>NW_024368042.1:0-6331 GCF_014805655.1 Passer montanus
GACACGGGGGGACATTGGGGACACGGGGGTGGGGACTGTCCCCAGGGCCGCAGCGCTGGGCTGGGCGGGACGGGGCTGGGATGGGCAGGGCGGGGATTTGGGGACATCGGGGCTGTCCCCTGTCCCTGCTGGGAGTGTCACCCCTGCCCTGAGCTGTCCCCTGTCCCTGCTGTCCCCGGTCATTCCTGTCCCAAACTGTCCCCTGTCCCTGCAGGGTGGGAACTTGGGGGTCATCAGTGTCCCAAACTGTCCCCTGTCCCTGTTCTATTTTCCCTCCTGTCCCTGTCCCTCCTGTCCCTGTCGCTGTCCCCTGTCCCTCTTGTCCCCGCTGTCCCTGTCTCTGTCCCCGCTGTCCTTGTCCCTCCTGTCCCTGTCGCTGTCCCCTGTCCCCGCTGTCCCTGTCCCCTATCCCTGTCCCCTGTCCCTGTCCCTGTCCCTGCTGTCCCTGTTGCTGTCCCTGTCGCTGTCCCTCCTGTCGCTGTCGCTGTCCCCTGTCCCTCTTGTCCCCGCTGTCCCTGTCGCTGTCCCCGCTGTCCCCTGTCGCTGTCCCCTGTCCCTCCTGTCGCTGTCCCTCCTGTCCCTGTCGCTGTCCCCTGTCGCTGTCGCTGTCCCCTGTCGCTGTCCCCAGGGCTGCTGGCGCTGCTGGGGCTCGGGCTGGGCTCGGGGGGGTCCCTGGCCCTGCTGGGGCCCCCCCGCAGCTCCTGGAGCTTCTCCTGGTCCTTCATCCTGGCCTGGGTGGCGGCGGCGCTGCTGGGCTCGGCCGGTACCGGCACCGGCACCGGGGCACGGAACGGGAAAAGGGAACGGGGGCGGGAACGGGACCGGGACCGGGAACGGGAAAAGGGAACAGGAACGGGAAACGGGAACAGGAACGGGACCGGGAAAAGGGAACGGGGGCGGGAAACGGGACGGGGCTGGGGAATGAGAACGGGAACGGGACCGGGAACGGGGCGCCGGCACCGGGAACGGGGCACGGAACGGGAAAAGGGAACGGGAACGGGAACGGGAAACGGGAAAAGGGAACGGGGGCGGGAACGGGACCGGGACCGGGAACGGGAAAAGGGAACAGGAACGGGAAACGGGAACAGGAACGGGACCGGGAAAAGGGAACGGGGGCGGGAAACGGGACGGGGCTGGGGAATGAGAACGGGAACGGGACCGGGAACGGGGCTGGGGGGGAAATGGGAACGGGAACAGGGGAGGGGAATGCCCGGGAGCAGCACCGGCCCCTCCGCCGCCACCGGCCCGGCTCGGCCCCGGTCCGCCCGCCCCGGCCAGGCTCAGCCCGGAGCCCCTCGCTGCGTCCCGGTGGCTCCCGGTCCCGCCCGGAGGCTCTGCCCGGTCGTACCGGCGCTGTCCCGGTGCGTGCCGGGCTGTCCCGGCGGTGCCGGTGGGGCCCGGTCCGGCCCGGATGGTGCTGCCCGGGGCCCGAGCCGCGCCGTGAGCCCCGAGCGCTCCGCATGGACCCCCGCGGGATGCGGCCCGGGCCGCCGCTGCTGCTGCTCGGCTTCCTGCTCGCCGTGACCGGTAAGGGGCACCGGCACCGGCACCGGGATGAGCACCGGGATAAGCACCGGGAGCGGCACCGGGACCGGCTGCGGGTCGGGACGGGGCCGGGGAAGGCAGCGGCGGCTCCCGCGGCTCCCCCGAACCGGCACCGACGGTCCCGGGACAGCGCGGAGCTCCCGGGGCACCGGCAGCTCCCGGAGCGGGACCGGGACCGGGCTGGGCTGGGGGGGGGCAGCGGCTGCCGCGGAGCGGGGCTTGGGGTGAAACCGGGGCCCGGGAGCGGCGGCGGGGGCGCGCGCAGGTGTGCGCGCACACGCGTGTGCAGGTGCGTGTGTACGTGGGAGCGCTCGCGTGTGCACCTGCGGCCGCGCGTGTCCGCGCGCGTGCCCGCGTGCCCGCGTGTCCGAGTGTCCGTGTGTCCGCGCGCGTGCCCGCGGCGTGGGGGGCAGCCCCCCCCCCGGGCGCTTTCACACGCGTGTGCGCGCACACCTGGGGGCTGAGCTCCCCCCCACGCGCGACCCCCACCCCACGGGGGGGGTCCCTCCATGCCCGTGTCCCCCCCCCCGGGGTGAGGGGACAGGGGGTGGCCCCGCACGTGCGCGCGCGTCCCCGTGGGAAAAATCCGCCCCCCCTCCCCCCACCGCGCGGGGCTCTGCCCCACGGGGACCCCCGTGGGAGTTTGGTCCTGTACCCCAAAACTGCACCCCAAAACTGCACCCCAAATCCCGCACCCCAAATCTGCCCCCCAAATCCTGCACCTCAAATCCTTCACCCCAAATCTGCACCCCAAAACTGCACCCCAGCTGTGCCCAGGTACTCTCACACCCCAAAACTGACCCCAAATCCTGCACCTCAAATCTGCACCCCAAATCCTGCACCTGAAAACTGCACCCCAAATCTGCACCCCAAATCCTGCCCCCCAAATCCTGCACCCCACATTCTCAACCCCAAACCTTCCCCCAAAACCTCAGCCAGTCCCCAAATCCTGCACCCCAGAACTGCACCTCAAGCCCCCAAACCTGCACCCCAAAGCCCAGCCAGGCCCCCAACCTGAACCCCAAATGCTGTAGGTGTGCCCAGGTGTGCCCAGGTGTGTGTGAGTGTGCCCAGGTGTGTGCCCAGCTGTGCCCAGGTGTGCTCTCACACACCTGAATCACCCCAGGTGCCCACGGGTGGCACAGGGGCCACACCGAGGTCCCCGCCCAAAGCCCAGCCAGGCCCCCAACCTGAACCCCAAATCCTGTAGCTGTGCCCAGGTGTGCCCAGGTGTCCCCAGCTGTGCCCAGGTACTCTCACACACCTGAATCACCCCAGGTGCCCACGGGTGGCACAGGGGCCACACCGAGGTCCCCGTGTGTCCCCGCAGGTGGCGGCGGGTGCAGGTGCCACATCCCTGTCCCCACCGTGTCCCCCCGCACATCCCTGTGCCCGCTCCGTGCCACACCTGGGGACACAGGTGACACACTCAGGTGTCACCCTCAGGTGTTCCCCCATGTCCCCACAGGCGGTGGTTGTGTGGAGGTGCCTGTACCCACACACAGCTGTCCCAGGTGTCACACACAGGTGTCCCAGCTGTCCCAGGTGTCCCAGCTGTCCCTCAGCTGTCCCCATCCCGCAGGCGGTGGCCGCGTGGAGGTGCCTGTACCCACACGCAGGTGTCCCAGGTGTCACACACAGGTGTCCCAGGTGTCCCAGCTGTCACTGAGGTGTCCCAGGTGTCCCTCAGCTGTCCCAGCTGTCCCTCAGGTGTCACACACAGGTGTCCCAGCTGTCCCAGGTGTCCCAGCTGTCCCTCAGCTGTCCCCATCCCGCAGGCGGTGGCCGCGTGGAGGTGCCTGTACCCACAGACAGGTGTCCCAGGTGTCACACACAGGTGACCCAGCTGTCCCAGGCGTCCCAGCTGTCCCTCAGCTGTCCCCCGTGTCCCGCAGGCGGTGGCCGCGTGGAGGTGCCTGTCCCCACACACAGGTGTCCCTCAGGTGTCACACACAGGTGTCCCTCAGGTGTTACACCCAGGTGTCACTCAGCTGTCCCTCAGCTGTCCCCGTGTCCCGCAGGCGGTGGCCGCGTGGAGGTGCCTGTCCCCACACACAGGTGTCCCTCAGGTGTCACACAGGTGTCCCAGGTGTCCCAGGTGTCCCAGGTGTCACACACAGGTGTCCCAGCTGTCCCTCAGGTGTCACACACAGGTGTCTCTCAGCCGTCCCCGTGTCCCGCAGGCGGTGGCCGCGTGGAGGTGCCTGTACCCAGACACAGCTGTCCCTCAGGTGTCACTCAGGTGTCCCAGGTGTCACTCAGCTGTCCCTCAGGTGTCACACAGGTGTCCCAGGTGTCACACACAGGTGTCCCTCAGCCGTCCCCGTGTCCCGCAGGCGGTGGCCGCGTGGAGGTGCCTGTACCCAGACACAGCTGTCCCTCAGGTGTCACACTCAGGTGTCCCTCAGGTGTCACACAGGTGTCCCAGGTGTCACACACAGGTGTCACACAGGTGTCCCAGGTGTCCCTCAGGTGTCACACAGGTGTCCCAGGTGTCCCCCAGCTGTCCCTCAGCCGTCCCCGTGTCCCGCAGGCGGTGGCCGCGTGGAGGTGCCGCGCAGCGTGACGGCCGTGCTGGGGCAGGACGTGGTGCTGCCGTGCCGGTACCGGGCGCAGGAGCAGGAGCAGGTGGTGCAGGTGACGTGGCTGAAGCGCGGCCCGGGCGCGGTGCCCGCCGAGGTGGCCGTGCTGAACCCGCAGCACGGCGAGCACGTGCAGGAGCCCTTCGCCGGCCGCGTGCTGCGCCACGGCCACGGCGACCTGGGCGACGGCGCCATCGTCCTGCGCAACGCCGTGCAGGGCGACGAGGGCGACTACGAGTGCCACCTGATCACCTTCCCCATGGGCAGCTTCGAGGGGCGCCTGACGCTCCGGGTGCTGGGTGAGCGCGGGGACGCGGGGCGGGGGACACGGGGACACGGGGACATGGGGATGGGGGGCACAGGGACACGGGGGACATGGGGGATATGGGGGATATGGGTATGGAGGGCACAGGGGACATGGGTATGAGGGGCACAAGGGACATGGGGGATATGGGGACACAGGACACGGGGGACACGGGGACAGGTGACACGTGGCACATGGGGTACATGGGACACAGGAGACATGGGTATGGGGACAGGGGACATGTGGGACACAGGGGACATGGGTATCAGGGGCACAGGGGACATGGAGGATATGGGACACAGGGGACATGGAGGATATGGGGACACGGGACACAGGGGACATGGGTATGGGGGGCACAGGGGACATGGCGGGTATGGGGACTGGGGCATGTGGAACATGTGGGGATGGGAATATGGGACATGTAGGGCATGTGTGACAGGGGACATGGGGCAGGTAGAACATGTGGGACATGTGGGATGGGGGACATGGTGCATGTGGGACAGGGGACATGGGGAATGTGGGACATGTGGGATGGGGACAT
Organism: Passer montanus; assembly: GCF_014805655.1. NCBI lineage: Eukaryota > Metazoa > Chordata > Aves > Passeriformes > Passeridae > Passer > Passer montanus. The sequence goes on from NW_024368042.1 coordinate 4,973, forward strand.
GGGACATGTGGGACGTGGGACGCATGGGATATGGGGCACGTGGGGCTGGGGACATGGAGGAATGGGGCGCACAGGGTACATGGGACATGTGGGATGGGGGACATGGGGTACATGGGGCACAGGAGACATGGGACACAGGGGACAGGGAACACAGAGTACACGGGACACAGGGGACATGGGTATGGGGGACATGGGGCATGTTGGACCAGGTGAGGCATGTGGGGCACATGGGACAGGTGACATGGGGCACGTGGGAGAGGGGACACATGGAACACAGGGGATATGGGGCATGGAGGACAGGGGACATGGGACATGTGGTACAGAGGACATGGGACACACAGGACACAGAGGACATGGGGGGGTGTAGAGGATGTGTGGTACACAGAGGGCAGGGGGACACAACGGGCATTGGGGATGTGAGGGGCTTTGGGGACATGGGGGACATTGGGGATTTAGGGACTCTGGGGACACGGAAGGCACTGGGGACATGTGGTACATGGAGGGCAGAGGGGACACCGTGGGCATCAGGGATTTGGGGACTTTGGGTACACAGAAGGCATGGGTGACACAACAGGGACACACCCAATAATCCCCCCGTGCCACCACCACCGACATCCTGTCCCCCCGCAGTGCCCCCGCTGCCCATCCTGAACCCGGGCCCGCCGCTGGAGGAGGGCCAGGGCCGGACGCTGGCGGCCTCGTGCACGGCCGAGGGCAGCCCGGTGCCCTCGGTGCGCTGGGAGACCGAGGTGCGCGGCACCAACGCCACGCGGCGCTCGGCCCACGCGCGCTCGGCCTCCGTCACCAGCGAGTTCTTCCTGGTGCCCGGGCGCAGCATGAACGGCAAGAGCCTCACCTGCGTGGTGGCACACCCCGGCCTGCGCCACGAGAAGAGGATCACGCACCTGCTCAGCGTCGCCTGTGCGCCAGCGGGCACTGCCAGGGGCGGGGGGTGCTGGGGACGTTGGGGGTGACAGGGGTATGAGGGACATGGAGGGTGTTGGGGACATTGGGGGTGACAGGGGGCATGGGGGACATGGAAAGTGTTGGGGACATTGGGGGTGATGGGGGACATGGGGGACATGGAGGGTGCTGGGGACATTGGGGGTGATAGGGGTATGAGGGACATGGAGGGTGTTGGGGACATTGGGGATGATGGTGGTGTGGGAGGCATTGGGGACATGGGGGGCATGGGGGACATGGAGGGTGTTGGGGACATTGCGGGTGATGGGGGGCATGGGGAAGGTCAAGGGTGTTGGGGACATTGGGGGTGTGGGAGGTATTTGGGACATGGGGGGCACTGGGGATGTGGCAAGTGTTGGGGACATTGGGGGTGACGGGGGTGTGACGCTCCGGGTG
>NW_024368042.1:6652-29315 GCF_014805655.1 Passer montanus
GGGTGACGGGGGTGCGGGGGACGTGGAGGGTGCTGGGGACACTGGGGGTGATGACGGTGTGGGAGGCATTGGGGACATGGGGGCACTGGGGACATGGGGGTTGACGGGGGGTATGGAGGGTGTTGGGGACATGGAGGGCATTGGGAATATGGGGGACATTGGGGACATGGGGGGCGTTGGGGACATCCTGGGCACAGGGGATGTGGAGGGTGAGGGGGACATTGGGGACATTGGGGACATTGGGGACAGGGAAATCTGGGGAGCACGGGGGGCATTGGGCACTGGGCAGGTGGAGGGTGCTGGGGACGTGGGGGACGCAGGTGGCATTGGGAGTGTGGGGACACAGGTGACACTGGGGAATGCTGGCAAAGAGGACCTTGGGGACACGGAGGGTGGGACATTGGGCATGGGGAGGACGAGGGACACGGGGGGACACCGTGGCCATGGGGGGCACAGCGGGGCCGTGGGACCTTGTCCCCTGAGTGTCCCCTCGGTGTCACCAGACCTGTCGGACGCGTCGGTGCTGGGCCACACGGCCGAGTGGCAGGAGGGGATGGAGGGGGCGGCGCTGACCTGCCTGGGGGACGGCAACCCCCCCCCGACCTACAACTGGACACGGTGAGGCCCCTGTCACCCCCTGTCACCCTCTGTCACCTCCTGCCACCCCCTGTCACCTCCCCACGGCCCTCTGCCCTGGGTCCCCACAGCACGGCTGTGTCCCTGCCAGGGTCTGGAGCGTGTTTGTGTCCCTGTGGTGTCCCCTGGCCCAACTCTGTCCCCACTGTGTCCCTGCCATGTCCCTGCTGTGTCCTGGCCGTGTCCCATGTCCCTGCTGTGTCCCCGCTGCCCAGGGTCTGGAGCCCTGTGGTGTCCCCTGGCCCAACTCTGTCCCCACTGTGTCCCCACTGTGTCCCTGCCATGTCCCTGCTGTGTCCTGGCCGTGTCCCATGTCCCTGCTGTGTCCTGGCCGTGTCCCATGTCCCTGCTGTGTCCCCGCTGCCTGTGGGGACATCCCCCTGTCCTTGCGGTGTCCCTCCTGCCCCTGCCACATCCCCCTGCTCCTGTGCCATGTCCCCGTGCCCCCTGTTGTGTCACCCTTGTCCCTGCCACATTCTCTTATCCCTGCCATGTCCCCTTGTCCCTGCTATGTCCCTGTTGTGTCCCCCTGTCCCTGCCACGTCCCCCTGTCCCTGCCAAGTCCCCCAGTCCCTGCCCCACCTCCCCACCCCCAGTCCCTGCCCACGCCCGTCCCGTGCCGGTGCCGCCGTGGCTGGGCCTGGCAGTGCCGCGTGCCCGGGCAGGCCCCGCGGTGCCCGGCTGGGCGTCACCCGTGGGAACCGGCACCGCCGGCTTTGACACCGCTGCCGCCACCGCCACCCGCCCGGGCAGGCCAGGGCTGTCACCAGGGGCTGGCACCGGGGTTGTTACCGGGGAATGTCATGGGGGCTGTCACCGGGGGTCGTCACTGGGAGATGTCACCGGGAGTTGTCACCAGGGCTGACACCGGGCTGACACCGGGCTGTCATGGGGAGATGTCACCAGGGCTGTCACCGGGGCTGACACCGGGCTGTCCCCGCAGGGTGGACGCGCCGCTGCCCGCGGGTGTCAGGGTCAAGGGGGACACGCTGCTGTTCCAGCGGCCGCTGGCCGTGGCCGACGCCGGCGACTACGTGTGCCGAGTGTCCAACCGCGTGGCCGCCAAGGAGGCGCGGGCCAACGTCAGCATCCGGGGACGCGCCACAGGTGGGGACAGGGCAGCGGGGACACTCCGAGGGTGGCAGAAGGGACAGGGTGTGCTGAGGGGAGTGCTGGGCTTGGTTTGTGCGTCTGTCTGTATGGCTGTCTATCTGTCCGTCCATCTGTCCGTCCATTCATCCAGCTATGTGTCCATCCATCATCCATTCATTCATCCATCCGTTCATCGACCCGTCCCTCTGTCCACTCATCCATCTGTCCACTCATCCCCTTGTCCACCCACCCATCTGTCCACTCATCCATTCATTCACTCATCCTCCTGCCCATCTGTCCATCTGTCCGTCCACACATCCATTCATTCACCCCTCCACCCATCCTGTCCCTCCCTCCTCCGCTCCTCCCATCCTGTGCCCATCCCACCAAGGTCCATCCCTCCTCCACGCCCGTCCACTCATCGTGTGCTCATCCAGCCCGGCTTTACTCACTGTCTGCTCACACCCGCCCTTCCGTCCACTCACCCGCCCTTCCGTCCACTCCTCCATCCTTCTGTCCACTCACCCGCCCTTCCGTCTACTCCTCCATCCTTCTGTCCCCTCACCTGCCCTGCCATTCCCTCACCCGCCCTCCTGTCCACTCCTCCATCCTTCTGTCCACTCACCCGGACTTTTGTACACTCACCCGGCCCTCTGTCTGCTCCTCTGTCCTTCTGGTCATGCCTCCAGATTCCTGCTTATCCATCCATCCATCATCCATCCATCCACTCACCCGCCCTTCCGTCTACTCCTCCATCCTTCTGTCCCCTCACCTGCCCTGCCATTCCCTCACCCGCCCTGTTGTCCACTCCTCCATCCTTCTGTCCACCCACCCGCCCTTCCGTCTACTCCTCTGTCCTTCTGGTCATGCCTCCAGATTCCTGCTTATCCATCCATCCATCATCCATCCATCCATCCATCATCCATCATCCATCCATCCATCCATCCATCCATCCATCATCCATCCCTCCGCTCCTCCCATCCTGTGCCCATCCCACCAAGGTCCATCCCTCCTCCACGCCCGTCCACTCATCGTGTGCTCATCCAGCCTGGCTTTACTCACTGTCTGCTCACACCCGCCCTTCCGTCCACTCACCCGCCCTTCCGTCCACTCCTCCATCCTTCTGTCCACTCACCCGCCCTTCCGTCTACTCCTCCATCCTTCTGTCCCCTCACCTGCCCTGCCATTCCCTCACCCGCCCTGTTGTCCACTCCTCCATCCTTCTGTCCACCCACCCGCCCTTCCGTCTACTCCTCTGTCCTTCTGGTCATGCCTCCAATCCATCATCCATCCATCCATCCATCATCCATCCATCCATCCATCATCCATCCATCCATCCATCCATCTGTCCCTTTGACACCCCTTGCTGTCCATCCCCACCCACTGGTCACCCACTGTCCCACACCACCTTTGGGGGTGTCCCCCTGACCCTTTGGGTTCTCCCCCAGTTTGGGGTGTCCCCTGACCCACATGGGGTGTCTCCCTGGTCCGGGGTGTCCCCTGACCCCGTGGGGTGTCCCCTGACCCCGTGGGGTGCCCGCAGAGGACACGGTGCGCCGCGTGGACCTGGTGTCGGCCTCGGTGGTCGTGGTCGGGGTCATCGCCGCCGTCCTGCTCTGCGTCCTCGTCATCGTCGTGGTGGTCATGACCCTGTACCACAAACGCAAGACCCAGCGCATCTCCGAGAAGTAGTAAGGGAGGGGACGGGGGACACGGGGGGACACGAGGACGTGGAGGGACGTGGGGATGCAGGGGACACAAGGGACATAGGGGACATGGGGATCTGTCCCTTTGACACCTCTTGCTGTCCATCCCCACCCACTGGTCACCCACTGTCCCAAACTACCTTTGGGGGTGTCCCCTGACCCCTGTGGGGTGTCCCCTGACCCCGTGGGGTGTCCCCTGACCCCACATGGGGTGTCCCCCTGGTCTGGGGTGTCCCCTGACCCCGTGGGGTGTCCCCTGACCCCGTGGGGTGCCCGCAGAGGACACGGTGCGCCGCGTGGACCTGGTGTCGGCCTCGGTGGTCGTGGTCGGGGTCATCGCCGCCGTCCTGCTCTGCGTCCTCGTCATCGTCGTGGTGGTCATGACCCTGTACCACAAACGCAAGACCCAGCGCATCTCCGAGAAGTAGTAAGGGAGGGGACGGGGGACACGGGGGGACACGAGGACGTGGAGGGACGTGGGGATGCAGGGGACACAAGGGACATAGGGGACATGGGGACACAGGGGACATGGGGACATGAATGGACATGGAGGGACATGGCGACACAGGGGACACATGGGGACATGGGATAGACACAGAGGACATGGCAGGACATGAGGGACACGGGGGACACAGAGGACAGGGGTGACACGGGGGATGTGGGAGATGGACACGGCCACGAGGGGACATGGGATGACACGGGGGACACAGAAGGGCACAGCAGGACGCGTGGGGACACAGGGGCTGAGTGTCCCCCGTGTCCCCAGCGAGGAGGAGCTGACGCTGACCCGGGAAAATTCCATCCGGAGGCTCCACTCCAGCCACAGCAGCGACCCCCGGGCACAGGTGGGGACACCAAGGAAGGGGGGTTGGGTTGGGCTGTGGGGTGTCCGTGGGGTCAGACTTTGGGACAGCCATGGGGTCTCCATGGAATCAAACTGGGGATGCCCTTGGGGTGTCCATGGGGTGTCCAGGGGTGTTCTGGTGTGTCCATGGCGTGTCCATGGGGTGTCCATGCGGTCAGTCCATGGGATGTCCTGGGGTGTCCATGGTGTGTCCTTGGTCCATGGTGTGCCCAGGGGTGTCCATGGGTTGTCCTGGGGTGTCCTGGGGTGTCCGGGGTGTCCTGGGCGCTGACCAGACTGTCCCAGCTGGAGGAGACGCTGCAGCTGCGGACGGAGAGTCGCCAGGGCAGCCTGCGAGGGGACAGCTTGAGAGGGGACAGCCTGCGGGGGGACAGCCTGCGGGGGGACAGCCTGCGTGGCACCAGCATCTGCTCCGCCATGGTGAGACACGGGGGACACCAGGGGACGCGGGCTCACCGCGTTCCTGGGAGTGTCCCTGGCCCCGGTGATGTTCCTGGGCATGTCCCCACCGTGTCCCCCACAGGGCCCGTGTCACTGGTGATGTCCGTGTCCCCGTGGTGCCCACATCACCTGGTCCTCCCCATGTCCCCTCTGGTGTCCCTGTCCTTGTTCTGATCAGTGCCCGTGTCCCAAGTGTCCCCATGGTGGCCATGGCCCTGGTGGCACCCATGTCCCCAGCACTGTCCGTGTCCCCATCAATGCCATGTCCCCACTGGTCCCTGTGTCCCCATTTGTCCCCATGGTTCCAATGTCCCCACAGTGCCCATGTCCCCATCAATGCCATGTCCCCATTTGTCCCCACTGGTCCCCATGGTTCCAATGTCCCCACAGTGCCCGTGTCCCCATTGGTCCCCATGTCCCCATTGGTCCCTGTGTCCCCATTTGTCCCCATGTCCCCATGGTTCCAATGTCCCCACGGTGCCCATGTCCCCATTTGTCCCCATGTCCCCACGGTGCCCATGTCCCAATCAATGCCATGTCCCCATTGGTCCCTGTGTCCCCATTTGTCCCCATGTCCCCATGGTTCCAATGTCCCCACTGGTCCCCATGTCCCCACTGGTCCCCGTGTCCCCATTTGTCCCCATGTCCCCACGGTGCCCACGTCCCCACCAATCCCCGCCTTGCCCCACACCCCTGACGTGTCCCTGTCCCCTGTCCCCAGAGCGAGGAGCCCGAGGGCCGCAGTTACTCCACGCTCTCCACGGTGCGGGAGATCGAGACGCAGACCGACGTCCCCGTTGTCCCCGCGGTCCCCGCGGTGCCAGCGCCGCCGGCGCCCGGCGCGAAGGAGCCCAAGGAGGAGGAGGAGGAGGGCGGCGGCGGGGGGGACCCCATCAAGGCGGCCATGACGCACTTCGTGCAGGAGAACGGCATGCTGCAGGCCAAGCCCAGCTCCAACGGCATCTACATCAACGGCCGCGGCCACCTGGTGTGACCGGGCCCGGGGGGACCCTGGGGACACCTGGGGACACCTGGGGACAGCCGGCCTCCCCCCGCGCCCGCCTGGCTCTGTCCCCTCCGCTCCGGTCCCCGCGTGTCACCTCCCTGCTGGTGTGGGGTCAAGATGGACTCTGGTCCTTGGGTGTCACCTCCCTGCTGGCGTGGGGCTGGGGACAAGGACAGCGCCCCAGGACTGTGTCACCTCCCTGCTGGTGTGCGGTTGGGGACAAGGACAGTGCCCCAGGACCGTGTCACCTCCCTGCTGGTGTGGGGTCAAGGATGGACTTCAGTCCCCAGGTGTCACCTCCCTGCTGGCGTGGGGCTGGGGACAAGGACAGCGCCCCAGGACTGGCTGCGGTCCCCGGGTGTCACCTCCCTGCTGGCATGGGGCTGGGGACAAGGACAGCGCCCCAGGACTGGCTGCGGTCCCCGGGTGTCACCTCCCTGCTGGTGTGGGGTCAAGCAAAGACTCTGGTCCCCAAGTGTCACCTCCCTGCTGGCACAGGCTTGGGGACACCACCAAGCCCCAGGACGTTCTTCAGTCCCCAAGTGTCACCTTGCTGCTGGCACAGGCTTGGGGACACCACCGAGCTCAAGGACATTCTCCGGTCCCCAAGTGCCACCTCCCTGCTTCAGAGATGGACTCTGGTCTCCAAGTGCCACGTCCCTGCTGTCACTGGCTTGGGGACACCACCAAGCCCAGGACAAGCTCCTGTCCCCAGATGCCACCAACCGCGGGCTGCCCCCGGGCTGGGTGGCACTGGGGACAGCCGTGTCACCCCCCCGGGTTGGTGGCACTGGGGACAGCCGTGTCCCTCCAACCCCCCCGGGTTGGTGGCACTGGGGACAGCCGTGTCACCCCCCCCGGGTTGGTGGCACTGGGGACAGCCGTGTCCCCTCCCCCCCCGGGTTGGTGGCACTGGGGACAGCCGTGTCCCCTCCCCCCCGGGCTGGGGGAGGGGCTGTACAGCCGTGTATAGACCCTGTAAATAAAGGACCCGCGGGACTGGGCCCGAGTGTGACACCCTGGGGACACCGGGGACACGGGGGGGACACCGAGACATGCGGGTGACACAGGTAATGTGGGTGACATGGGGGTGACACTGAGACACGCGGGTGACACCGTAACACACAGGTGACACGGGGGTGGCATGGGTGACACGGTGACATGTGGGTGACATTGGGACACAGAGGTGGCACACGGGTGACACGGGGGTGACACAGGGGTGACACAGGGGTGACACGGGGGTGACACAGAGGTGACACAGAGGTGACACAGGGGTGACACAGGGGTGGAACGGGGGTGACACAGAGGTGACACAGAGGTGACACAGGGGTGACACAGGGGTGGAGTGGGCGGGGCTGGGGGTGCAGGTGAGCTGGTGGGGGGGGCAGGGGAGTGTGCAAGGGGGCGTGCAAGGATGTCCCCAGGTGTGCCCAGATGTCCCCGAGTGACCGCAGGTGTGTCATGGACATTGGAATGTCCCCAAGGAGAGTCCCTCACACACTCAGGTGTCCCCAGGGCGTGTCCCTTGCACACCCATGTGTCCCCAGGGTGTGTCCCTTGCACACTCAGGTGTCCCCAGGGTGTGTCCCTTTCACACTCAGGTGTCCCCAGGCCGTGTCCCTTGCACACACACGTGTCCCCTGTCCCCAGGGCGTGTCCCTCACACACTCAGGTGTCCCCAGGGACTGTCCCTTTCACACTCAGGTGTCCCCAAGGAGTGTCCCTCACACACTCAGGTGTCCCCTGTCCCCAGGGCGTGTCCCTTGCACACTCAGGTGTGCACAGGGTGTGTCCCTTTCACACTCAGGTGTCCCCAGGGCGTGTCCCTTGCACACTCAGGTGTCCCTTGCACACTCAGGTGTCCCCAGGGAGTGTCCCTTGCACACACACGTGTCCCCTGTCCCCAGGGCGTGTCCCTTGCACACTCAGGTGTCCCCAGGGTGTGTCCCTTGCACACACACGTGTCCCCTGTCCCCAGGGCGTGTCCCTTGCACACTCAGGTGTCCCCAGGGTGTGTCCCTCACACACTCAGGTGTCTCCAGGGTGAGTTCCTTGCACACACACGTGTCCCCTGTCCCCAGGGCGTGTCCCTCACACACTCAGGTGTCCCTGGGGAGTGTCCCTTGCACACACACGTGTCCCCTGTCCCCAGGGCGTGTCCCTTGCACACGCGTGTGCGCAGGCGTCCCCGCCCTCGCTGTGGTTTCGCGGCCGCGGGGAGCAGGAAGCGCCTCGAGCGCGGCCTCCGCCTTCCTGCCACCCCCGCGGGGACAGCGCCGGGACCCCCCTGGCGTGGCCCCCGTGTCCCCGCCGTGTCCCCCGCGCTGTCCCCGGCCGTGTCCCCATGTCCCTGGCGCTCAAGGCCCGGCAGCGGGCGAGGCGCAAGGGCGGCTCCCGGGAGCGGCTCTTCGGCTGCGACCTCCGCGAGCATCTCCAGCGCTCGGGGCAGGACGGTGAGTGCCAGCACCCTGCCCACCCCCCGAGCCCCCCGGGGCCACCAGGGCCACCGAGGGAAGCGGGGAAGGGGCCCCGGAGGGGACTCGGAGGGGACTTGCGCCACCCGTTGCGTCACCGGGGCTCCAGGAAGCGTCGCGGCCACCGAGGCTCGGCCGGGATTTGGGGGGGTTGGAGCTCGGTGGGGCTCCAATCTCGGGGGGTTGGCCCTGAGCGGTGGGGGGACCTGTTCCGTGGGGTTGGTGGCTCCATCCTTTGGGATTTGGCGGCCTCATCCCCGTGGATTTGGTGGCCCTGTTCCTTGGGATTTGGTGGCTCCATCCCCATGGATTTGGTGGCCTCATTCCTGTGGATTTGGCGGCCCTGTTCCTCAGGATTTGGTGGCCTCATCCCCGTGGATTTGGTGGCCCTGTTCCTTGGGATTTGGTGGCCGCATCCCGGTGGGGTTGGTGGCTCCATCCTTTGGGATTTGGTGACTCTGTCCTTCTGGAGTTGGTGGCTCCATCTTTTGGGATTTGGCGGCCTCATCCCCATGGATTTGGTGGCCCCGTTCCTCAGGATTTGGTGGCCTCGTCCCGGTGGAGTTGGTGGCTCCATCCTTTGGGATTTGTGGCCTCATTCCAATGATTCCAATGAACCAGTGATCCCCATGTGGAATCGGTGGCCCGATCCTTGGAGCTGGTGGCCCAGGACGGGTGCAGGGACCCTGTGGGGACATCCAGGGGGTGTTGGCCGAGGTCCTCCCCATCCCCCAGTGCTGGTGGGGCCGGGGCCAGGCCCAGGTGGGCGGTGCCGGATCCGGGGCTGGAGCTGGGTCCAGTGGGCACTGATGGATCCAGGAGCAGTGGGTTCTGATGGATCCAGGATCAGCTCGGCTCTGATGGATCCAGGATCAGCTCGTCTGTTAGGTTCAGGATCAGTTGGGCTCTGGTGGATCCAGGATCAGTTGGGCTCTGTCAGGTCTGGGCTCAGCTGGATGCTCTTGGATCCGGGATCAGACTCTGTCAGGTCTGGGCTCAGTTGGGCTTTGCTCGATCCAGGATCAGTTGGGCTCTGTGGGATCTGGGACCAGTGGGACCCCGTGGGCTCTGGGCTCGGTGGGATCCTGTGGGATAACAGGGATCCTGTGGGATCTGGGCTCAGTGGGATCCCACAGGATCAGGGATTACTGGGATCCCACAGGATCAAGGCTCAGTGGGATCCCATGGGATCTGGGCTCGGTGGGATCCCGTGGGATCGGTCTCACCTGGACCCTGTGGGATCAGTGGGATCCCGTGGGATCAGGGCTCACTGGGATCCCGTGGGATCGGTCTCACCGGGACCCTGTGGGCTCAGTGGGATCCCACGGGATCGGGCTCACCGGGACCCCGCGGGGCCGGCCCGTGCCCCGCAGTGCCGCAGGTGCTCCGGAGCTGCACGGAGTTCGTGGAGCAGCACGGGGTGGTCGATGGCATCTACCGCCTGTCCGGGGTGTCCTCCAACACCCAGCGGCTGCGGTCAGCGCGGCGGGGACGGGGTCAGGGGGGCGGGATGGGAGCCATGGGATGGGAGCCATGGGAGTTCCTCAGGATTTGGTGGCCTCGTCCCGGTGGGGTTGGTGGCTCCATCCTTTGGGATTTGGTGACTCTGTCCTTCTGGAGTTGGTGGCTCCATCCTTTGGAATGTGGCGGCCTCATCCCCATGGATTTGGTGGCCCTGTTCCTCAGGATTTGGTGGCCTCGTCCCGGTGGGGTTGGTGGCTCCATCCTTTGGGATTTGTGGCCTCATCCCCGTGGATTTGGTGGCCCCGTTCCTCAGGATTTGGTGGCCTCGTCCCGGTGGAGTTGGTGGCTCCATCCTTTGGGATTTGTGGCCTCATTCCAATGATTCCAATGAACCAGTGATCCCCATGTGGAGTCGGTGGCCCCATCCCTGGAGCTGGTGGCCCAGGACGGGTGCAGGGACCTTGTGGGGACATCCAGGGGGTGTTGGCCGAGGTCCTCCCCATCCCCCAGTGCTGGTGGGGCCGGGGCCAGGCCCAGGTGGGCGGTGCCGGATCCGGGGCTGGAGCTGGGTCCAGTGGGCACTGATGGATCCAGGAGCAGTGGGTTCTGATGGATCCAGGATCAGCTCGGCTCTGTTGGGTTCAGGATCAGTTGGGTTCTGATGGATCCAGGACCAGTTGGGCTCTGATGGATCCAGGATCAGCTCGGCTCTGTTAGGTTCAGGATCAGTTGGGCTCTGGTGGATCCAGGATCAGTTGGGCTCTGTCAGGTCTGGGCTCAGCTGGATGCTCTTGGATCCGGGATCAGACTCTGTCAGGTCTGGGCTCAGTTGGGCTTTGCTCGATCCAGGATCAGTTGGGCTCTGGAATCCGAGCTCAGTTGGGCTCTGTGGGATCTGGGCTCAGTGGGATCCCACAGGATCAGGGATTACTGGGATCCCACAGGATCAAGGCTCAGTGGGATCCCATGGGATCTGGGCTCGGTGGGATCCCGTGGGATCGGTCTCACCGGGACCCTGTGGGATCAGTGGGATCCCGTGGGATCAGGGCTCACTGGGATCCCGTGGGATCGGTCTCACCGGGACCCTGTGGGCTCAGTGGGATCCCACGGGATCGGGCTCACCGGGACCCCGCGGGGCCGGCCCGTGCCCCGCAGTGCCGCAGGTGCTCCGGAGCTGCACGGAGTTCGTGGAGCAGCACGGGGTGGTCGATGGCATCTACCGCCTGTCCGGGGTGTCCTCCAACACCCAGCGGCTGCGGTCAGCGCGGCGGGGACGGGGTCAGGGGGGCGGGATGGGAGCCATGGGATGGGATCCGGGATCAGACTCTGTCAGGTCTGGGCTCAGTTGGGCTTTGCTCGATCCAGGATCAGTTGGGCTCTGGAATCCGAGCTCAGTTGGGCTCTGTGGGATCTGGGCTCAGTGGGATCCCACAGGATCAGGGATTACTGGGATCCCACAGGATCAAGGCTCAGTGGGATCCCATGGGATCTGGGCTCGGTGGGATCCCGTGTGCTCTGGGATCAGTGGGATCCTGTGGGATCAGGCTCACCAGGAGTCTGTGGGACTTGGGATCAGTGGGATCCCATGGGATCTGGGCTCACTGGGATCCCACGGGATCGGGCTCACCGGGACCCCGCGGGGCCGGCCCGTGCCCCGCAGTGCCGCAGGTGCTCCGGAGCTGCACGGAGTTCGTGGAGCAGCACGGGGTGGTCGATGGCATCTACCGCCTGTCCGGGGTGTCCTCCAACACCCAGCGGCTGCGGTCAGCGCGGCGGGGACGGGGTCAGGGGGGCGGGATGGGAGCCATGGGATGGGAGCCATGGGATGGGATCAGGGGGATGGGATGGGATCCATGGGATGGGATCCATGGGATGGGATTGGTGGAATGGGATTGGGATGGCATGGGATGGGATGAGATTGATGGAGTGGGATCAGTGGGATGGGATCAGTGGGATGGGATCGGTGGGATGGGATCCATGGGATGGGATGGGATTGATGGAGTAGGATCAGTGGGAGGGGATCGATGGGATGGGATCCATGGGATGGGATCCATGGGATGGGATTGGGATGGGATGGAGATGGGGATGGGGCAGGGATTGAGGCGAGAATGAGGATGGAACAGGGATCTGGATTGGGAACGGGGCGGGATCGGGTTGGGGATGGGATTGGGAGTGGGATGGGATCGGGATTGGGAACGGGGCGGGATCGGGACAGAGGCGGATGGGGGAATGAGGAGATGGGCATGGGGCAGGGATTGAGGCGAGAATGAGGATGGGGCAGGGATCGGGTTGGGAATGGGATTGGGAGTGGGATGGGATCGGGATTGGGAACGGGGCGGGATCGGGACAGAGGCGGATGGGGGAATGAGGATTGGGATGGGAATGGAGCTGAGAATTGGGATCAGGATGAGGACGGAGTGGGGAGCAGGGCGGGATGGGATGGGGAGGAGGTCGGGACTGGGATTGGGATTGGGATGGGATGGGATGGGATGGGATGGGATGGGATGGGATGGGATGGGATGGGATGGGAGGGGGGTGGAGACTGGAGGACGCCGGGACTGAGAGGGAGGGAGGGACAGGAGTGGGATGAGAAAAGGTGGAAGCAGGGATGGGACCGGACTCGGGGTGACAGGGACGGGGGGCGTGGGCCCATCTCCCCTCCCCCTGGCCCCTTCCCTTCCCCCATCCCGCTCCGGCCCCTCTTCCCCTGCTCCTTTCCTTCCCTTTTTCCCTCTTTGTTGCTTTTGGGGTTTTCCCTGCCCGTTCTCTTTCACTTTCCCAGTTTTGGGGCAGTTTGCACTTCCTTTGCTTCTTTCCCTGAGTGTTTTTCTCCCCTGTTCCTGGGGGAACCCAGAATTGCCCAGACCCAAATCCCATATTCCCAATCCCAAACCCAAATCCAAATCAGGAGTTTGAGGCGCAGCACAGCCCGGACCCCAATCCCAATCTCAAATCCCATATTCCTAATCCCAAATCCCAAACCCCAAACCCCAAACCCCAATCCCAAACCCCAGGCAGGAGTTCGAGGCACAGCGCAGCCCGGACCCCAATCCCAAACCCCAAATCCCAAACCCCAATCCCAAACCCCAAATCCCAAATCCCAAACCCCAGGCAGGAGTTCGAGGCGCAGCGCAGCCCGGACCTGTCGCGGGACGTTTACCTGCAGGACGTTCACTGCGTCAGCTCCCTGTGCAAGGCCTACTGCCGCGAGCTGCCCAACCCCCTGCTCACCTACCAGCTCTACGACAAGTTCGCCGTGAGTCCCTGTCCCCAGAGTGTCCCCAGATGTCCCCAGATGTCCCCAGCGCGGCGGGTGGCCCCGTCACCGCGCCGTCCCCGCGCTGTCCCCGCAGGACGCCGTGGCCAGACCCCAAACCCCAAACCCCAAAGCCCAATCCTAAACCCCAGGCAGGAGTTCGAGGCGCAGCACAGCCCGGACCCCAATCCCAAACCCCAAACCCCAAATCCCCTCCCAGGCAGGAGTTTGAGGCTCAGCGCAGCCTGGACCCCAGTCTCAATTCCCAATCCCATATCTCCATTCCCAAACCCCAAACCCCAAACCCCAATCCCAAACCCCAGGCAGGAGTTTGAGGCGCAGCGCAGCCCAAACCCCATTCCCAAATCCCAAACCCCAATCCCAAACCCCAAAGCCCAATCCCAAACCCCAGGCAGGAGTTCGAGGCGCAGCGCAGCCCGGACCCCAATCCCAAATCCCAAATCCCAAACCCCAAACCCCAAACCCCAAACCCCAAACCCCAAACCCCAAACCGACCTGTCACCATCACCATCACCTGTCACCATCACCTGTTGCTGTCACCTGTCACTGTCACCTGTCACCGTCACTGTCACCCATCACTGTCACCTGTTGCTGTCACCTGCCGCGCCGTCCCCGCGCTGTCCCCGCAGGACGCCGTGGCCATCCAGATGGAGGAGGCGCGGCTGGTGAAGATCAAGGAGGTGCTCAAGGAGCTGCCGGCGCCTCACTACAGGTGGAGGGGGTGGGGACGTCCCCGCGGCCCCCGCGGTGTCCCCGGCGCGGGTGGCGGGGCTGAGGTGTCACCGCTGTGGCAGGACGCTGGAGTTCCTGATGCGGCACCTGCTGCGCATGGCCGCGCACAGCGGGCGCACCAACATGCACGCGCGGAACCTGGCCATCGTCTGGGCGCCCAACCTGCTGCGGTGGGTGCCGCTGTCGCTGTCACCTGTCGCTGTCACCTGTCGCTGTCACCGTCACCTGTCACTGTCACCTGTCACCTGTCGCTGTCACCTGTCGCTGTCACCATCACCTGTCGCTGTCACTGTCACCTGTCACTGTCACCTGTCACTGTCACCATCACCCATCACCGTCACCTGTTGCTGTCACCTGTCACTGTCACCTGTCACCGTCACTGTCACCCATCACTGTCACCTGTTGCTGTCACCTGTCACCGTCACTGTCACCTGTCGCTGTCACTGTCACCTGTTGCTGTCACCTGTCATTGTCACCGTCAGCCCTGTCACCGTCAGTGCTGTCACCATCAGTCCCATCACTGCCACCCCTGTCACCCTCATCCCTGTCACTCCCAGCCCTGTCACCCTCAGCTCTGTCACACCCAACTCTGTCACAGCCAGCCCTGTCACCCTTCACTCCCGTCACCCTCACTCCTGTCACCCTCAGCCCTGTCACCCTCAGCCCTGGCCCTGCTGTCCCCGTGATCCCATTCCCCTGTCCCTGCCAAACTTGTCACCGCCACCCAAATGTCCCCACCGTCCCCTCTGTCCCTACCATCGCCCTGTCCCCGTCCTTGACCCCATTCCCGTTTCACCATCGCTGTCCCCATTCCCTCATCCCTATCACCCTGCGGTGACCCCGCTGTCCCCACTGTCCCCTCACCCCACGGTGACCTCGCTGTCCCCGCTGTCCCCAGCTCGAGGGACATCGAGGCCTCGGGCTTCAACGGCACGGCGGCGTTCATGGAGGTGCGCGTGCAGTCCATCGTGGTGGAGTTCATCCTCACCCACGTGGAGCAGCTCTTTGGGGACGATCCCAGGTGTATCCAGCTGTATCCCAGGTGTATCCAGGTGTCCCAGGTGTATCCAGATGTATCCCAGGTGTCTCCCAGGTGTGCCCAGGTGTATCCCAGGTGTATCCAGCTGTCCCCAGGTGTCCCCAGCTGTATCCCAGGTGTCCCCAGGTGTATCCAGGTGTGTCCAGGTATATCCCAGGTGTGCCCAGTTGTCTCCCAGGTGTCCCCAGGTGTGCCCAGGTGTCCCCAGGTGTGCCCAGGTGTAGCCCAGGTGTCCCCACAGGAGCAAGGGCTCCCTCAAGGCCAAGAAGTGGAGATCCATCTTCAACCTGGGCCGCTCCGGGCACGAGGCCAAGCGGAAACCGGGGAAGGCGGAGGAGAAAGGTGGGAATGGGGGGGATCCCATGGACCGGGGGGCTGTGTCCCCAAATGTCCCCAAGTCCCCCAATCCTCTTCTCCCGCCCCATCCCCAGAGAAGTGTGGGAAGGTCACTCTGCGGCCGGCCAAGAGCATGGACTCGCTCAGCTCCGGCCCCTCCGGACCGGCCGGTGAGCGGGACCCTCTGTCCCCGGGGATTGTCCCTCTGTCCTCTGGGGTTGTCCCTCTGTCCCCTGGGAGTGTCCCTCTGTCCCCTGGGATTGTCCCTCTGTCCCCTGGGATTGTCCCTCTGTCCCCTGGGAGTGTCCCTCTGTCCCCTGGGATTGTCCCTCTGTCCCCTGGGAGTGTCCCTTTGTCCCTTGGGATTGTCCCTCTGTCCCCTGGGAGTGTCCCTCCAACGCCTTGCTCCCCGGGACCCCCGGGACCCCCCCACACCCCGGTATCCCCCCGCTCCCCGTGGCCCCCGGGACCCCCGGGACCGCCCGGCCCCGGCCCGCTCCGGACTGTTCCCCCGCAGCCCCGGACGCGGCGCGGCTGCTGCCGAAGCTGTCGGTGAAGCGGCGGCCGCAGCGGCAGCACAGCTCGGACGCGGCCCCCGCGGCCCCGGAGCCGCCCCCGGAGCTGGACGAGAGCCTGGAGGAGCCGCTGGAGGCGGCGGCCGAGAGCAGCACCCAGTCGGAGCCCACCACCCCCAAAGCCCCCCGGGCCGGGCCGGGGGTCTGCGGCCGCTCCCGCGCCGAGAAATGCGCGGGGCTCCACATCTCGGGCCCCTTCTCGGTCACCGTCCCCTTCCACATCACCTCCAACCTGTCCCGCCTCACCCGGGGGCTGCCGTGCCCCGCGCTGGAACGGGAGCAGAGCCCCGGCAGCGCCCCCGAGCCCGCCCGCGACCCCCGGCCCCGCTCCGGTGAGACCGCGCGGTGGGACACCCGGGGGAACACCGGGACCGGGGGGACACCGGGATCACGGGGATACCGGGGTCGTGGGGACATCGGTATCGGGGGGACACCGGGATCACGGGGACACCGGGACCGGGGGGACACCGGGACCGGGGGGACACCGGGATCGAGGGGACACCGGGACCGGGGGGACAACGGGACCGGGGGGACACCGGGATCGAGGGGACACCGGGACCGGGGGGACAACGGGACCGGGGGGACACCGGGATAAGGGGACACCGGGATCGGGGGGACAACGGGACCGGGGGGACAACGGGATTGAGGGGCACCGGGATAAGGAGGACACCGGGACAGAGGGGACATTGGGATCGGAGGGACACCGGGATTGGGGGGACACCCGCGATCAGGGGGACACCGGGGTTAGAGGGACGCTGGGATCGGGGGAACACAGGGATCGGGGGAATATCGGGATCGGGGGGACACCGGGATCGGGGGAACACCGGGATTAGGGGGACACCA
The DNA here is from genome assembly GCF_014805655.1 of Passer montanus. Taxonomy (NCBI): domain Eukaryota; kingdom Metazoa; phylum Chordata; class Aves; order Passeriformes; family Passeridae; genus Passer; species Passer montanus. Next base: position 23,139 of record NW_024368042.1, read on the forward strand.
GGATGGGGGAAATACTGGGATCGGGGAAACAGACACCGGGATCGGGGGGACACCGGGATTAGAGGGACGCTGGGATCAGAGGGACACCGGGATCGAGTGGGGCCGGTCCCGAGCGCCCCCCGCTCTCCCCGCAGAGGATGCGGAGCAGACCCGGCTCTCCCTGGAGCTCCGCACCGGGATTAGGGGGACACCAGGATGGGGGAAATACTGGGATCGGGGAAACACCAGGTTCGTGGGAATATCGGGATCGGGGGGACACCGGGATCGGGGGAATACCGGGATCGAGTGGGGCCGGTCCCGAGCGCCCCCCGCTCTCCCCGCAGAGGATGCGGAGCAGACCCGGCTCTCCCTGGAGCTCCGCGACTCCTTCGCCTTCCTGGACGGCCCCGAGACGTGGCTGGAGGGCGGCGGCGACGCGGAGGCGGCGGCGCGGAGCCCCGGGACCGGGGATGAGACCCCCGGGATGGAGGAATGGACCCCCGAGATGGAGGATGGGACCCCCGGGATCGAGGATGGAACCCCCGGGATCGAGGATGGGACCCCCGGGATCGGGGACGGGTTCCCGGCCGTGGAGGAGGCGATGGAGAGCGGGTTCATGAACGTGAGCACCCGGCGGCATTCCCGGGATTCGGGGTGGGTGGGACCGGTGGAGGGAGGAGGGGGTGGGATCAATGGCATTGGGATGGGATCAATGGGGAGGGATCAGTGGGGTGGGACAGGATGGGATGGACAGCACCGGGTGGGGTGGGATGGGATCAATGGGATCGATGGGATCAATGGGATTAATGGGATGGGATTAATAGGATCATTGGGATCAATTGGATCAATGGGATTGATGGGATTGATGGGATCAGTGGGATCATTGGGGTCAATGGGATCAGTGGGATGGGATCAATGTGATGGGATCAATAGGATCAATGGCGTCAATGGTATCAATGGGATGTTTGGGATGGGATCGATGTGACGGGACCAATGGGATCATTGGGATCATTGGGATCAATGGGATTAATGGGATGGATGGGATCAATGGGATCGATTGGATGGGATGGGATCATTGGGACCAATGGGATCAGTGGCATGGGATCAATGGGATCAGTGGGATCAGTGGGATCAGTGGGATGGGGTGGGATCAATGGGATCAGTGGCGTGGGATCAATGGGATCAGTGGGATCAATGGTATCAATGGGATCAGTGGGATCATTCGGATCAATGGGATCATTGGGATAAATGGGATGGGATCAGTGGGATGGATGGGATCAATGGGATCGATTGGATGGGATGGGATCATTGGGACCAATGGGATCAGTGGCATGGGATCAATGGGATCAGTGGGATCAGTGGGATCAGTGGCATGGGATCAGTGGGATCAATGGGATCGGATCAATGGGATCATTGGGATCAATGAAATCAATGGGATGGGATGGGCAGGGGGACACAGTGACACCCACCCGCGTCTCCCGGCCGTGCCGGGGGTCCCACCCGTGTCCCCCCAGCCGGGTGAGCGCTGGGCGGAGCAGCCGGACAGTTACCTGTCCATCGAGGAGTGCACGGAGCAGGACATGTTCTTCCTGGCCCCCGGCGCCTCCGACCCCGACTCCGACCCCGAGGAAATCTTCCTGAGCGCCCACGACGAGCTCAGCCCCCTGGGGACCCCCGAGGGACCCCCGGGGACAGCCCTGGAGATCCCAGAGATCCCGGAGATCCCGGAGACCACAGACATCCCAAAAGTCCTGGAGATCCCAGGGATCCCAAAAGTCCTGGAGATCCCAGAGATCCCGGAGATCCCGGAGACCACAGACATCCCAAAAGCCCTGGAGATCCCAGGAATCCCAGAGACCCCAGGGAACCTAGAGACCCCCAAAGTCTTGGAGATCCCAGAGATCCTGGAGATCCCAGAGATACCAAAAATCCCAAAAGTCCTGGAGATCCCAGAGGTCCCAAAAATCCCAAAAGCCCTGGAAATCCCAGAGGTCCCAGAGACCCCCAAAGTCCTGGAGATCCCAGAGATCCTGGAGATCCCAGAGATCCCAAAAATCCCAAAAGTCCTGGAGATCCCAGAGATCCCAGACACCCAAGGGATCCCAGAAATCCCAAATGCCCTGGAGATCCCAGAGACCCCAGAAATCCCAAAAGCCCTGGAAATCCCAGAGGTCCCAGAGACCCCAAAAGTCCTGGAGATCCCGGAGACCCCAAAAGTCCCGGAGACCCCAGAAATCCCCGAGATTCTGGCCCAAACACCCCTGGAAAAGCACGGTCCAGGAGTGGGGGACGCCCCCCGGGACCCCCCTGGGGAAGGGGGCGGAGGGGAGGGGGCTGCAGAGGGAGCCCCCAGCCCCAGGCCGGGGGTGTGGGGTGAGGGGGGAGGGCTCGGGGGTCCCGCTGGGAACGGAGCTGGGTCCCTGCCCCTCACCCCGGGGGAGGGGGATCCCCCGGATTTAGTGGGGTCTCCTCCAGCCCCGCCCGTGGCAGAGCCCCCCCGGGAGCCCCCCGCTGGCTGAGCCCCCCGAATCCCAGGACCCCCCGGGACCCCCAAATCCCATCCGGGACGGGCGCCCCAAATCCCTGGGGCCGCTGCTGGCTGAGCCCCCCGAATCCCAGGACCCCCCGGGACCCCCAAATCCCATCCGGGACGGGCGCCCCAAATCCCTGGGGCCGCTCCCGGCCCCCTTGAGCAGCTCCCGCCGCCCCCTCCCCGTTTTGGGGGCGCGGGTGCTGCTGGCCCGGGCCGTGCCCGTGGTGCCCCCCAAACCCCACTTCGCCCGCGCCCTCCCGGGACCCCCGGGACCCCCCCAAATCCAGCCGGGACCCCCCCAAATCCCCTTTGGACTCCCCCAAATCCCCCCGGGACCCCCCCCGGGACCCCCTGGCAGCCCTGGGGGGGGCGAGCGCTGAGCGCGGGCAGGGCCCCCCCAGAGCAGAGTGCAAATAAATAATGATAAAATAAAAATTAAATGATAATAAATATACCAAGGTGAGAATTCCTGTGTCAGAGATGCTGGTGGGTTGTTGGTGTTTATTTATAGATTTGATTTGATTTAATTTGATTTGATTTTATAGTTTAAATTTAATTTTATTAATTTATTTTATTATTTATTATTATTTTATTTATTTATTTAATTTTATGTTTTAAAAGTTAATTTAATAGTTTTCTACTTTATTTTAATTTTTAATTTTTTAGTTTTTAAATTTATTCTAAATTATTTTTATTATTTTATTTTATTTTATTATTTTTATTTTATTTTATTTATTTTTATATTATTATTATTATTATTATTATTATTATTATTATTATTATTATTATTATTATTATTATTACGACTATTCTTATTATTTTAAAAATTTAAAATAAAATTTATTTTTAAATTTAGAAACTTTGGGGCAGGGGACAGAGAAATGAGGGCATGGGGACACTGAAACATTGGCACGGGGAGATATTGGGACAGTGGGATATGGGGACAGGGACATTTGGGGACACTGGGACAGGGAGAAATGAGGACATTGGGACACGAGGTCATTTGGGGACATTTGGGGACAGTGGGATACGGGGACATGGGGTCATTTGGGGACATTTGGGGACAGTGGGATACGGGGACATGGGGTCATTTGGGGACACGGGGACAGGAGAGCACGCGGCGGGGGCACCTGGGCACACAGACACACAGGAACAGGAGGACACAGCCCCACGGGGACAGGGGGACACCGAGGGGACGCTGAGGCGACACAAGGCCGCCCCCAACCCCCGGCCTTTGTTTACACCGCCGCCATCTTTGCCTCAACATGGCGGCGCCCACAGCGGCCTCACCACGGGGGCAGCCCGGGCTTTCCGGCCGCATCCCCCAAACCCCTCCGGTACCGATGAGCTGGGCGGGGGTCTCTCACCCTGGGCAGCGCCGGGCCGTGTCCTCACGCTCTCATCGCGGCCCTCACCGAGCGCCGCCCTCTTCCAACATGGCGCCGCCCTCACCCAAGATGGCGGCGGGGCGGCGGAAGCGCCGCGCGCCCTCGCCGTCTAAGATGGCGCCGCGCGCCGCGCCGCGCGCTAAGATGGCGCCGGGCCGTGAGGGCCGCCCTGCCCGGCGCCAAGATGGCGGCGCGGCTCCCTCCCTGTCACTGTCACCCCCCCCCCCTGGTTCTTGTCCCTCCCGGGGTGTCATTGTCACTGTCACCCCCTCATCCGTGACCCCCCGCTTGTCACCTCCCGCTGTCCCCCCCATTTCCCCGTCCCGGGGGAGGTGACAGGGGACAGCGCCCCTCCCCCGGGGTGACACGGAGGGGGCACTGCCACCGCTCGGGGTGACACGGGGGACGCTGTAGCCGCCTCGGTGACCCCACAGTGCCACCCCGGGGGGGCTGGTGGCTCTGGGGACACTCTGGGGGGGAAGGGGGCAGCAAGGGGACACCTGGCCGTGTGGCTGTGGCCACAGGGGGTGGCCTCTGGTCAGCTGTGGTGGCCCTCACTGGTGGCTGGTCACAGTGGCCACTGTCCCATGGTGGTCACCAGTGTCCCATGGTGGTCACCACTGTCCCATGGTGGTGGCCAGTGTCTGGTCAGGAGTTCTAGTCCCTCCCGGGGTGTCACTGTCACTGTCACCCCCTCATCCGTGACCCCCCGCTTGTCACCTCCCGCTGTCCCCCCCATTTCCCCGTCCCGGGGGAGGTGACAAGGGACAGCGCCCCTCCCCCGGGGTGACATGGAGGGGGCACTGCCACCGCTCGGGGGGACACTGGGGACACTGAGGGGGGCGTTGTGGCCGCCTTGGTGACCCCACAGTGCCACCCCGGGGGGGCTGGTGGCTCTGGGGACACTCTGGGGGGGAAGGGGGCAGCAAGGGGACACCTGGCCGTGTGGCTGTGGCCACAGGGGGTGGCCTCTGGTCAGCTGTGGTGGCCCTCACTGGTGGCTGGTCACAGTGGCCACTGTCCCATGGTGGTCACCAGTGTCCCATGGTGGTCACCACTGTCCCATGGTGGTGGCCAGTGTCTGGTCAGGATGGCCACTGTCCCATCCCAGTGTCACATCCGTGTCCCATCCTGGTGTCCCATCCTGCTCCTGTCCCCATGCCCCAGTTCCTGTCCCCATCCCTGACCCCCTGTGACCCCATGTCCTTTGTCCCATCCCTGTGTCCCTGTCCTGTCCCTGTGTCCCTGTCCCCATCCCTTGCCCCTGTCCCCATCCCCGTGTCCCTGTCCTTTCCCTGTCCTGACCCTGTCCCCATGTCCCTGTCCTGTCCCCATGTCCCTGTCCCCATCCCTGGGTCTCTGTCCCTGTCTCCCAACATCCCTGACCCTCCTGTGCCTCGCCCCGATGTCCCTTGTGTCCCAAAGTCCCCGTGTCCTGCTGTCCCTGACCCCGCTGTCCCTGTGTCCCTATGTCTCTGTCCCCATGTCCCTGCTGTCCCTGCTGTCCCCGTGTCCCTGACCCTCCTGTCCCTGTGTCCCCATGTCCCTGCTGTCCCCATGTCCCCTTGTGTCCCAAAGTCCCCGTGTCCTGCTGTTCCTGACCCCGCTGTCCCTGTGTCCCTATGTCTCTGTCCCCATGTCCCTGTGTCCCTGCTGTCCCCGTGTCCCTGACCCTCCTGTCCCTGTGTCCCTCCTGTCCCTGCTGTCCCCATGTCCCTGCTGTCCCCATGTCCCCGTCCCCATGTCCCTGTGTCCCTCATGTCCCTGTGTCCCTCCTGTCCCTGCTGTCCCCATGTCCCTGACCCTGCTGTGCCGGTGTCCCCGTGTCCCTGTCCCTGCTGTTCCCATGTCCCTGCTGTCCCCGTGTCCCTGACCCCACTGTCCCCGTGTCACTGTATCCCCACTGTCCCCATGTCCCTGTCCCTGTGTCCCTGACCCCACTGTCCCCGTGTCACTGTATCCCCACTGTCCCCATGTCCCTGTCCCTGTGTCCCTGACCCCACTGTCCCCGTGTCCGTGTCCCCATGTCCCTGACCGCGCTGTCTCCATATCCCCATGTCCCTGCTGTCCCCATGTCCCCGTGTCCCTGACCCCACTGTCCCCATGTCCCTGTCCCCATGTCCCCGCTGTCCCCATGTCCCCTTGTCCCTGTCCCCATGTCCCTGACCACGCTGTCCCCATGTCCCTGCTGTCCCTGCTGTCCCCATGTCCCCGGTGACCCCCTGACCCCCTGGTGTCCCCGATGTCCCCAATGTCCCCCATGCCCCCTCACTGTCC
>NW_024368042.1:32763-43724 GCF_014805655.1 Passer montanus
GTCACCCCCCTCCCGTTTTGTCACCCCCCCTTGTGTCCCTCCCTGTCACTGTCACCCCCCCCCCCTGGTTCTTGTCCCTCCCGGGGTGTCATTGTCACTGTCACCCCCTCATCCGTGACCCCCCGCTTGTCACCTCCCGCTGTCCCCCCCATTTCCCCGTCCCGGGGGAGGTGACAGGGGACAGCGCCCCTCCCCCGGGGTGACACGGAGGGGGCACTGCCACCGCTCGGGGTGACACGGGGGACGCTGTAGCCGCCTCGGTGACCCCACAGTGCCACCCCGGGGGGGCTGGTGGCTCTGGGGACACTCTGGGGGGGAAGGGGGCAGCAAGGGGACACCTGGCCGTGTGGCTGTGGCCACAGGGGGTGGCCTCTGGTCAGCTGTGGTGGCCCTCACTGGTGGCTGGTCACAGTGGCCACTGTCCCATGGTGGTCACCAGTGTCCCATGGTGGTCACCACTGTCCCATGGTGGTGGCCAGTGTCTGGTCAGGATGGCCACTGTCCCATCCCAGTGTCCCATCCTGCTCCTGTCCCCATGTCCCAGTTCCTGTCCCCATCCCTGACCCCCTGTGACCCCATGTCCTTTGTCCCATCCCTGTGTCCCTGTCCTGTCCCTGTGTCCCTGTCCCCATCCCTTGCCCCTGTCCCCATCCCCGTGTCCCTGTCCTTTCCCTGTCCTGACCCTGTCCCCATGTCCCTGTCCTGTCCCCATGTCCCTGTCCCCATCCCTGGGTCTCTGTCCCTGTCTCCCAACATCCCTGACCCTCCTGTGCCTCGCCCCGATGTCCCTTGTGTCCCAAAGTCCCCGTGTCCTGCTGTTCCTGACCCCGCTGTCCCTGTGTCCCTATGTCTCTGTCCCCATGTCCCTGTGTCCCTGCTGTCCCCGTGTCCCTGACCCTCCTGTCCCTGTGTCCCTCTGTCCCTGCTGTCCCCATGTCCCTGCTGTCCCCGTGTCCCTGACCCTCCTGTCCCTGTGTCCCCATGTCCCTGCTGTCCCCATGTCCCTGACCCTGCTCTGCCGGTGTTCCCGTGTTCCCGTGTCCCTGACCCCACTGTCCACTGTCCCCGTGTCACTGTATCCCCACTGTCCCCATGTCCCTGTCCCTGTGTCCCTGACCCCACTGTCCCCGTGTCCGTGTCCCCATGTCCCTGTCCCCGTGTCCCTGACCACGCTGTCCCCATGTCCCCATGTCCCTGACCCCACTGTCCCCATGTCCCTGTCCCCATGTCCCCATGTCCCTGCTGTCCCCGTGTCCCTGACCCCACTGTACCCATGTTCCTGACCACGCTGTCCCCGTGTCCCTGCTGTCCCCATGTCCCCGTGTCCCTGCTGTCCCCATGTCCCCGTGTCCCTGTCCCCATTGTCCCCGTGTCCCTGACCGCGCTGTCCCCATGTCGTCCCCATGTCCCCATGTCCCTGCTGTCCCCGTGTCCCTGACCCCACTGTACCCATGTTCCTGACCACGCTGTCCCCGTGTCCCTGCTGTCCCCATGTCCCCGTGTCCCTGCCCGCGCTGTCCCCATGTCCCCGTGTCCCTGACCCCACTGTCCCCATGTCCCTGTCCCCATGTCCCCGCTGTCCCCATGTCCCCTTGTCCCTGTCCCCATGTCCCTGACCACGCTGTCCCCATGTCCCTGCTGTCCCTGCTGTCCCTGCTGTCCCCGTGTCCCTGACCGCGCTGTCCCCATGTCCCCGTGTCCCTGACCGCGCTGTCCCCGCAGGGCTCTGAAGGCCGTGAGGCTGCTCCGCTCCCGCCCCGCTGATGCCCGAGGGAGCCGAGCCATGCAGGGGGGTGTCCCTCCTGTCCCTGCTGTCCCCATGTCCCTGCTGTCCCCATGTCCCCGTCCCCATGTCCCTGTGTCCCTCATGTCCCTGTGTCCCTCCTGTCCCTGCTGTCCCCATGTCCCTGCTGTCCCCATGTCCCCGTCCCCATGTCCCTGTGTCCCTCATGTCCCTGTGTCCCTCCTGTCCCTGCTGTCCCCATGTCCCTGCTGTCCCCATGTCCCCGTCCCCATGTCCCTGTGTCCCTCATGTCCCTGTGTCCCTCCTGTCCCTGCTGTCCCCATGTCCCTGCTGTCCCCATGTCCCCGTCCCCATGTCCCTGTGTCCCTCATGTCCCTGTGTCCCTCCTGTCCCTGCTGTCCCCATGTCCCTGCTGTCCCCATGTCCCCGTCCCCATGTCCCTGTGTCCCTCATGTCCCTGTGTCCCTCCTGTCCCTGCTGTCCCCATGTCCCTGCTGTCCCCATGTCCCCGTCCCCATGTCCCTGTGTCCCTCATGTCCCTGTGTCCCTCCTGTCCCTGCTGTCCCCATGTCCCTGCTGTCCCCATGTCCCCGTCCCCATGTCCCTGTGTCCCTCATGTCCCTGTGTCCCTCCTGTCCCTGCTGTCCCCATGTCCCTGCTGTCCCCATGTCCCCGTCCCCATGTCCCTGTGTCCCTCATGTCCCTGTGTCCCTCCTGTCCCTGCTGTCCCCATGTCCCTGCTGTCCCCATGTCCCCGTCCCCATGTCCCTGTGTCCCTCATGTCCCTGTGTCCCTCCTGTCCCTGCTGTCCCCATGTCCCTGACCCTGCTGTGCCGGTGTCCCCGTGTCCCTGTCCCTGCTGTTCCCATGTCCCTGCTGTCCCCGTGTCCCTGACCCCACTGTCCCCGTGTCACTGTATCCCCACTGTCCCCATGTCCCTGTCCCTGTGTCCCTGACCCCACTGTCCCCGTGTCCGTGTCCCCATGTCCCTGACCGCGCTGTCTCCATATCCCCATGTCCCTGCTGTCCCCATGTCCCCGTGTCCCTGACCCCACTGTCCCCATGTCCCTGTCCCCATGTCCCCGCTGTCCCCATGTCCCCTTGTCCCTGTCCCCATGTCCCTGACCACGCTGTCCCCATGTCCCTGCTGTCCCTGCTGTCCCTGCTGTCCCCGTGTCCCTGACCGCGCTGTCCCCATGTCCCCGTGTCCCTGACCGCGCTGTCCCCGCAGGGCTCTGAAGGCCGTGAGGCTGCTCCGCTCCCGCCCCGCTGATGCCCGAGGGAGCCGAGCCATGAAGGGGTGAGTGGGACCCCAAAACCCACCTGGGACCCCAAAACCTGCTCTGGGACCCCAAAACCTGCTCTGGGACCCCAAAACCCACCTGGGACCCCAAAACCTGCTCTGGGACCCCAAAACCCACCTGGGACCCCAAAACCTGCTCTGGGAACCCCCCAAGATGACCTGGGACCCCCCCAAAATGGCTCCAGGACCCCCCAAATCTGACCCAGGACCCCAAAACTTTGACCTTTGACTCCCCCAGACTGCCCCAGGATCTCCAGATCTCATCTGGGACCCCCCAAAAACTGCCTGAAGATTCCCCCCAAATCTGATCTGGGACCCCAAGACCCCCAGAAGTGCCCCATGGGTGGGACACACGAGGGGTGGGCGATTTGGGGGATCCCAGATTTGGGGTTTGGGTGTTTTGGGGGCTCAGGGACCCCCCCTCACTGTTTTGTTCCCCCCCCCAGGCAGCAAAAAGCAGCTGAGACCGAGGAGGGGACGGTGCAGATCCAGGAAGGTGAGGGGGGACCCCAACATTGGTGTCTGGGGGGGATTTGGGGAGGTTTTGGGGTCTTTGGGGGGGATTTGGGGAGGTTTTGTGCCCCCCCCAAGGGGGTTTTTGCAGTTTTTTGGGGGGGATTTGGGGAGGTTTTGGGGTCTTTGGGGGGGATTTGGGGAGGTTTTGTGCCCCCCCCAATCCTATGTCACTCCCCACCCCAGTTTGGGGTGCCCCTCATCCCGTGCCCCCTCCCCAATTTAGGGTGTGTGCTCCCCAGTTTAGGTGCCCCCTCCCCAGTTTGGATGCCCCCTCCCCAATTTAGGGTTCCTCCTCCCCAGTTTGGGGTTTCCCCTCCCCAGTTTGGGGTTCCTCCTCCAGTTTAGGGTTTCCCCTTGCAGTTTGGGTGCCCCCTCCCAAGTTTGGGTGCACCCTCCCCAGTCTGGGTGTCCCCCCCAGTCTGGGTGTCCCCAATGCCGTGTCCCCAATGCCGTGTCCCCCAGTCTGGGTGTCCCCAGTCCTGTGCCCCCTCCCCATTTTGGGTGCCCCCTCCCCAGTCTGGGTGTCCCCAGTGCCGTGTCCCCAGTCTGGGTGTCCCCAGTCCCGTGTCCCCCAGTCTGGGTGTCCCCAGTGCCGTGTCCCCAGTGCCGTGCCCCCTCCCCAGTCTGGGTGTCCCCAATGCCATGTCCCCCCAGTCTGGGTGTCCCCAATGCCATGCCCCCAGTCTGGGTGTCCCCAGTCCCGTGTCCCCCCAGTTTGGTGCCCCCTCCCCAGTCTGGGTGTCCCCAGTCTGGGTGTCCCCAGTCCCTTGCCCCCCAGTCTGGGTGTCCCCCCAGTCTGGGTGTCCCCAGTCCCGTGCCCCCCAGTCTGGGTGTCCCCTCCCCAGTCCCGTGCCCCCCCAGTCTGGGTGTCCCCAATCCCGTGTCCCCCAGTCCTGTGTCCCCAATCCCGTGTCCCCCCAGTTTGGTGCCCCCTCCCCAGTCTGGGTGTCCCCAATGCCGTGCCCCCAGTCTGGGTGTCCCCAGTCCCCTCTCCCCCAGTCTGGGTGTCCCCAGTCCCGTGCCCCCCAGTCTGGGTGTCCCCAATGCCGTGCCCCCCAGTCTGGGTGTCCCCAATGCTGTACCCCCCAGTCTGGGTGTCCCCAATCCCATATCCCCCAGTCTGGGTGTCCCCAGTCCCGTGCCCCCCAGTCTGGGTGTCCCCAATGCCGTGTCCCCCCAGGCTCGGTGGCCACGGGCGAGGACCCCACGAGCGTGGCCATCGCCAGCATCCAATCGGCCGCCACCTTCCCCGACCCCGGCGTCAAGTATGTGTTCAGGACCGAGGGCGGCGGCACGCAGGTACCGACCTGGCACACCTGGGGGCACCTGGGGGGGCTTGGGGGCACCTGGGCACACCTGGGATACACCTGGGGGCACCTGAGACACACCTGGGGGCACCTGGGATTCACCTGGAGTACACCTGGAGGGGCTTGGTTACACCTGGAGTACACCTGGGCACACCTGGGATACACCTGGGGGCACCTGGGCACACCTGAGATACACATGGGGGTACCTGAGGGTACATGGGCACACCTGGAGTACACCTGGGGTGGCTTGAATACACCTGGGATACACCTGGAGTATTCCTGGGCACACCTGGGGACACCTGGGATATACCTGGAGTACACCTCGGGTGGCTTCGATACACCTGGGATACACCTGGAGTACACCTGGGCACACCTGGATACACCTGGGGGATGTTGGATACACCAGGATACACCTTGGGGGCTTGGATATACCTGGGGAGGCACCTGAGATACCCCTGGGCACACCTGGGAACACCTGGGATACACCTGGGCACACCTGGGAGGTACCTGGGGATTGGGGGGGCTTTGGTTGCACACCAAGAGCAGCTGTGACACACCTGGGGACACCTGGGGGACACTGTGGGGTGGCTCTGGAGAGGTCTCTGTGTCACACCTGTGTGAGGTGTCCCACCTGTGCCAGGTGATGTACTGGGTGATCCAGGTGGTGACACAAGGGGTTGGGGTCACTGTCACACCTGTGTCCCACCTGTGCCAGGTGATGTACCGGGTGACCAGGTGGTGACACGGGGGGTTGGGGTCACTGTCACACCTGTGTGAGTGTGTCACCTGTGCCAGGTGATGTACCGGGTGACCAGGTGGTGACACGGGGGGTTGGGGTCACTGTCACACCTGTGTGAGTGTGTCACCTGTGCCAGGTGATGTACCGGGTGACCAGGTGGTGACACGGGGGGTTGGGGTCACTGTCACACCTGTGTCCCACCTGTGCCAGGTGATGTACCGGGTGATCAGGTGGTGACACAGGGTGGCTCTGGGGGTCTCTGTGTCACACCTGTGTCCCACCTGTGCCAGGTGATGTACCGGGTGATCAGGTGGCTGACGGGCAGCTGGACGCGCAGACCGAGGGCACCAGCGCCATCAGCGGCTACCCGGCCACACAGTCCATGACACAGGTGCGTCACCTGGCCACGCCCACTGCCACACCCACTGTCCCCATCCCGCCTGTGCCTTGCCCAGGCCGTGGCACAGGTGTGTTGTGGTGCCACGCCCACTGCCACACCCACTGTGGCACCTGTCCCCTGCCCAGGCCATGACACAGGTGTGTTGTGCTGCCACGCCCACTGCCACACCCCCCTGTGACACCTGTCCCCTGTCCAGGCCATGACACAGGTGTGTCACCTGGCCACGCCCACTGCCACACCCCATCCCCATCCCACTTGTGCCTTGCCCAGGCCATGACACAGGTGTGTTGTGGTGCCACGCCCACTGCCACACCCACTGTGGCACCTGTGCCTTGCCCAGGCCATGACACAGGTGTGTCACCTGGCCACGCCCACTGCCACACCCCATTGCCACGCCCTGGGCCTCACCTGTGCCCCACCCAGTCCATGGCCCAGGTGTGTCGTGGGGTAGGGTGACACCTGTGTCCTGTCCCACCTGTGTCCCACGTGTGTTTCTCTCACCTGTCCCACCTGTCCTACCTGTCCTATCTGTCCCACACCTGTCCCTCACCTGTTCCCCCATCTCACCTGTCCCTCACCTGTCCTTCACCTGTGTTCCTCACCTGTGTCCCTCCCCTGTCCCTGTCCCTCACCCGTTCCCCCATCTCATCTGTCCCTCACCTGTGTCCCTCCCCTGTCCCTGTCCCTGTCCCTCACCCGCTCCCCCGTCTCATCTGTCCCTCACCTGTGTCCCTCACCTGTTCCCCTGTCCCTGTCCCCTGTCCCCCATCGCTGTCCCCTCTCGCTGTCCCCTCTATCTGTCCCCATTGCCATCCCTGTCCCCATCCCTGTCCCCTGTCCCCCATCTCTGTTCCTTGTCCCCCATCCCTGTCCCATCCCCGTCCCTGTCCCTTTGGGGGGCACCTGGATGGGATTGGGGGCACCTGGATGGGTCTGGGGGCACCTGGATTGGGTTGGGATTCACCTGTCCCAGTTTGGGCTCACCTGGGTTGGGTTTGGGGTCACCTGGGCCAGTTTGGGGGCACCTGGGGTGGGTTTGGGCTCACCTGGGCTGCTCTGGGGGTGTCTGGGGTTGGTTTGGGGTCACCTAGGCTGGTTTGGGGGCACCTGGGATGGGTTGGGACTCACCTGGATGGGTTTGGGGTCACCTGAACTGAATTGGGGCTCACCTGGGCCAGTTTGGAGTCACCTGAGTTGGGTTGGGACTCACATGGGTGGATGCATTTGGGGTCTCACCTATGGGTTTTTGCATCTCACCTGTGGGGTTGGGCTCTCACCTGTGGGGTTGGTCTCTCACCTGTGGGGCTGGGCTCTCACCTGTGGGTTTTGGGCTCTCACCTGTGGGTTTTGGGCTCTCCCCTGTGGGTGCTGGGCTCTCACCTGTGGGTTTTGGGCTCTCCCCTGTGGGTGTTGGGCTCTCACCTGTGGGGCTGGGCTCTCACCTGTGGCTCTGGGCTCTCACCTGTGGGGCTGGGCTCTCACCTGTGGCTCTGGGCTCCAGGGCAGTTTTTCGTGATGATGTCACCACAGGAGGTGCTCCCGGGGGGGGCCCAGCGCTCCATCGCCCCCCGCGCACACCCCTACTCCCCGTGAGTACCTGGGCACACCTGGGCACACCTGGGAATTTGGGGATCTGGGATTTGGGGATCTGGGATGTGGGATGTGGGATCTGGGATGTGGGATTTACGGTCTGAATCTGGGACCTGGGATTTGGGATTTGGGATTTTGGATCTGGGATTTGGGATCCGGATCTGGGATTGGGATCCGGATCTGGGATTGGGATCCGGATCTGGGATTGGGATCCGGATCTGGGATTGGGATCTGGGATCTGGGATTTGGGATAAAAAAAAAAAAACGAAGGAAAAAGAAATAAAAATAGGGATTTGGTTTTTTTTAGGTCCTCCAGGTTCTTCCCAGAGCCCACCCCGACCCCAAAGGGACCCCAAAAGCCCAAAATGGACCCAAAATTCCATAAAACCCCCAAAAAGGATCCCAAAATCCCCTGAAACCCCAAAAAAGGGACCTTAAAACCCCAAAATGGACCCCAGAATTCCATAAAACCCCCCAAACGGATCCCAAAATCCTCTAAAATTCCCCAAATGGACCCCAAAATCCCCAAAGTAATCCCCAAAATCCCCTGAAACCTCCAAAAATGATCCCCAAAATCCCCTCAAACCCCAAAAAATGGACCCCAAAACCCCAAAATGGACCCCAAAATTCTCTAAAACCCCCAAAACGTATCCCAAAATCCTCTAAAATCCCCCAAATGGACCCCAAAGTCCCCTCAAACCCCAAAAAAGAGACCCTGAAACCCCAAAATGGACCCTAAAATTCCATAAAACCCCCAAAACAGATCCCAAAATCCCCTAAAACCCCAAAAAAGGGACCCCAAAAGCCCAAAATGGACCCCAAAATTCCCTAAAACCCCCAAAACGGATCTAAAACCCCCCAAACGGATCCCAAAATCCCCTTAACCCCCAAAAGGATCCCAAAATCCTCTAAAATCCCCCAAATGGACCCCAAAATCCCCAAAGTAATCCCCAAAATCCCCTGAAACCCCAAAAGGGATCCCCAAAATCCCCTGAAACCCTAAAAAAGGGACCCTAAAACCCCAAAATGGGCCCCAAAATCCCCTAAAACCCCCAAAAAGGATCCTAAAATCCCCCAAATGGACCCCAAAATCCCCTCAAACCCCCAAAGGGACCCCAAAATCCACGAAGGGACCCCAAAACTGCCCTAAAACCCCTAAAGGACCCCAAAATCCCCACAAACCCTGAAAGGGACCCTAAAGTTCCCTCAGGGACCCCCAAATCCTTCCTGAAAATCCCAAATTTCCCCGAATCCACCCCAAAAATCCCCCAAAATTTCCTGGCTCGCCTCTGGGAACCCCAAAATTCCTGACACTGGGGGCACTGGTTTGTACTGGGAGGGGGCACTGGGGGGTCACTCGTCCAAACTGGGGGTCACTGGTCTGAACTGGGAGTGATCCAAACTGTGCTGGTTCAAACTGGGAGCCTTGGGTGGTCACTGGGAGGTCACTGGTTTGTACTGGGGGGGTCACTGGGGGGTCACTGGTCTGAACTGGGAGCTCTGGGGGTCCCTGGGGGGTCCCACTGGTCCAAACTGGGAGCCCTGGGGGTCACTGGGAGGTCACTGGTCTGAACTGGGGGTCCTTGGGGGGGGTCACTGGTCCGAACTGGGAGCCCTGGGTGGTTACTGTCCAAAATCCCCTCAAACCCCCAAAAATGGACCCTAAAACCCCAAAATGGGACCCAAATTTCCATAAAACCCCCCAAAGGGATCCCAAAATCCCCTAAAACCCTAAAAAAGGGACCCCAAAATCCCCTGAAACCCCAAAAAAGGGTCCCTAAAACCCCCAAATGGACCCCAAAATTCCCTAAAACCCCCAAAAAGGATCCCAAAATCCTCTAAAATCCCCCAAATGGACCCCAAAATCCCCAAAGGAATCCCCCAAATCCCCTAAAACCTCCAAAAATGATCCCTGAAACCCCAAAAAGGATCCCCAAAATCCCCTCAAACCCCCAAAGGGACCCCAAAATCCACGAAGGGACCCCAAAACTGCCCTAAAACCCCAAAGGGACCCCAAAATTGCTGGGAATTCCCCCAAAGAGATCCCGAAGTCTCCCTAAAACCCCTAAAGGACCCCAAAATCCCCACAAACCCTAAAAGGGACCCTAAAATTCCCTCAGGCACTGGTCTGAACTGGGAGCTCTGGGGGTCCCTGGGGGGTCCCACTGGTCCAAACTGGGAGCCCTGGGGGTCACTGGGAGGTCACTGGTCTGAACTGGGGGTCCTTGGGGGGGGTCACTGGTCCGAACTGGGAGCCCTGGGTGGTTACTGGGAGTCAATGGAGGTCCCTGGGGGGTCCCACTGGTCCCAGCTGGCCCAAACTGGTCCCAACTGGCCCAAACTGGGAGCCCTGGGGGTCACTGGGTTGTACTGGGGGGATCACTGGGGGGGCCACTGGTCTGAACTGGGAGCTCTGGGCAGTCCCTGGAGGTCCAAAGGGACCCCAAAATTGCTGGGAATTCCCCCAAAGAGATCCCGAAGTCTCCCTAAAACCCCTAAAGGACCCCAAAATCCTTGGGGGTCACTGGTTTGTACTGGGGGGGTCACTGGGGGGGGTCACTGGTCTGAACTGGGAGCTCTGGGCAGTCCCTGGAGGTCCCTGGGGGTCCCAGTGGTCCCAACTGACCCAAACTGGTCCCAACTGGCCCAAACTGGTCCCAACTGACCCAAACTGGTCCCAATTGGCCCAAACTGGTCCCAACTGGGTCCCACTGGTCCCAACTGGTCCGAACTGGCCCAAACTGGGAGCTCTGGGGGTCCCTGGGTGGGGGTCACTGGTCCAAACTGGTCCCAACTGGTCCGAACTGGGAGCCTTGGGAGGTCACTGGTTTGTACTGGGGGGGTCATTGGGGGGTCACTGGTCTGAACTGGGAGCCCTGGGAGGTCACTGGTCTGAACTGGGGGTCCTTGGAGGGGGTCACTGGTCTGAACTGGTCCGAACTGGGAGCCCTGGGGGTCCCTGGGGGTCCCAGTGGTCCCAACTGACCCAAACTGGTCCCAACTGGCCCAAACTGGTCCCAACTGACCCAAACTGGTCCCAATTGGCCCAAACTGGTCCCAACTGGTCCCAACTGGGAGCCCCTCACGGGCCCTCAGCGCCCCCTACCGGCCGAAACCGCCCCTGTCTCCACGGCAACGCCAGGCCCCGCCCCTTCGCGCTGCCATTGGCCAGAAGTTGCAGCGCGCTCTCCCATTGGCCGCCGCTCCCCGCCCTTCCCCTTAACCAATCAAACCGCGCGGGAGGCCCTCAACCGACCAATCAGCGAGCGCCGCTTCGAACCGGCGGGCGGGGCGGCCAATGAGGGCGCGGGGGGGGCGTGGCCGCGCGGCACCTGGCGGGGTGGGCGTGGCTTGGCGGGGCG
>NW_024368042.1:43740-55049 GCF_014805655.1 Passer montanus
GGGGGGGGCCCCCCCCCCCCCCCCCCCCCCGCCAGGAAATTCCCGTCCGAGAGGCGGCGCCGCAGGAAATCCATGGGGGGGTCCCGGGGGGTCCTGGGGGGTCCCGGGGGGTCCCGGGGGGTCCCGGGGGGTCCCGGGGCGGCGGCGCCGGGCGGGGCCGGCCCTTCCTGTCCCCTCCATTGTGTTCAACAATCCCGGGATTAACCCGCTCCCGCCTGGGCCGGGCCCGGCCTGAGCCCGGATTAACCAAACTCGGTTTATTTAAACCCAAAACGGGTCCGGATTTAACCAAATTTGGTTTATTTACACCCAAAATGGATCGGGATTAACCCAAATTTGGTTTATTTAAAGCCAAAACGGGTCGGGATTAACTCAATCCCAAATGATTTGACCCAAAACACTTTGGGACTGACCCAAACCCGGTTTATTTAAACCCAAAACGGGTCGGGATTAACTCAATCCCAAATGATTTGACCCAAAACACTCTGGGACTGACCCAAACCCGGTTTATTTAGACCCAAACCAGGTCGGGATTTCCCCGATCCCGCCTGGTTCGGACCCAAATCGGGGCAGGATGAGCCCGGGTCCAGCTGATCTGGACCCAAACCAGGTCGGGATTTACCAATCCCGGCTGATTTAAACCCGGTCCTGGCAGGCCCCGGCTCGGGGCTGATCCCTCGGGATGTTCCTGCCCTTTGTTTATTCTCCAAATCCACCCAAACATCGTCAAAATCCCAATTTTTCCCCCCCAAATCCCGATTTTCTCCCCAAAATCTCGATCTTTCCCTCCCAAATCCCGATTTCACCCCCCAAATCCCAATTTTTCCCCCCAAATCCCAGTTTCCCCCTGCTAAAATCCCAATTTTCCCCAAAAAAACCTCGATTTTCCTCCCCAAATCCTGATTTTTTTCCTCCCTTTTCTCCCCAAAATCCCGATTTCCCCCCCCCCAAAATTCCAATTTCCCCCCCCAAATCCCGATTTTTTTCCCCCCTAAATCCCTATTTTTCCCCCCAAATCCCGATTTTTTTCCTCCCTAAATCCCGATTTCCCCTAGAAAATCCCGGTTTTCCCCCCCCAAATCCCTATTTTTCCCCCCAAATCCCGATTTTCCCCCCCAAATCCCAATTTTTTTCCCCTCTAAATCCCAATTTTCCCCAGAAAATCCCAATTTCCCCTAGAAAATCCCGGTTTTTCCCCCCCAAAATCCCGATTTTCCCCCCCAGTCCCGGTTTTCCCGCCCGGGTTTCGCTTGGCAGCGGCCCCGGGGTGCAAAGGTGGCGCCGAGGCGTTCCCGGTGCCAATCCCGGTGCCAATCCCGGTGCCAGTCCCGGTGCCAGTCCCGCTCGGGATGAGTCACCGCGGCCAAAGGCGGCACCGGGGCTGTCCCGGCTCGGGGACACCGGGGGGACACCGCGGGGACACCGGGGGGGACACGGGGGGGGTCGCGGGGGTGTTCCCTGCGCTCGGGATGAGTCACCGCAGCCAAAGGGGGCTCGGGGACACCGCGGTGACACCGGGGGGACACCGGGGGGGGGACGCGGGCGGGTCCCCTGCACGCGGAGTTGCGACATTGCCGGCGGCTTCCTGTGACACTGGGCAGGAAATGGGAGAGAGCTGGGCAGAAACTGGGCAGGAACTGGGAGAGGGGGGGGGACGCGGGCGTGTCCCCTGCACGCGGAGTTGCGACATTGCCGGCGGCTTCCTGTGACACTGGGCAGGAAATGGGAGAGAGCTGGGCAGAAACTGGGCAGAAATTGGGCAGGAATTGAGGAGAAAATGGGAAAGAACTGAGTAGAAACTGGGCAAAAACTGGGCAGGAACTGGGAGAGAACTGGGCAGAAACTGGGCAAAAACTGGGCAGAAAATGGGCAGAAATCGAGTACAAAATGAGAAAGGACTGGGCAGGAATTGGGCAGGAAATGGGAGAGAGCTGGGCAGAAAATGGGCAGAAATTGAGGAGAAAATGGGAAAGAACTGAGTAGAAAATGGGCAAAAACTGGGCAGGAACTGGGAAAGAACTGGGCAGGAGCTGGGTGGAAACTGGGCAGAAAATGGGCAGAAATTGGGCAGAAATCGAGTAGAAAATGGGAAAGAACTGGGCAGAAAATGGGCAGAAATTGAGGAGAAAAAGGGGAAGGACTGGGCAGGAACTGAGTTAAAAACTGGGCAGGAAGCAGGCAGAAACTGGGCAGAAAATGAGCAGGAGCTGGGAAGAAACTGGGAAAGAACTGGGCAGGAAAATGGGCAGAGACTGGGAAGAAACTGGGTATAAAATGGACAGAAACTGGGTAAAAATTGGGAAGAAACTGGGGAAGAACTGGGCAGAAAATGGGCAGAAACTGGGTAGAAAATGGGCAGAGACTGGGAAACAACTGGGCAGAAACTGAGTAGAAACTGGGAAAGAACTGGGCAGGGCGGGAGGTGGCCGGACAGGATTTTCCGGCTCCCGGTGGCCGTGCCCGGTGACCTGGTGGCCATGCCCGGGGCTCCCGGTGACCTCCTGGCCCTGGTGGCCCTGCCCTGCCTCCCGGTGACCCCCCGGTGTCCCCTCCCCGGTGACGTCCCCTCCCCGGTGTCCCCGGTGTCCCCTCCGGTGACGTCCCCTCCCCGGTGTCCCCGCAGCCGCGCTGGCCGCAGCCCAGGTGACCTCGGAGGACCAGGAAGTGCCGGAGCACAAACGTGAGTGTCCCCGGTGTCCCCGCGGTGCCACCAGCCCGGGGACCGTCCCGAACCCGGCGGGGGGGGCTCCAGCCGGGGAGGTTTGGGGTCAGCCTGGTTTGGGTGGTCCCAGAACCGATCCTGGTTCTGGCTGAGCAGGGTTTGGGCTGAGCCTGGTTCTGGCTGATCCTGGTTCTGGCTGAGCCCAGTCCCAGTTCTGGCTGACCCTGGTTCTGTTCTGACCCTGGTTCTGTCCGGTTCTGGTCCTGGTCCCAGTTCTGTTCTGACCCCAGTTCTGTTCTGACCCTGCTTCTCACCCGATTCTGTTCTGACCCCGGTTCTGGTCCCGGTTCTGTTCTGACCCGGTTCTGTCTGATCCTGGTCCTGGTTCTCTCTGACCCCATTCTGTCTGACCCGGTTCTCTCTGACCCGGTTCTGTCTGACCCAGTCCCGGTTCTGTCTGACCCGGTTCTGACCCGGTTCTGTCTGTCTGTCTGTCTGTCCCGGTCCTGGTTCTGTCTGACCCGGTTCTGACCCTGTTCTGTCTGTCTGTCCCGGTCCCGGTTCTGTCTGACCCGGTCCCGGTTCTGTTCTGACCCCGGTTCTGTCCGGTTCTGTCTGTCTGTCCCGGTCCCGGTTCTGTCTGACCCGGCTCTGTCTGTCTGTCTGTCCCGGTCCCGCCCAGCCGTGGAGATTCGCTGCGCCGCGTTCCGCTCCAGCTCCGGCAGCGCCCGCATCGAGTGGAAATTCCAGAGGGGCTCGTCCCTGGCTCTGATCTACTACGGGGGGGAGCTCACGGGTACGGGGACATTGGGGACACCGGGGACATTGGGGGGGCACGGGGACAGTGGGGACATTGGGGACACTGGGGGCACTGGGGGCACTGAGGGGACACTGGGGATGCTGGGGGGACATGGGGACATTGGGGACATTGGGGGGCACCAGGGACACTGGGGGATATTGGGGACACCAGGGACATGGGGATACTGGGGTCGCTGGGGGGCACTGGGGACACTGGGGAGGCCCCAAGCCTGTGGGGACATTGGAGGAGCCCCCTGTGGGGACATTTGGGGGGGTCCCAAAGCCTGTGGGGACATTGTGGGTCCCTGTGGGGACATCAGGGGTGTCCCTGTGGGCTCCCAGCCTTGTGTCCTGCAGAGCTGCACTGGGGGGACACCGAGGTGTCCCTGTGGGGCTGTGGGGTGTCCCTGGGATGTCCCCTGGTGTCCCCGGGGTGTCCCCGGGTGTCCCCTGCCATGTCCCAGCTCGCTGTCCCCCAGAGCCGTACCGGGACCGTGTCCAGTTCTCGCCCACGTCCATCCGGTTCCAGTCGGTGACGCGCGAGGACAGCGGGAAGTACATCTGCGAGGTGGTGGGGGATGGCAGCCAGATCGCCAAGTCCGAGGTCAACCTCATCGTCCAGGGTGAGGCCACCCTGTCCCCAACTCCAGCCTTGGCCCCTGTCCCCAGCCCCGGCCTTGTCCCCTGTCCCCATCCCTGGCATTGTCCCCTGTCCCCAGCCCTGCCCTTGTCCCCATCCCTGGCATTGGCCCTTGTCCCCATCCCTGGTGTTGTCCTTTGTCCCCAGCCCTGTCCTGGTCCCTGGTCTTGTCCCTGTCACTGTCCCACTCCCTGGGGTGGCTCTGGGCAGTCCCTGTCCCTGTGCCCAGGGTGACTCCAGACAGTGCCAGTCACTGTCCCTGTCCCATGTCTGGGTGGCTCCGGGCGGTGCCATCACTGTCCCTGTGTCCCCGCAGTGCCCCCGGGGAAGCCGCTGGCACACGTGCCCAGCTCGGCCACGGTGGGCGCGCGGGCGGTGCCATCACTGTCCCTGTCCCTGTGGTGACTCCAGGCAGTGCCATCCCTGTCCCTGTCTGTCCTTGTGGTGACTCCGGGCGGTGCCATCAGTGTCCCTGTGGTGACTCTGGGCAGTGCCATCAGTGTCACTGTCCCTGTCCCTGTCCCCGCAGTGCCCCCGGGGAAGCCGCTGGCACACGTGCCCAGCTCGGCCACGGTGGGCGCGCGGGCGGTGCCATCACTGTCCCTGTCCCTGTGGTGACTCCAGGCAGTGCCATCCCTGTCCCTGTCTGTCCCTGTGGTGACTCCAGGCGATGCCATCCCTGTCCCTGTCCCTGTGTGACTCTGGGTGGTGCCATCCCTGTCCCTGTCCCCGCAGTGCCGCCGGGGAAGCCGCTGGCACACGTGCCCAGCTCGGCCACGGTGGGCGCGCGGGCGGTGCCATCCCTGTCCCTGTCCCTGTGGTGACTCTGGGCAGTGCCATCACTGTCCCTGTCCCCGTGGTGACTCTGGGCAGTGCCATCACTGTCCCTGTCCCCGTGGTGACTCCAGGCAGTGCCATCCCTGTCCCTGTCTGTCCCTGTGGTGACTTTGGGCAGTGCCATCAGTGTCCCTGTCCCAGCGGTGACTCCAGGCGGTGCCATCCCTGTCCCTGTCCCCGTGGTGACTCTGGGCAGTGCCATCACTGTCCCTGTGTCCCCGCAGTGCCCCCGGGGAAGCCGCTGGCACACGTGCCCAGCTCGGCCACGGTGGGCGCGCGGGCGGTGCTGCGCTGCTCCGAGGCGCAGGGCTCGCCGCCGCCGACCTTCCGCTGGTACAAGGATGGCACCGAGCTGCCCCAGGACCCCAAATCCAGCCCCGCCTTCCGCAACTCCTCCTACAGCCTGGACCCGCGCACGGGGGAGCTGGTCAGTGCCAGGGCAGGAGGGCCCCCTCCCTCTCCCTTTCGTCTTTCCCTGCCCCTTTTCCTGTTCTTGTGCCCCTTTTCCTGCCCTTCGCCCTCCCTTTCCCTCTCTTCCTGCTCTTTTCCCTCTTTTCCTGCCCCTTTTCTCTGTTCTCCTCTCCTTTTCCTGTCCTTTCCCTGTTTTCCTCTCCCTTACCCCTTTTCCTGTCCTTTTCCCTCTTTTCCCTGCTCTTTTTCCCAGTTTTTCTCTCCCTTACCCCTTTTCCTGCCCTTTTCCTGCCCCTTTCCTTGCTCCTTTTCCCTGTTTTCTCTCTCCCCTTTTCCTGTCGTTTTTCCCTCTCCTTTTCCCCTTTTCCTGCCCCTCTCCCTTTCTCCCTTTCCCTCTTTTCCTGCCCTTTTCCTGCCCCTTTCCTTGCTCCTTTTCCCTGTTTTCTCTCTCCCCTTTTCCGATCCTGATCCAATCTCCTTTTCCCCTTTTCCTGCCCCTCTCCCTTTCTCCCTTTCCCTCTTTTCCTGCCCTTTTCCCTGTTTTCCTCTCCCTTTCTCTTTTCCCCGTTATCCTCTAATTTTCTCCTTTTCCTGCCCCCATTTCTCCCCTTTTTCCCCTCCATTTCCCCCTCATTTCCCCCCCATTTTCTCCTCATTCCCCCCCTTTTTCCTCCCCATTTTTTTCCCTGCTTTTCCCCCCTTTTTTCCCGTTTTTTTTTTCCTCTTCCCCCATTTTCCCCTCCATTCCCCTTGTTTTTCCCCCATTTTCCCTTGTTTTCCCCCCATTTTCCCCCCTATTCCCCTTGTTTTCCCCCCATTTTTCCCCATTTTCCCCCATTTTTCCCCATTTTCCCCCATTTTCCCCCATTTTCCCTGACCCCTGCCCGTCCCAGGTCTTTGAGCCCGTGGGGGGCTGGGACACGGGCGATTATCACTGCGAGGCCTCCAACAACGTGGGCACCCCCCAGAAATCCGACGTGTTCCGCATGGAAGCCAGTAAGGAACGATCCTGATCCCGATCCTGATCCTAATCCTGATCCCAACCCTGATCCCAATCCTCATCCCGATCCTGATCCCGATCCCAGTCCTGATCCCAGTCCTGATCCCAATCCCCATCCCAATCCTGATCCCGATCCCCATCCTGATCCCGATCCTGATCCCAATCCTGATCCCAATCCTGATCCCAATCCTGATCCCAATCCTGATCCCCATCCCGATCCCGATCCCAGTCCTGATCCCAGTCCTGATCCCAATCCCCATCCCAATCCTGATCCCGATCCCCATCCTGATCCCGATCCTGATCCCAATCCTGATCCCAATCCTGATCCCAATCCTGATCCCCATCCCGATCCTGGTCCTGATCCCAATCCCAATCCTGATCCCAATCCCCATCTTGATCCCAATCCCGATCCCAGTCCTGATCCAAATCCCCATCCTGATCCCGATCCTAATCCTGATCCTAATTCTGATCCCAATCCTGATCCCAATTCTGATCCCGATCCCAATCCTGGTCCTTATCCCAATCCAAATCCCAATCCCGATCCTGATCCCGATTCTGGTCCTGATCCGAATCCCAATCCTGATCCTGATCCAAATCCCCATCCCAATCCTGATCCCCTGATCCCATGGGATCTCCCCAGTCCCTCCTGATCCCCTTGGATCCCCCCAATGCCGTGGGGTCTCCCTGATCCTGTGGGATCCCCCCATCCCCCCGGGTCCCCCCGATCCCCCTGATGCCCCTGGATCCCCCAATCCTGTGGGATCCTCATATCCCATTGGATTCCCCCAATCCTGATCCCCATCCCAATCCTGGACCTTATCCCAATCCAAATCCTGATCCCGATCCCGATCCCCATCCCAATCCCGATCCTGATCCAAATCCCCATCCCAATCCTGATCCCCATCCTGATCCCCTGATCCCCTGGGATCTCCCCAGTCCCTCCTGATCCCCTTGGATTGGATCCCCGCCGTGGGGTCTCCCTGATCCTGTGGGATCCCCATATCCCAGCGGATCCCCTGATCCCATTGGATCCCCCCAATACCATTGGATCTCCTTGATCCCCCATCCCAATCCCGATCCTGATCCAAATCCCCATCCCAATCCTGATCCCCATCCTGATCCCCTGATCCCCTGGGATCTCCCCAGTCCCTCCTGATCCCCTTGGATCCCCCCAATGCCGTGGGGTCTCCCTGATCCTGTGGGATCCCCCCATCCCCCCGGGTCCCCCCGATCCCCCTGATGCCCTTGGATCCCCCGATCCTGTGGGATCCTCATATCCCAGTGGATTCCCCCAGTCCTGTGGGGTCTCCCTGATCCTGTGGGATCCCCATATCCCAGCGGATCCCCCGATCCCATTGGATCCCCCCAATACCATTGGATCTCCTTGATCCCGTGGGATCCCCCCGATCCCCTTGGATCCCACTGATCCTGTGGGGTCTCCCCGATCCCGTGGGATCCCCCGATCCCGTGGGATCCCCCTGACCCCCGTGCCGCAGGCGAGGTGAACGTGGGCGCCATCGTGGCCGCCGTGGTGCTGCTGCTCCTGGTCCTGGCGCTCGCTGCCTTCGGCGTCTGGTTCGCCCACAGGCGCGGCTACTTCAGCAGTGAGAGACTGGGGGGACTGGGGGGGACTGGGAGGGACTGGGATGGGACTGGGATGGGACTGGGATGGGACGGGGGGGGACTGGGGGGGACTGGGATAGGACTGGGAGGGACTGGGATG
Source organism: Passer montanus (assembly GCF_014805655.1). Lineage (NCBI taxonomy): Eukaryota > Metazoa > Chordata > Aves > Passeriformes > Passeridae > Passer > Passer montanus. The sequence goes on from NW_024368042.1 coordinate 51,812, forward strand.
GGACTGGGAGGGACTGGCGGGGACTGGGATGGGACTGGGATGGACTGGGGGGACTGGGATGGGACTGGGATGGACTGGGGGGGACTGGGATGGACTGGGATGGACTGGGAATGGCCCCATGGACCCGAGATTGGCCCAGGAATAGTCCGGGCTGGCCTGGGCGTGGCCCCTGTCCCTGGGGTGTCCCCGTGTCCCCATGGCTGTCCCCGTGTCCCAGTGATGTCCCCCCCGTGTCCCCTCCCCTCCCTGATCCCCGTTTTTTCCCTTTCTTCCAGAAAAAACAGAGTGAGTGACAGCAGAGCCACCTCCTCCTCCTCCTCCTGGGTGACCCCACCCCCCCGGTGTCACCTCGGTGTCACCCCGGTGTCACCCCTGTCCCTGGGGTGTCCCCGGTGGGCGCAGAGGGGACACGGGGGGTGGCACATCCCAAAAACGCCGATTTCCCCGCAGCGCCGGCGGGAAGAAGGTGATTTACAGCCAGCCCTCGCGGCGCAGCGAGGTGAGGACAGGGGGCACCCTGGGGACACCCTGGGGACACCCTGGGGACACCCTGGGGACACCGGGACCTGCCACCGCCCTGGCGGGGACACCCCGGTGGCAGAGGGACACCCCGGTGTCCCCAGTGTCCCTTGGCGGGAGGGTCCTGGGGGTGAGGGGGGTGATGGTGTCACCTGTGGTGTCCCCATTGGTGTCACCGTGTCCCCACTAATGTCCCCATGGATGTCACCATGTCCCCATTGATGTCCCCGTGTCCCCATTGATGTCACCGTGTCCCCATTGGTGTCCCCAGTGTCCCTGGGGGTGGTGGGGGAGGGAGGGGCTCACGGGGCTCCCTGTCCCCATTGATGTCCCCATTACCATCCCCATTAGTGTCCCCTTATTGTCCCTGGTGTCCCCATTGATGCCCTGTCACTGTCCCCATCGATGTCCCTTTACTGTCCCCATTAATGGTTCTGTCACTGTCCTGTCCCCATGGCTGTCCCTGCCAATGTCCCCATGTCCCTCTTGATGTCCCCATCAATGTCCCCATCAATGTCTCCGTGTCCCCATGGCTGTCCCCATGTCCCCATCAATGTCCCTGTGTCCCCATCAATGTCCCTATCAATGTCCCCATGTCCCCATCCCTGTCCCCATGGCTGTCCCTGTGTCCCCATGGCTGTCCCCATGTCCCTCTTGATGTCCCCATCCCTGTCCCCATCGATGTCCCTTTACTGTCCCCATTAATGGTTCTGTCACTGTCCTGTCCCCATGAATGTCCCCGCGTCCCCATGGCTGTCCCTGCCAATGTCCCCATGTCCCTCTTGATGTCCCCATCCCTGTCCCCATCAATGTCCCCATCAATGTCCCCATGTCCCCATCAATGTCCCTGTGTCCCCATCGATGTCCCCATGTCCCCATCCCTGTCCCCATCGATGTCCCCATGGCTGTCCCCGTGTCCCCGCAGGGCGAGTTCAAGCAAACCTCCTCGTTCCTGGTGTGACGCCGTCCCCGCCACCCCCGGAGACCTTCTCCCCATTCCCGGAATTCCTGAAGGATTTGGGGAGTTCCGGCGGGATTTTGGGAATTCTGTGGCAATTTGGGAATTCCCGCGGGATTTTTGGGAGTTCCCGCGGGGATTTTGGGAGTTCCACAGGATTTTTTGGAATTCTGCGGGATTTGGGGAATTCCTGAAGGATTTTTGGGAATTCTGCGGGATTTTTGGAATTCTGTGGCAATTTGGGAATTCCCGCGGGATTTTTGGGAGTTCCCAAAGGATTTTTGGAATTCCCGCAGGATTTTGGGATTTCCCGCGGGATTTTGGGAATTCTGAGCGATTTTGGGAATTCCCGCGGGATTTTGGGAGTTCCTGCAGGATTTTGGGAATTCCCGCGGGATTTTTGCTGCGGTTTTTTTAAAGCCTCACCGGTGCCTTCGCCGCCGCTGCCTCTGGGACCTGGGGGGTCCCCGTGTCCCCCCTTTTTGTCCCCTTTGTCCCCCCCTCTTGTCCCCTCCCCTCGTTCCTCCTTTGTCCCCCTTGTCCGCTCCCCCCCACTGTCCCCTCCCTGTCCCCGGGGGGCTCCGGGAGGGGGCGGGGCCGGTGCCACCACCTGGGGACACCGGCAGTGTCCCACTGGTCCCAGTGACCCCCCCGTACTGGGAGCGTGGGGGGGGTACTGGAAATAAACCTGTGTCCTTTACCTGGCCTGGTGACACTGGGGACACTGGGGGGACACTGGGGACACTGGGGGGACCCTGGGGACACTGGGGGGACATGAAAGGGACACTGGGGGGACACTGGGGGGACCCTGGGGACACTGGGGGGACATGAAAGGGACACTGGGGGGACACTGGGCAGGGCTTGGTGGCACTTTGGGGCTGGTGACACTTTGGGGCTGGTGTCACCCCCAGGTCATGGTGGCACTTTGGGGCTGGTGGCACCTCCAGGGCTTGGTGACACTTCGGGGCTGGTGTCACCCTCAGGTCATGGTGGCACTTTGGGGCTGGTGTCACCTCCGGGGCTTGGTGGCACTTTGGGGCTGGTGGCACCTCCAGGGCTTGGTGGCACTTTGGGACTCGTGTCACCTCCAGGGCTTGGTGACACCTCCAGATGGTGGCACTTCCAGGCATTGGTGACACCTCCAGGCATTGCTGGAGTCTTGGCTGGTGGCTCTTCTGGGCGTTGGTGACACTTTGGGGCTGGTGGCACTTCCAGTGGTCAGTGACACCTCGAGGGCTTAGTGACACATCCAGGCATTGGTGGCATCTTGGGAATGGTGGCACTTCCAGGTGTTGGTGACACTTCCAGGCATTGGTGGCACTTTGGGGCTGGTGTCACGTCTGGGCTGGTGTCACCTTCAGGCATTGGTGATGTCTCCAGCCACTAGTGTCACTTTGGGGCCGATGGCACCTCCAGATGTTGGTGACACCTCCAGGGGTTGGTGACACTTTGGGACTGGTGGCAGCTCCAGCTATTTGTGTTCCCTTGGGGCTGGTGACACTTCCAGACTTGGTGACACTCTGAGGCTGGTGGCACCTCCAGGTGCTGGTGACACTCTGGGGCTGGTGGCACCTGCAGGACTGGTGACACTTCCACATCTGGTGACACCTGAGACCTCCAGGCATTGGTGACACCTCCAGACTTGCTGACACCTCCAGGGCTTGTGGCACCTCTAGAGGTTGGTGTCCCTTTGGGGCTGGTGGCACCTCCAGATGTTGGTGTCCCCTTGAATCTGGTGACACCCCCAGATGTTGGTGTCCC
>NW_024368043.1:0-1236 GCF_014805655.1 Passer montanus
AAAAAGCCCCACAATGGGCACTGAAATCCGAAAGATTCACCCCAAAAACAACCCCAAAATCCCACCCAAAAAACACCAAAAAAACCCAAAAAAACCCAAAATCCCCAAAGTATCCCCCAAAATATTCCCTGAAAACCCAGTGATTCAACCCAAAACCCCTCCAAATCCACCCCCCAAAAAACCCACCAAAAAAAAAAACCCAAAAAACACCAAAATCCCACAAAAAAGCCCCAAAATGGCCACTGAAATCCTAAAGATTCATCCCAAAAACAACCCCAAAATCCCACCAAAAAAAAACAAAGAAAACCCCAAATCCCCCCAAAAAAACCCCAAGAAACCCCCAAATCCCACAAAAAACCCCCAAAATGGGCACTGAAATCCCAAAGATTCACCCCAAAAACACCCCCAAAATCTCACAAAAAACACAACCCAAAAAAACGCAAAAAAACCCTGAAATCCCCCCCAAAAACCCAAATATTCCCTGAAATCCCAAAGATTCACCCCAAAAACATCCTAAAATCCCCCCAAAAACACACAAAAAAACCCCAAAAAGCCCCAAAATCCCCAAAGAATCCCCCAAAATATTCCCTGAAATCCCAGAGATTCACCCCAAAACCCCTCCAAATCCCCCAAAAAAATCAACAGAATTCCTAAAAAAAACCAAAAAAATCCCCCCAAAAATCCCCCCAAATATTCCTCGAAATCCCAAAACTCGTCCCAAAATGACCCCAAAATTCCCCCAAAAAAATCCCTCAAAGTATTCACTGAAATCCAAATTATTCATCCCAAAAACCACCCAGAAATCCCAAAATTAAAGCCCAAAAAAAACCTCTTAAATCCCATAAAAATCCCTAAAAAAATTCCCCAAAATCCCAAATATTCACCCCAAAACTGCTCCGGAATCCCACAAAGAAATTCCCAAAAAACTTCCCAAAAGAAGCCCAAAAAATTCCCCAAAACTCCCAAAAAATCCCCAAAAATCCCCAGAAAAATCCCTAAAATTCCCCCCAAATCCCAAAAATTCCCCAAAATCCCCAAATTTCCCCCCAAAATCCCCGGGAATTTGGTACCTGCAGGGCGAGGGCGAGGCGCAGCAGGTCGGTGATGACGTCATCAGTGGGAAACCCCCAAAAAATCCCCAAAACCCAAAAAAACTCCCCAAAAAATCCCCCCCAAAATGCCGAAAATCCTCAAAAAATCCCAAAAATTCCCCAAAACCCCAAAAATCCCCAAAAC
>NW_024368044.1:0-1236 GCF_014805655.1 Passer montanus
TCCTAACCCTGACCTATGGATTGACTTCCTGGCTTGACCTTCAATCTGCCTACAGCCGTGACATTGCATGATGATCCAAACTCTTGGTATTACTTGGTCACCAGCTACAGATCTGTCCTGCTTGGCTCTTGTGGGTACTGGTGGGTGGGCTGGGACTAGTGAGGCCCTTATCCTGATACTCCAGGGATCACCCTTGACTTCCATCTCCCCATCCCTTAGTGAGCAGCCCTGATCTCAACACAGCTTTTATGCACAACACAGTACGATCAACAGGCACAAAGTTTACTTTTACAAAGACAATCACAAATTATTTGCTACCAGAATACTCTCTTTTGGGAGAGCAAAACACAGGGGCTGAGAATCCTTTGCCTGCCTTTTTTCTTTAAATTCAGCATTTCCTTGGTTCATCACATGTCTAATCTTTGTGTTCATTAGACATGCTTGGCTTAATTATTTGAAGACAACAACCATCAGAAATACCAAGTAAAATGAACTTCAGAAGCTCATGACACCAAAAGTCACACTTATTCATGTGGAATTCAATTCCCAAGCTCTGGTTTAGTCACAGGTGCTATTACCTATAGTGCAATAGAGGCAATTTGCTGTAGTTTACCTGGCGCAACTTTGGCTGACCCATTCCTGGAATTAGATCTTTCTGTCCTGCACCATGATTAAAACAAATTCTTACTAACCACTCCACTGGGAAAGAAAGTCAATGGATGAGCATTATCTAGAATTTAACTTACTTTTCTTCAGCTTCTCCAAATTAATAGGTATACAGTTGGTTTTCGATGAAGTTGTCATACTAGCTGCTTTTCACTTCTGTTGTTGTAAAGGTGCATAAAAAATTAGGGAGAGACATCTCTCCCACAAGGAAAGAGGACAGCAGCACGAGAATGGAAATAAATAAAATTCATATGCAATTAATAGTTTTTATCACTTTAAAGTAGATATAATGAACAATTTATTTCAAAACACCAAAGGAAGAGTTACTTTTACAGACTTTAGGGAACATTTGTTACAACCAAAAATAAGATTTTCATACGTCAGATCATCAGTCACTGTCCTACTAGTACAACCACGAGGAGACCTTCACTTGTGCAAATGACCATAAGGGAGTTTTATATAGGGGACGTATATCTGCTAACTATAACATTTTCCTAAAACAAAGAAAATTTATTTGTACCTATAGAGCTATAATGGATTCCTGAAAAATAAAATAATTTTAATTTTTTT
>NW_024368045.1:0-1236 GCF_014805655.1 Passer montanus
TGGGGTTTTTTTGGGCTGGATTTTTGGGAATATTAGTGATTTTTTTGGGATTTTTGGGTGGATTTTTAGAGGGATTTTTTGGGGTGGAATTTTCGGGATTTGGGGGGTTGGATTTTTGGGGGATTTTTGGGAGATTTTGGTAATTTTTGGCGATTTTGGAGGCAGAGTTTTGGGGATTTTTGGATGGATTTTTTAGGGGCATTTTGGGGATTTTTGGGGGAATTTTGGGGCGATTTTTGGGGTGACTTTGTTGATTTTTGGGCGGATTTTGTGGATTTTTGGGTGATTTTTGGGTGAGTTTTTGGGCGGATTTTGGGGATTTTTTGGGGTGGATTTTTGGGGGTATTCTGGTGGATTTTGGGCTGGATTTTGCGTGGGATTTTGGGGTGATTTTGGTGGATTTGGGGTGGGGTTTTGGGTAGATTTTTGGGGTATTCGGGTGGATTTTGGGGCATTTTGGGGTGATTTTGGTGGATTTGGGGTGGGGTTTTGGGTAGATTTTTGGGGTATTCGGGTGGATTTTGGGGCATTTTGGGGTGATTTTGGGGGATTTTCGGGTGATTTTGGTGAATTTGGGTAGATTTTGAGGGATTTTGGGGTGGATTTTTGGGGGTATTTTGGTGGATTTTGGGTCGATTTTGGGGGGATTTGGTGGATTTTTTGGGGTGGATTTTGAGGGATTTTGGGTGATTTTGGTGGATTTGGGGTGGGGTTTTGGGTCGATTTTTGGGGCATTCTGGTGGATTTTGGGGCATTTTGGGGTGATTTTGGTGGATTTTCGGGTGATTTTGGTGACTTTGTGGTGGATTTTGGGGGGATTTTGGTGATTTTGGGTCGATTTTGCGGGATTTTGGGGTGGATTTTTGGGCGTATTTTGGTGGATTTGGGGGTGGATTTTGGGTCGATTTTTGGGGGATTTGGTGGATTTTTTGGGGTGGATTTTGAGGGATTTTGGGGTGGATTTTTTGGGGGATTTTGGGGATTTTTTGGGGTGGATTTTTGGGGCTATTCTGGTGCTTTTAGGGGATTTTGGTGGGTTTTGGGGTGGATTTTTGGTGGATTTTTGGTGTGGATTTTTGGCGTTATTTTGGTGAATTTGGGGTGGGTTTTGGTGATTTTTTGGGGATTTTTTGGGGTGGATTTTTGGTGTGGATTTTTGGCGTGATTTTGGTGAATTTGGGGTGGATTTTGGTGATTTTTTGGGGATTTTTGTTGTGGATTTTTGGGGGTGTTCTG
>NW_024368046.1:0-1235 GCF_014805655.1 Passer montanus
GGGGCCATTTGGGGAGGGATTTTGGGGCCATTTCCGGGGATTTTGGGGCTGTTTGGGGTGGAATTTTGGGGGCATTTGGGGTTGGATCTTGGGGCTGTTTTGGGCATTTTGGGAAGGGATTTTGGGGTCGTTTCTGGGGACTTTTGGGCTGTTTGGGGCAGGACTTTGGGGCCATTTGGGGTGGGATTTTTGGGGCATTTGGGGAGGGATTTTGGGGCCGTTTGGGGCAGGATTTTGGGGTCATTTCTGGGGATTTTGGGGCTGTTTGGGGAGGGATTTTGGGGCCATTTGGGGTTGGGTTTTGGGGCCATTTTGGGGCCATTTGGGGCAAGATTTTGGGGCCATTTCTGGGGATTTTGGTGTCATTTGGGATTGGATTTTGAGGCTGTTTTGGGAAGGATTTTGGGGCCATTTCTGGGGATTTTTGGGCTGGATTTTGGGGCCATTTCTGGGGATTTTGGGGCTGTTTGGGGAGGATTTTGGGGTTGGATTTTGGGGCTATTTGGGGTGGGATTTTTGGGGCATTTGGGGAGGGATTTTGGGGCCGTTTGGGGCAGGATTTTGGGGTTGGATTTTGGGGCCATTTGTGGGGATTTTGGGGAGGGATTTTGGGGCTGTTTGGGGCCATTTGGGGCAGGATTTTGGAGGTGTTTAGGGAAGGATTTTTGGGGCCATTTCCATGAATTTTGGCGCTGTTTGGGGCAGGATTTTGGGGCCATTTCTGGGGATTTTGGGGCCGTTTGGGGAGAGATTTTGGGGTTGGATTTTGGGGCCATTTGGGGTTGGATTTTGGGGCAGGATTTTGTACCATTTGTGACAATTTCGGTGCCATTTATAACGGGATTTTTAGAGCCAAGGATTCCCTTTCAGGGAAGGGATTTAGGATTTGGGATTTTGGGGAGGGGTCCCGGGGGGTCTCCCCCTCCTCACCTCTCCCGATGACCAGCCCACATTTGTGGGTGGGGATGGAGAAGGTCATTTCCCCCCCGGGGGGGCCCCAGGTGCCCTGACCCCGGCCCCGGCCGCGCCCCCCCGGGGGCAGCCCCGGCCCCGGGGGTCCTGGGGGGCCGCTCTGTGGGGAGGGGGCGTCAGAGAGGGGTGCGACCCCCAAAAGAGGGGGAAACACCCCAAAAAACAGCAGGAAGACCTCCTTAAAGTAGCCCGGAGAATGTTTCTAAAATAGCTTTAAAATAACCCCAAAAAAGAGCCCTAAAAGAGCTCTAAAATATCCCAAA
>NW_024368047.1:0-1235 GCF_014805655.1 Passer montanus
CCAATTTTTGGTGATTTTAGGTCGGTTTTAGTGCTTGAATGTGGCTCAAAGTGGGTGGGGTTTGGCTCTGGCCACGCCCACAAAGACATTGGCCACGCCCACCATGCCTGGGCCACGCCCTCCTGTGGCCACGCCCCCAAAATCCCACTCAAAATACTCAAAAATTCAAATTTTTAGGCTTTTTTTTTGGGTTTATATGGGTCAAAGTGGGTGGGACTTGGCCCTGGCCACGCCCACCGCGCCCGGACACGCCCACCGCGCCCAGGCCACGCCCTCCTGTGGCCACGCCCCCAAAATCCCGCTTAAAATACTTAAAAATTCAAAATTTTGGACTTTTTAAAAATTTTATTCGGAGCAGCATGGGTGGGGCATTGATCTGGCCACGCCCCCGTCCCTAGGCCACGCCCACCCCACCTGGACCACCTCCAGACGTGGCCACGCCCCCAAAATCCCATTTAAATTATTCCAAAATCCAAAATTTGGGGCATTTTTTTACCTTTTATGGGGCTAAAGTGGGTGGGGCACTCCCAGGCCACGCCCACCACACATTGGCCACGCCCACCGCACCTGGGCCATGCCCTCATGTGGCCACGCCCCCCAAATCCCACTTAAAATACCCCAAAATCCCAAATTTGGGGCATTTTTTACCTTTTATGGGGTTAAAGTGGGTGGGGCACTCCCCTGGTCACGCCCACCTCGTGTAGCCACGCCCACCTGGTGCAGCCACGCCCACTTTGCATGGCCACGCCCCCTCCCAGTCCCCCCAGTCTCTCCCAGTTTGGTTTTGCTGAATTTTAACGGATTTTTTTTATTTTTCTTTCTTTTCTTCCCTAAAAATCCCCAAATTCCCCAAATTCCTCCCAAATTCTCCCCAAATTCTCAAAATTTTCCCAAAATTTCCCTGAATTCCCCCCAAATCTCCCCAAATTCCCCCTAAATTTCCCTACATTTGGCCAAATTCTCCAAAACTTCCCCAACTTCCCCCAAAATTTTCCCAAATTTGACCAAAATTTCCCTAAATTTGGCCAAATTCTCAAAAATTTCCCCAAATTCCATCAAAATTTCCCCAAATTTGACCAAAATTTCTAAAAATTTCACAATATTTCCCCCAAATTCCCCCAAAAATTTCCTAAATTTGCCCAATTTCTCCCCAAATTTTCTCAAATTCCTCAAATTTCCCCAAAATTCCCCGAATTTCCCCGAATCCCCCCCGGTGCTGCCTTTGGGACCCCCCA
>NW_024368048.1:0-1235 GCF_014805655.1 Passer montanus
AAAATCCCCCGAATTCACCCCAAAATAATAATAAAAATATCTTAAAAATATCACAGAAATATCCCCAAAAACATCCCCAAAAATATCCAAAATTCACCCAAAAATTCCCCCAAATCCGGGGCTGGGGCTGGGCAGAAAGGTGGGACCCAAAATGAGCCAAAATCCCCCGAATTCACCCCAAAAATATCCCCGGAACAATCCCAAAAATATCCCAGAAATATCCCTGAGAATATCCCAAAATCCCCTGAATTCGCCCCAAAAATAATCCCGAAATGACCCCAAATCCCCCACAATTCCCCAAAGTCCCCAAAATCCCCGGAATTCCCCTCAAAACCCCCAAATTCCCCAATCCCCCCCCAAAATCCCACAAAATGACCCAAATTCCCCAAAATTTCCCCTCAAAATCCCCCAAATGACCCAAAAATCCCCCAAAATGACCCCAAAATTCCCAAACCCCTCGAAATTCCCTCAAATTTCCCCTCAAAACCCCCAAATTCCCCCAATCTCACCCCAAAATTCCCCAAAATTTTTCTGAACTCCCCAAAACTTCCTTAAAATCCCCAAAATTTCCCCAAAATCCTTCCACATTTCCCCTAAAAACCCCCAAATCCCCCCAATCTCCGCCCAAAATCCCACCCCAAATCTCCCCAAAACGACCCAAAATCCACCCAAAAATCCCCCAAAATTACCCCAAAAATCCCCAAAATTACCCCAAAAATCCCCAAAATAAAATCCCCCAAAGTGCCCCAAAATTACCCCAAAATCCCCAAAATTTCCCCAAAATTACCCCAAAATCCCCAAAATTCCCCCAAAAATCCCCAAAATTCTCCCCTAAAATCCCCACAATCCCCCAAAAATCCCCAAAATTCCGCCCAAAATCCCCCAAAATCAATGAAAACGATCCCAAAATTTCCCGAAATGACCCCAAACCCCCAAATTCCCCCAAAATCCCCGAATTCCCCCAAACTGCCCCAAATCCCCAGGGCTGCCGGGAGCTCTGGACGCGGCGCCCGCCCTGCAGGTACCGAACGGGTTTGGGGGATTTTGGGGAATTTTGGGGATTTTGGGGAGTTTGGGGAGTTTGGGGGATTTTGGGGTTTTGGGGGATTTGGGGCATTTTGGGTTTCTTGGGGTTTTTTGGGGTTTTTTGGGGTTTTGGGGTTTTGGGAGGTTTTAAGGGATTTGGGGGTTTTTGGGGGGTTTTAAGGGATTTTGGGCTTTTTGGGCATTTGGGG
>NW_024368049.1:0-1235 GCF_014805655.1 Passer montanus
ATTAGCTAAAAATGCACCAAAAATTCCCCAAAATTTCACCCCAAAAATCACTGAAAATTAAAAGAAAATTCATTAAAAATTACAGAAAATGCACAAAAAATTCATAAAAGCCCCCCCCGAGGAGTCCCGAAGGAGGCTGGGGTAAGAACACCCAAAATTCAATGAAAATGTGCCAAAAATTCACCAAAAATGCACCAAAAATTCGCTAAAAATGCACCAAAAATTCCCCCAAAATTCGCTAAAAAATTCCCCAAAAATTAGCTAAAAATGCACCAAAAATTCCCCAAAATTTCACCCCAAAAATCACTGAAAATTAAAAGAAAATTCATTAAAAATTACAGAAAATGCACAAAAAATTCATAAAAGCCCCCCCCGAGGAGTCCCGAAGGAGGCTGGGGTAAGAACACCCAAAATTCAATTAAAATGTGCCAAAAATTCACCAAAAATTCCCCCAAAATTCGCTAAAAATTCCCCCAAAATCACTGAAAATTCCAAAAAAATTTCACCAAAAATCACTGAAAATGAAAAGAAAATTAATTAAAAATTACAGAAAATGCACAAAAAATTCATAAAAGCCCCCCCTGAGGAGTCCCAAAGGAGGCTGGGGTAAGAACACCCAAAATTCAATTAAAATGTGCCAAAAATTCACCAAAAATTCCCCCAAAATTCGCTAAAAATGCACCAAAAATTCATAAAAGGCCCCTCCGAGGAGTCCCAAAGGAGGCTGGGGTAAGAACACTAAAAATCTGCTAAAAATACACCAAAAATTCCCCCAAAATTCGCTAAAAATGCACCAAAAATTCGCCCCAAAAATCACAAAAATTTCACCAACAAATCACAAAAAATTCACCAAAAATCACTGAAAATTCCAAAAAAATCACTAAAAATTGCCGAAAAATTATAGAACATCGAAAAAAACAATCACTAAAAATTCCTGAAAGAACTCTCAAAAATACCTGGAAAATTCGCTAAAAATTCACTAAAAATTCCTGGAAAAATCACAGAAAATTCACAAAAACCACACTAAAATACCCACTACGGTTTAATTAAAAACCACCAAAAAATCACAAAAAATTCACCAGAAATCCTGATTTTTCCAGGCTGCTGGTGGGGCTGATGAATTCACTAAAAATGCACCAAAAATTCACTAAAAACTCCCGGAAAATTCACTAAAAATAAAAAAAAAATCCCTAAATATTTTTTTAAAAATTCACCAAAAATTCACCAAAAATCTA
>NW_024368050.1:0-1234 GCF_014805655.1 Passer montanus
TCTGAGCTCCAAATTTGGGATGAAGCCACAGGAATGTGGCCACACCCAAATTCTCTCATTTTTAATTGGGAAAAAAAACCCAAAATCCCAAAATAGAAACAAAATCCCCACAAATTCCCTCCTGAAATCCCCGGGAATTTTGGGATGTTTCCCGAATTCCCATCCCAAATTCCTGAATTTCCACCCCAAATTCCTAATTTCCCCTCCCAAATTCCCAATTTTTCCCCCAAATTCCCAATTTCCAACCCCAAATCCCCGAATTTCCCTCCAAATTCCAACCTCAAATCCCAATTTCCCCCCCCAAATTCCCAAATTTCCTCCCAAATTCCCAAATTTCTCCTCCCAAATTCCCCAATTTCCCCTCCAAATTCCCAATTTTTCCCCAAATTTCCCCTCCCAAATTCCCAATTTTTCCCCAAATTTCCCCTCCAATTCCCATTTTCCCCCAAATTTCCCCAAATTCCCAAATTCTTCCCCAAATTCCCAGTTTCCAACCCCAAATTCCCAGATTTCCACCCGAATTCCCAGTTTTTCCCCAAATTTCCCCTCCCAAATTCCCAAATCCCCAAATTTCCTCTCCCAAATTCCCAAATTTCCCCAAATTCCCAATTTCCCCAAATCTCCCCCCCAAATTCCCTTTTTTCCCTCCCAAATTTTCCCAAATTCCCACTTTTTCCCCAAATTCCCAATTTCCCCAAATTCCCAATTTCCCCAAATCTCCCGCCCAAATTCCCATTTTTCTCTCCCAAATTCCCATTTTTTTCCCCAAATCTCTCCCCCAAATTCCCATTTTTCCCTCCCAAATTCCCATTTTTCCCCCAAATTCCCAATTCCCCAAATTCCCAATTTCCCCAAATCTCCCCCCCCCAAATTCCCATTTTTCCCTCCCAAATTCCCAAATTCCCCAATCCCCACCCTCACCTGTCCAATTTCCCCTCCCAAATTCCCATTTTTCCCTCCCAAATTCCCATTTTTCCCTCCCAAATTCCCATTTTTTCCCCCCCAAATTCCCAAATTCCCCAATCCCAGCCCTCACCTGTCCATGGCCGTGAGCAGCCTCAGCACCTCCAGGGCCACCTGGGGCTCCTTGTCGTGAGCCATGGCCACCAGACGGGGCTGCATTCCAACAGTTCCCAACAATTCCCCAACAATTCGGGAATTTGGGCACCCCCAGCACCTCCCAGCCCCACTTCCCCACTTTTCCTCATTCCAGGCTTTTTTAAATCCCATTTTT
>NW_024368051.1:0-1234 GCF_014805655.1 Passer montanus
TAAATACTTTTTCCTAATTTTAATTATTTTTAATTTTGATTTTTTTCATTTAAAAAAAATTCTTTTCTATTTTACACTTCTAATTATTTTTTAATTACTCCAAATTATTTGATTTTTAAAATCTTTAAAATTTGAATTTTCTGATTTTTTTTTCTAATTTTTTTTCCTAATTTTTACAACATTTTTTCGTTTTTCAATTTTTTGAATATTACAATTTTTTGCCATTTCTAAGTCTTTCATTTTTTAAAATAATTTTCCAGTTTTTATGGTTTATTTTAATTAAATTTAACCCCCTCCTCACCGCCGGCGAGCGCGTAGTCCCTGAAGAGCGGCATGGGGAACCAGCAGCTTTGAAATTTTCTTTTTATTTCTTAGCAATATTTTCTTTTTCATTTTTCTTCCTACAATTCCACCTCGAGTTTTTTCCTTCAATTTTTGATTATTTTTTTATATTCCATTTTTAAATAAAATTTTTGAATACTTCTTCATCATTTTTACATACTGTTTTCTGATTTTAATTTCTGTTTCAATTTTAATTTTTCTAACATTTCTAAAAAATTCTTTTACATTTTAGACTTCTAATTTTTTTTAATGACCCCAAATTATTTAATTTTTTTAAACCGTTAAACTTTTTGAATTTTTGGATTTTTTTTCAAATTATTTTTCTAATTTTTACAACAATTTTTTTTTTTTTTTTAGAATTCTTTTTCATTTTTAATATTTCAATTTTTACAATATTTTTACGAGTTTTTTCCAATTCTGATGTTTCATTTGAATCGAATTTAACCCCCTCCTCACCGCCGGCGAGCGCGTAGTCCCTGAAGAGCGGCATGCGGAACCAGCAGGGCAGCGTCAGCAGCCGCGGCCGCAGCCCCGGGAAGAGGCGCTCGAAGCCCGAGGCCGCCGTGCAGAAATTGCCGAAGGCGCCGGCGGCCAGCACGCCGTGAGGGTGGAACCCGAACACGTAATTCCGCCCGGGGTCCAGCGGCACCGTGCGGATCAGCTGCGAAAGGAAAAAAATCGGAATTATTTGGGAATTTTTCCCGATTTTTTGGGGATTTTTTTGGGATTTTATGGGGTTTTTTGGCGATTTTTTACGATTTTTTTTTGCATTTTTTTTGAATTTTTTTAAATTTATTTTTGAATTTTTGGCAGTTTACTTCTAATCTTGACATTCCATATTTAATTTCAGGGGGTTTTTTTTGTTTCAGGATTTTTTGGAGAATTTTTAGTG
>NW_024368052.1:0-1234 GCF_014805655.1 Passer montanus
CGGCATTTACCGGGAGCCACCGGGACCGGTACCGGGATTTACCGGGACCGGTACCGGGAGCAATCCCGGGGCTCACCGGCACCGGGACAGCCCCGAGCCGTCACCGGGAGCGCTCCCAGCCCTCCCCAGGATCAATCCCGGCCCTCACCGGGAGCGCTCCCAGCCCTCACCGGGCCCAGGCCGCGCCGCTCCGGGCCCCGCGCCCTCAGCGCCCCCAGGCCGCTCCACGCGGCCGCGCCCCGCGGCTCCCCGGCTGCGCCGCTCCCTCCCCGAGCCCTCCCGGTCCCCGGTTCTCCCCGGTTCTCCCCGGCTCTCCCCGTTTTCGCCCCGTTCTCGCCCCGCTCCCCCCGGGCCGCACCCGCGGCTCCGCCATCGCCGCCGCGCGCGCCGCAAAGAGGCCCCGCCCCCCGCGCGCCGCGGGGTGGCCGCTTCCGCCGGGGGAGGGCGGAAGTGGCGTCGGCACGGGAGGGACCATTAGGGAGGGAAGGGGGGGGTGGGGTAACCCCTCCGTGTGTGAGGGAATGGCAGGGCCCGCGAGCCCCGGGGCTCCCAGTTCAGCCCAGTTCATCCCAGTAACCCCCACAGTGCTCCCAGTAACACCCCCGGGGCTCCCAGTGCTCCCAGTTCATTCCAGTAATACCCAGTGCCCTCCCAGTGCCCTCCCAGTAACACTCCCAGTGCTCCCAGTTCATCCCAGTAACCTCCAGTTCATCCCAGTAACACTCCCAGTGCTCCCAGTAACTCCCACAGGGCTCCCAGTTCATCCCAGTGACCCTCAGTGACCCCCCAGTGCCCCTCCCAGTGCTCCCAGTTCATCCCAGTGACCCTCCTAGTTCATCCCAGTTCATCCCAGTAACACCCACAGTGCTCCCAGTAACCCCCCCAGGGCTCCCAGTACATCCCAGTGCTCCCAATCCCCTCCCAGTCCCTCCCAGTTTGATCCCAGTCCCTCCCAGTCCCTCCCAGTTCCCCCCATTCACACTCCAGGCTCTCTCCAGCGGCCGCTCTGTATTTGAGTCTGTACAGGGGGGTCGGGGGTCGCTTTTGGGGGTCCCGGGGGGCCTTTCTGGGGTCCCATTTTGGGGTGGGCGGTCCCTTTTGTGAGGGGGCGGTGCCTTCCCGTGAGGGGCGGTCCCTCAGGCCCCGCCCCCCTCACCTCAGAGGGGTGCCGGGGGTCTCTGGGGTCCCTTTTTGGGGGTCCCTGAGGGTCCCATTTTGGGGTGGGCGGTCCCTT
>NW_024368053.1:0-23237 GCF_014805655.1 Passer montanus
GCCGCCGCACCGGGCCCGGGGCCTGCGCCTGAACCGAGCCCCCCGTGAGGGCACGGCCGGCGGGGCACGGCCGGGGAGTGCCCGGGGTGGGCGCGCAGCGCGGCCCGGCCCCAGCGGGAGCTGCCGGTGGCCTCTCGGTACCCCCCGGTAAAGCCCCGGTAAGGGCCCGGTAAGGGCCCGGCGATGGCGGGACGCGGCTCCGTGCCCAGCCTGAGCAGCCTGCAGAAAACCGCCCTGCTCCTGGGCGTGCCGGCCGCCGCCACCGTGCTCTACATCCTCTACCGGCGCTACCGGGAGAGCCGAGGTGCGTGCGGGGCCCGCACCGGGGCCCGGCCCTGCGCCCCCGGTACCCCCGGGAGCTCCGCGGGGACGGGGAGCCGCTTTTCCCACCGGGAATTGCCTTGTGGGCTCCTCAGGGAGGTCCCTGTCCCTTTGGGACCCTCTGGGGCCACCCTGGGGACACCCAGGGGACACTTTGGGGACACCCAGGGGACACTTTGGGGACCCTTTGGGGACACCCAGGGGACATTTTGGGGACCCCAATGGGAAGTGGGGGACCCTTGGAGTCCCTTTTCCCACCGGGAATTCCCTTGTGAGCTCCCCAGGAAGGTCCCTGTTCCTTTGGGATCCTTTGGGAACACCCAGGGGACATTTGGGGGACACTTTGGGGACACTCTGGGGACACTTTGGGGACACTCGGGGGACCCCAATGGGAAGCAGGGCCCCTTGGGGTCCCTTTTCCTGCCAGGAATTCCCTGTTCCCTGTTTGTGACCCCCCTGGGAAGGGTCCCAGTCCCTTCCTGTCCCTTTGTGACCCTCTGGGGGCACTCTGGGGACCCTCTGGGGACACCTTGGGGACATTTTGGGGACCCTCTGGGGACACTTTGGGGACCCCCGGGGATGTGGGGCCCCCTTGGGGTCCCTTTTCCCGCCGGGAATTCCCTGTTCCCTGTGTGCCCCCACCCGGGGGTCCCCGTGCCCCCCGTGGCCCGGGTCCCAGCCGTGTCCCCGCTGTCCCCGCAGAGGCGCAGGTGACGCTGGTGGCAGACGAGGGGCTGGACGTGGGGCTCAGGGTGCCCCGCACGGCCCTGAAAGCGCTGATCGGCCGCCGGGGAGCCACCATCAACCAGGTGGGGCCACGACTGGGGGGACTGGGAGTGCTGGGAGATACTGGGGGAACCGGGGGGACTGGGGACTGGGGGGACTGGGGAGGCGGCCGTGCTGCGCATCGTGGCCGACAGCGCGCCCGTGGCCGAGCAGCTGCGCGTGCCCCAGCGCGCCGTGGGCAGGATCATCGGTACGGGGCACCCCAAAACCCTGGGGGGATCCTTCTGTACCCCGGGACACCCCAAATCCCTGGGGAACCCCAAATCCCAGTGTACCAAACAGCTCTGCGTGCCCCAGCGGGCCGTGGGCAGGATCATCGGTATGGGGCACCCCAAAACCTCTCACAGCCCCAAATCCTCCAGGGGAATCCTCATAGCCACCCCAAAATCCTGGGGGGATCCCTCCATGGCCACAGGGACACCCCAAATCCCTGGGGAACCCCTTTCGCTGATTTCGGGGTTCCCCCTGTGCCGTGGCTGTCCTGGTGGGATTTGGGGTGGGTTTTGGGTGGATTTCAGGTGGATTTCAGTGGATTTGGGGGGGTTTCAGTAGATTTCAGTGGATTTCAGTGGATTTCAGGTGGATTTGGGGTAGATTTCAGTGGATTTGGGGTAGATTTCATTGGATTTTGGGTGGATTTGGGTAGATTTCAGTGAGACTCAGGTAGATTTCAGGTGGATTTTGGGTGGGTTTCAGTGGATTTGGGGTGGATCTCAGTGGATTTTGGGTGGGTTTCTGTGCATTTCAGTGGATTTGGGGTGGATTTGGGGTGGATCTCAGTGGATTTTGGGTGGGTTTCTGTGCATTTCAGTGGATTTGGGGTGGATTTGGGGTGGATCTCAGTGGATTTTGGGTGGGTTTCTGTGCATTTCAGTGGATTTGGGGTGGATTTGGGGTGGATCTCAGTGGATTTTGGGTGGGTTTCTGTGCATTTCAGTGGATTTGGGGTGGATTTGGGGTGGATCTCAGTGGATTTTGGGTGGGTTTCTGTGCATTTCAGTGGATTTGGGGTGGATTTGGGGTGGATCTCAGTGCGTTTCCCTGCTTGGGGCTCCCCCAGTGCCCAGCCCAGATTTCAGCTTCCCTGCTGACGAGCACCTGGACGTTTACGTGTCGGCGGCCGAGAGCCCCGGGCACTTCTGGATCCAACTGCTGGGCACGCGCAGCCTGCAGCTGGACAAACTGACAGCTGAGATGGGCCACTTCTACCAGAGCAGCCCCGCCGTGAGTCCCCGGTGTCCCCTCGGTGTCCCCTGTCCTTTCTGTGTCCCCTCAGTGTCCCTTGTGTCCCTGCTTGTGTCCTGTCTGTGTCCCAGAACAAGACAAGTTCATGGCCAAGGTGGGGCACTGCTACCAGAGCAGCCCCCCATGAGTCCCCTGTGTCCCCTCAGTGTCCCCTGTCTGTCCCATCTGTGTCCCCTGTGTCCTCTCAGTGTCCTCTCAGTGTCCTCTCTGTGTCCCCTCTGTGTCCCAGCACTGGACAAGTTCATGGCCAAGGTGGGGCACTGCTACCAGAGCAGCCCCCCCATGAGTCCCTGCTGTCCCCTGTGTCCCCTCAGTGTCCCCTCAGTGTCCCCTGGTGTTCCAGCACTGTCCCCACCATGTCCCTTACCCCGTTCCTTTGACCCCTCCCATCCCAGCACTGTCCTCACTGTGTCCCTTACCCCCTGTCCCCCTGTCCTTGCTGTCCCAGCACTGTCCCCTCGTGTCCCTCCCGTGTCCCCTGACTGTCCCAGCACTGTCCCCACCATGTCCCTTACCCTGTTCCTTTGACCCCTCCCATCCCAGCACTGTCCTCACTGTGTCCCTTACCCCCTGTCCCCCTGTCCTTGCTGTCCCAGCACTGTCCCCTCGTGTCCCTCCCGTGTCCCCTGACTGTCCCAGCACTGTCCCCACCATGTCCCTTACCCTGTTCCTTTGACCCCTCCCATCCCAGCACTGTCCTCACTGTGTCCCTTACCCCCTGTCCCCCTGTCCTTGCTGTCCCAGCACTGTCCCCTCGTGTCCCTCCCGTGTCCCCTGACTGTCCCAGCACTGTCCCCACCATGTCCCTTACCCTGTTCCTTTGACCCCTCCCATCCCAGCACTGTCCTCACTGTGTCCCTTACCCCCTGTCCCCCTGTCCTTGCTGTCCCAGCACTGGGGGTGGATCTCAGTGGATTTGGGGTGGATTTCAGTGGATTTGGGGTGGATCTCAGTGGATTTAGGGTGGGTTTCAGTGGATTTGGGGTGGATTTGGGGTGGATCTCAGTGGATTTGGGGTGGATCTCCGTGAATTTGGGGTGGATCTCAGTGGATTTTGGGTGGGTTTCAGTGGATTTGTGGTGGATCTCAGTGGATTTGGGGTGGGTTTCAGTGGATTTGGGGTGGATTTGGGGTGGATCTCAGTGCGTTTCCCTGCTTGGGGCTCCCCCAGTGCCCAGCCCAGATTTCAGCTTCCCTGCTGACGAGCACCTGGACGTTTACGTGTCGGCGGCCGAGAGCCCCGGGCACTTCTGGATCCAACTGCTGGGCACGCGCAGCCTGCAGCTGGACAAACTGACAGCTGAGATGGGCCACTTCTACCAGAGCAGCCCCGCCGTGAGTCCCCGGTGTCCCCTCGGTGTCCCCTGTCCTTTCTGTGTCCCCTCAGTGTCCCTTGTGTCCCTGCTTGTGTCCTGTCTGTGTCCCAGAACAAGACAAGTTCATGGCCAAGGTGGGGCACTTCTACCAGAGCAGCCCCCCATGAGTCCCCTGTGTCCCCTCAGTGTCCCCTGTCTGTCCCATCTGTGTCCCCTCTGTCCTCTCAGTGTCCTCTCTGTGTCCCCTCTGTGTCCCAGCACTGGACAAGTTCATGGCCAAGGTGGGGCACTGCTACCAGAGCAGCCCCCACAGTGAGTCCCCAGTGTCACCTGTGTCCCGTCTGTGTCCCCTCAGTGTCCCCTGGTGTCCCAGCACTGTCCCCACCATGTCCCTTACCCTGTTCCTTTGACCCCTCCCATCCCAGCACTGTCCTCACTGTGTCCCTTACCCCCTGTCCCCCTGTCCTTGCTGTCCCAGCACTGTCCCCTCGTGTCCCTCCCGTGTCCCCTGACTGTCCCAGCACTGTCCCCACCATGTCCCTTACCCCCTGTCCCCGACCCCTCCCATCCCAGCACTGTCCTCACTGTGTCCCTTACCCCCTGTCCCCCTGTCCTTGCTGTCCCAGCACTGTCCCCTCGTGTCCCTCCCGTGTCCCCTGACTGTCCCAGCACTGTCCCCACCATGTCCCTTACCCTGTTCCTTTGACCCCTCCCATCCCAGCACTGTCCTCACTGTGTCCCTTACCCCCTGTCCCCCTGTCCTTGCTGTCCCAGCACTGTCCCCTCGTGTCCCTCCCGTGTCCCCTGACTGTCCCAGCACTGTCCCCACCATGTCCCTTACCCTGTTCCTTTGACCCCTCCCATCCCAGCACTGTCCTCACTGTGTCCCTTACCCCCTGTCCCCCTGTCCTTGCTGTCCCAGCACTGTCCCCTCGTGTCCCTCCCGTGTCCCCTGACTGTCCCAGCACTGTCCCCACCATGTCCCTTACCCTGTTCCTTTGACCCCTCCCATCCCAGCACTGTCCTCACTGTGTCCCTTACCCCCTGTCCCCCTGTCCTTGCTGTCCCAGCACTGTCCCCTCGTGTCCCTCCCGTGTCCCCTGACTGTCCCAGCACTGTCCCCACCATGTCCCTTACCCTGTTCCTTTGACCCCTCCCATCCCAGCACTGTCCTCACTGTGTCCCTTACCCCCTGTCCCCCTGTCCTTGCTGTCCCAGCACTGTCCCCTCGTGTCCCTCCCGTGTCCCCTGACTGTCCCAGCACTGTCCCCACCATGTCCCTTACCCTGTTCCTTTGACCCCTCCCATCCCAGCACTGTCCTCACTGTGTCCCTTACCCCCTGTCCCCCTGTCCTTGCTGTCCCAGCACTGTCCCCTCGTGTCCCTCCCGTGTCCCCTGACTGTCCCAGCACTGTCCCCACCATGTCCCTTACCCTGTTCCTTTGACCCCTCCCATCCCAGCACTGTCCTCACTGTGTCCCTTACCCCCTGTCCCCCTGTCCTTGCTGTCCCAGCACTGTCCCCTCGTGTCCCTCCCGTGTCCCCTGACTGTCCCAGCACTGTCCCCACCATGTCCCTTACCCTGTTCCTTTGACCCCTCCCATCCCAGCACTGTCCTCACTGTGTCCCTTACCCCCTGTCCCCCTGTCCTTGCTGTCCCAGCACTGTCCCCTCGTGTCCCTCCCGTGTCCCCTGACTGTCCCAGCACTGTCCCCACCATGTCCCTTACCCTGTTCCTTTGACCCCTCCCATCCCAGCACTGTCCTCACTGTGTCCCTTACCCCCTGTCCCCCTGTCCTTGCTGTCCCAGCACTGTCCCCTCGTGTCCCTCCCGTGTCCCCTGACTGTCCCAGCACTGTCCCCACCATGTCCCTTACCCTGTTCCTTTGACCCCTCCCATCCCAGCACTGTCCTCACTGTGTCCCTTACCCCCTGTCCCCCTGTCCTTGCTGTCCCAGCACTGTCCCCTCGTGTCCCTCCCGTGTCCCCTGACTGTCCCAGCACTGTCCCCACCATGTCCCTTACCCTGTTCCTTTGACCCCTCCCATCCCAGCACTGTCCTCACTGTGTCCCGTGTCCCTCCCATGTCCCCTGACTGTCCCCCTGTCCCCTGACTGTCCCAGCACTGTCCTCACCGTGTCCCTTACCCCTGTCCCCCTGTCCCTGCTGCCCCAGCACTGTCCCCTCGTGTCCCTTCCGTGTCCCCTGACTGTCCCAGCACTGTCCCCTCGTGTCCCTTCCGTGTCCCCTGACTGTCCTAGCACTGTCCCCATGTCCCTGCTGCCCCAGCACTGTCCCCTGACCGTCCCAGCACTGTCCCCACCATGTCCCTTACCCCCTGTCCCCCTGTCCCTGCTGTCCAGCACTGTCCCCTCATGTCCCTCCCGTGTCCCCTGACTGTCCCCCTGTCCCTGCTGCCCCAGCACTGTCCCCTTGTGTCCCTCCCATGTCCCCTCCCATCCCAGCACTGTCCCCTGGCATCCCCCCCGTGTCCCCTGACCGTCCCCGTGTCCCCAGGTGCCACCCCCGTCGGTGCACGCCGGGGCCATCGTGGCCGCGCCGTACCGGGACGATGGCGAGTGGTACCGGGCGCGCGTGCTGGGGACGCTGGACAACGGCCACCTGGAGCTGCACTACGTGGACTTTGGGGACAACGGCCAGGCCCCCCCCGAGGCTCTGCGGGCCCTCAGGTGTGGCAGGGGGGTGGCACCGGCGGCATGATGTCCCCGTGCCCCGGGACAATGTCGCTGTCCCCAGCAGTGCCCTCACCGTGTCCCTGCAGGAGCGACTTCCTGAGCCTGCCCTTCCAGGCCATCGAGTGCAGCCTGGCCGGGATTGTCCCCAGCGGTGAGGGGGACAGCCCTGTCACTGGCACCTGGGGGGGGATGGCCCTGTCACTGTCACCTGGGGGGGGATGGCCCTGTCACTGTCACCTGGGGGAGGGACAGCCCTGTCACTGTCACCTCCGGGGGGGGGACAGCCCTGTCACTGTCACACCTGGGGGGGGATGGCCCTGTCACTGTCACCTGGGGGAGGGACAGCCCTGTCACCTGCTCTGGGGTGGGACAGCCCTGTCACTGTCACCTGGGGGAGGGACAGCCCTGTCACCTGCTCTGGGGTGGGACAGCCCTGTCACTGTCACCTCCGGGGGGTGGGACATGGCTCTGTCACTGCTGGGAGTGGCACCCGGCCCTGTCCCCCCCAGGGTGTGGCACATGTCCCTGTCCCCTCCCAGGGTGGCACATGGCCCATGTCACCGCTGTCCCAGTGTGTCCTGGTGTGACCAGTGTCCCAGTGTGTGACCGCTGTCTCGGTGTCACCACTGTCCTGCTGTCCCAGCGTGTCCAGTATCCCGCTGTCCCCGCTGTCCCTGCTGTCACCCTGTCCCCAGTGTGTCCCACAGGTGGCTCGTGGCCTGAAGCAGCCCTGGAGGAGTTTGAGCAGCTGTCCTGTCCCTGTGTCACTGTCCCCATGTCCCCGTGTCCCCGCAGGTGGCTCGTGGCCCCAGGCGGCCCTGCAGGAGTTCGAGGGCCGTGCTGTCCCTGTCCCTGTGTCACAGCTGTCCCCGTGTCCCCGCAGGTGGCTCGTGGCCCCAGGCGGCCCTGCAGGAGTTCAAGGGCCGTGCTGTCCCTGTCCCTGTCACTGTCCCTGTCCCCGTGTCCCCGCAGGTGGCGCGTGGCCCCAGGCGGCCCTGCAGGAGTTCGAGCGGCTCACGGGCTGCGCCCGCTGGTGCCCGTTGGTGGCGCGGATCTGCAGCTACGGCCCTGCCAGGACCTGCCCGCGGCCCCGCCTGCGCCTCTTCGCCCAGCGCCACGGACAGGTGCGCCACCGGGGCCACCGGGTGTCACAGGGTGTCACCACAACTGTCACCGGGGTCACCAGGGTCACCAGAGCTGTCCCCACAGCTGTCCCCACGTGTCCTGAGGGTCACCACAACTGTCCCCAGGGTCACCAAGTGTCCCCAGGGTTACCAGAACTGTCCCCAGGGCCACCCCAACTGTCCCTGGGGTCCCCACAGCTGTCCCCAAGTGTCCCCACAGCTGTCCCCAACTGTCCCCAACTGTCCCCAGAACTGTCCCCAAGCGTCCCCACTCCTGGTGTTCCCAGAGCCACAGACAGGTGTGTCACCGGGGTCACCTGTGTCCCTAACGACTGTCCCCAGCTGTCCCCTCACCGCATTCCCGGTGTCCCTGTCCCCACTCCGGTGCCGCGGCCCCGCCTGCGCCTCTTCGCCCAGCGCCACGGACAGGGGCGCCACCGGCCACCGGGTGTCACAGGGTGTCACCTGAACTGTCACCGGGGCCACCGGGTGTCACCGGGTGTCACAGGGTGTCACCTGAACTGTCACCGGGGCCACCGGGTGTCACAGGGTGTCACCACAACTGTCACCAGGGTCACCAGGGTCACCAGAGCTGTCCCCAGGGTCACCAGAGCTGTCCCCACAGCTGTCCCCACGTGTCCTGAGGGTCACCACAACTGTCCCCAGGGTCACCAAGTGTCCCCAGGGTCACCAGAACTGTCCCCAGGTGTCCCCAGTGTCCCCACAGCTGTCCCCAGGGTCACCAAGTGTCCCCAGGGTCACCAGAACTGTCCCCAGGTGTCCCCAGTGTCCCCACAGCTGTCCCCAGGGTCACCAAGTGTCCCCAGGGTTACCAGAACTGTCCCCAGGGCCACCCCAACTGTCTCCAGTGTCCCCATAACTGTCCCCAGGGTCCCCACAACTGTCCCTGGGGTCATCACAGCTGGCCCCAAGTGTCCCCAGGGTCACCACAGCTGTCCCCAGGGTCACCACAACTGTCCTCAGGGTCCCCAGGGTCCCCGCAGCTGTCCCCAAGTGTCCCCAGAACTGTCCCCACTCCTGGTGTTCCCAGAGCCACAGACAGGTGTGTCACCGGGGTCACCTGTGTCCCTAACGACTGTCCCCAGCTGTCCCCTCACCAACTGTCCCCAAGCGTCCCCACTCCTGGTGTTCCCAGAGCCACAGACAGGTGTGTCACCGGGGTCACCTGTGTCCCTAACGACTGTCCCCAGCTGTCCCCTCACCGCATTCCCGGTGTCCCTGTCCCCACTCCGGTGTCCCCGCAGAGCCTGGACGTGGGAGCAGAGCTGGTGCGTTTGGGCTACGCCGTGCCCGGGCCCCCGGAGGAGCCCCCGGTGAGCTGCTCCCGCTGTCCCGTGTCCCCTCCCGTGTCCCCTCCCGGTGTCCCGTGTCCCCTCCCGGTGCCCCTCCCGGTGTCCCTCCCGGTGTCCCGTGTCCCCTCCCGGTGTCCCTCCCGGTGTCCCTCCCGGTGTCCGTCCCGGGCGGGCTCACCCCGCTCTTCCCGGGCAGGACACTCCCGGCTGCGCCCCCGCCCCGAGCCCGGTGGAGCCCGGGGACGGCCCCGGCCCCGCGCCCTGCCTCAGCGAGCCCGGGCCCTGCCGGTGACACCGTGCAGTGACACCGCCCCGGGAGCGGTACCGGGACCCCCCGGCCCGTGCCCGGTGCCACCGGGAGCCGCTCCCGGTGACCCCATCCCGGTGACCCGGAGCCCTCCGGGAGGCCGGACCGACCCATCGCGGGGATCTCCGCCTGTGCCTCTTGCCGGGACACGACACGCCGGGGCCGAGGGCCGGCGGTGCCCCTTCCGTTACCGGGAGTTCCCGGTTCCCTCGCCTTGTTGTGCTGTTCCGTTGCACTAACTGTGGTTCTGAGTTAATAAAGTTGAAGGTTTCTCAGCGCTCCGTCCCCGCCGCGGCGGGAACCGGCGGGAACCGGGCGCAGGCGCGCCGCGGGCAGCCCCCGGTGGGGTCCTTGCACTCCGGTGCGCACATCCCGCGCAAGCGCGCCAGGGCAGGCGCGCCGGGCTCTGCGCAGGCGCAGTGCGGACGGCGTGGGGTCCTCGGCGCCGTGAGGGAGCGGGGCCGCCATGTTGGGCCCGGGGGCGGCGGGACGGGCGCTGAGCCGGGCCCTGAGCCTGAGCCATGGCCCGGTGAGGGCGGGGACACCGGGAGCGGCGGGGCAACGAGCCCTGAGCCTC
The DNA here is from genome assembly GCF_014805655.1 of Passer montanus. Taxonomy (NCBI): domain Eukaryota; kingdom Metazoa; phylum Chordata; class Aves; order Passeriformes; family Passeridae; genus Passer; species Passer montanus. Next base: position 9,686 of record NW_024368053.1, read on the forward strand.
AGCCATGGCTCGGTGAGGGCGGGGACACCGGGAGTGGCGGGGGGGCGTCTGCGGTTGGGTACCGGGGGCGGGGGACGGGTTTTGACCCAGAGGGGAACCCGGGAGTGGTGGTGCAACGAGCCCTGAGCCTCAGCCATGGCTCGGTGAGGGCGGGGACACCGGGAGTGGTGGGGGGGCGTCTGAGGGTGGGGGACGGGCTTTGACCCAGAGCGGAACGGCCCTGGGGGTGGGCCTGGGGTCGGTACCGGGGGCGGCGGGACGGGCCCTGAACCGGCCCAATAGCCCCGTTATGGAACCCTATAGACCCCATAGAGACTATAGACCCCATAAACCCCTTATAGACTCCTACAGACCTTATAGACCCCATAACCCCCTTATAGAACCCTACAGACCCCATAAACCCCTTATAGAACCCTAGAGACCCCATGGCCCCCTTATAGGACCTTAGAGACCCCATAACCCCGTTATGGAACCCTATAGACCCCACAGCCCCTATAGACACCATAGACCCTACAGACCCCATAACCCCATTATAAAATCCTGTAGACCCTATAGACCCCATAGCCCCATTATGGAACCCCGGAGACCCCATAACCCCGTTACAGAACCCTACAGACCCCACAGCCCCTGTACTGTCCCCAGCCCCATAACCCCCAGCCGAGTTCCCCTCAGGACCTGGAATCCCCCATTAGAGCCCCCCCAGACCCCATAACCCCGTTACAGAACCCTACAGACCCCACAGCCCCTGTACTGTCCCCAGCCCCATAACCCCCAGCCGAGTTCCCCTCAGGACCTGGAATCCCCCATTAGAGCCCCCCCAGACCCCATAACCCCCTGTTGTTATGGGAACATTCCAGAACCCCGCAGGGCTCAGTGCCCCGTGACCATCAGAACCTTCCGGAACGTTCCATGCCCGCAGGGCTCGGTGCCCTGCTCCCATCAGAACCCTTTAGAACATTCCAGAACCCTGCAGAGCTCAGTGCCCCGTTCCCATCAGAACCTTCTGGAACGTTCTGGACCCCTGCAGGGCTCGGTTCCCCGCTCCTATTGGAACCCTTTAGAACATTCCAGAACCCCGCAGGGCTCGGTGCCCTGTGCCCCTCAGAACCCTTTAGAACATTCCAGAACCCCGCAGGGCTTGGTGCCCCGTTCCCATCAGAACGTTCCGGAACATTCTGGACCCCTGCAGGGCTCGGTTCTCCACTCCTATCGGAACCCTTTAGAACCTTCCAGAACCCCACAGGGCTTGATGCCTTGTGCCCATCAGAACCCTTTAGAACCTTCCAGAACCCCGCAGGGCTCAGTGCCCCGTGACCATCAGAACCTTCCGGAACGTTCCATGCCCGCAGGGCTCGGTGCCCTGCTCCCATCAGAATGTTCCGGAACATTCCAGAACCCTGCAGAGCTCAGTGCCCCGTGCCCATGAGAACCCTTTAGAACCTTCCAGAACCCCGCAGGGCTCGGTGCCCCGTTCCCATCAGAACCTTCCGGAACATTCCGGACCCCGCAGGGCTCGGTGGTGGTGGAGCGCGTGTGGCCGGTGCCGCTGGGCCGGGCGGGGGCGGCGCCCCGGCTGCACCCGCGGCGGCACCGCGTAGGCTCGGTGCCCCGTGCCCATCAGAACGTTCCGGAACATTCCGTGCCCGCAGGGCTCGGTGGTGGTGGAGCGCGTGTGGCCGGTGCCGCTGGGCCGGGCGGGGGCGGCGCCCCGGCTGCACCCGCGGCGGCACCGCGTGTACCGGCTGCTGCGGGACGGCAAACACCTGCCCCGGGGCAGCATGGAGCTGCTGCTGACCCGCGCCGTGCAGGGTGAGCGGGCACGGGGCTGGGGGGCCTCGTTCCCTGGGGGGCCTCGTTCCCTGGGGTGCCTCATCCCTTGGGGTGCCTCATCCCTTGGGGTGCCTCATTCCTTGGGGTGCCTCATCCCTTGGGGTGCCTCATTCCTTGGGGTGCCTCGTTCCCTTGGGGTGCCTCATTCCCTGGGGTCTGGGAGTGCCTCATTCCCTGGGGGTCTTCTGGAAGCTCCTCTTTCCCTTGGGGTGCCTCATTCCCTGGGAATCCCTCATTCCCTAGGAGCTCCTCATGTCCTGGGGTCTGGGAGTGCCTCGTTCCGTGGGGTGCCTCATTCCCTTGGGGTGCCTCATCCCTTGGGGTGCCTCATGCCCGGGGAATCCCTCATTCCCTGGGGGTGCCTCGTTCCTTGGGGTGCCTCGTTCCTTGGGGTGCCTCATTCCCTTGGGGTGCCTCGTTCTGTGGGAATCCCTCATTCCCGGGGTATCCCTCATTACCTGGGAGCTGCTCATGTCCCGGGGTCTGGGAGTGCCTCATTCCCTTGGGGTGCCTCGTTCCCTGGGGGTCTGGGAGGGAGTGCCTCGTTCACTGGGAGTGCCTCATTCCCTGGGAATCCCTCATTCCCTAGGAGCTCCTCATGTCCTGGGGTCTGGGAGTGCCTCGTTCCGTGGGGTGCCTCATTCCCTTGGGGTGCCTCATCCCTTGGGGTGCCTCATGCCCGGGGAATCTCTCATTCCCTGGGCTCTGGGGGCTCCTCATGCCCTTGGAATCCCTCATTCCATGGGGTCTGAGTTCCTCACTCCCTGGAGATGTGGGAATTCCTCACTCCCTGGGATCCTGGGATTTCCCAGCATTCCCAGCCGAATTTTAACTCCCAAACCCAACAATCCCGTGGAATTTCTCTTTAATTTGACACAAAATTCCTGGAATTCAGCCCCTTAGGGCTGGACCCCCGAGCTGCCGCGGCAGCTGGGATTCCCTGGCATTCCCGGGTGACTGTTCCCGGTTTTCCTGCCGGGATTCCCGGCATTCCCGGGTGACTTTTCCCAGTTTTCCTGCCGGGATTCCCGGCATTCCCCGGTGACTTTTCCTGGTTTTGCTGCCGGGATTCCCCGGCACTCCCAGGTGACTTTTCCCGGTTTTCCTGCCGGGATTCCCGGCATTCCCCGGTGACTTTTCCTGGTTTTGCTGCCGGGATTCCCCGGCATTCCCGGGTGACTTTTCGTTTTGGGGCTGCGGGCATTCCCGGGTGACTTCTCCCGGTTGTCCTGCCGGGATTCCCGGCATTCCCGGGTGACTTTTCCCAGTTTTCCTGCCGGGATTCCCGGCATTCCCCGGTGACTTTTCCTGGTTTTGCTGCCGGGATTCCCCGGCACTCCCAGGTGACTGTTCCCGGTTTTCCCGGCAGACCTGGGCAGCCGAGGGGACGTGGTGAGCGTGAGGAAGAGCCTGGGCAGGAACAAGCTGCTCCCGCAGGGCCTGGCCGTGTACCCCTCCCCGGAGAACCTGCGCCTCTTCCAGGAGGAGAAGGAGGTCAGGGAGCCCCTCCAGCCTGGGAAAACCCAGGGAAAACAGGAATTGGGGATTTAGGGATCAGCCCACACGCCTTTTGGGGGATTTTTGGGATTTTTGGGTGCTGCTTTCCTTAGGAATGCAATCCTAAATTGAGCTTTGATCCCTAAAAAATTCCTTTGGGGAGCACAGGAGGGTTTGGGATGAGGAGAGAACTCCTGGCCTTGCCAGGCACAATTCCTTCCTCTTTATCCTCCTCCATCCCTGGGATTTTCCCTTTTATCCTCCTCAATCCCTGGTTTTCCCACTTTGCCTCAATCTATTTTCCTCCATTTCTTTTCCTCAATCCCCATTTTTCCCATTTACCTTTCTAAATCCCATTTTCCCTCCTCAATCCCAATTTCCCCCATTTTCTCCCCTCAATGTCTCCCAAATCCCATTTTTTTTCCCCATTTTCCCTTCTCAATCCCATTTTTCTCCATTTTCCCTCCTAAATCCGATTTCTCCCCCTCAAACCCAGTTTTCCCTCCATTTTTCCTCTTAAATCCCATTTTTCCCCCATTTCCCCTTCTCAGCTCCATTTTTTCCCCCATTTCCCCTCCTTAATCCCATTTTCCCCCGTTTTCTCTCCTCAATCCTGTTTTTTCCCCATTTCTTCCCCATTTTTTTCCCTATTTTCTCTCCTCAATCCCGTTTTTTCTCCCATTCCCCTCCTCAATCCCATTTTCCTCCCATTTTCCCCCATTTCCCCTCCTCAATCCCATTTTCCCCATTTTCCCCCCTATTTTCTCTCCTCAATCCCATTTTTTCCCCATTTCCCCCCCCACTTTTCCTCCTCAATCCCATTTTCCCCATTTTCTCTCCTCAAACTCATTTTTTCTCTCCATTTCCCCTCCTCAATCCCATTTTTCCCCCACTTCCCCCATTTCCCCCCATTTTCCCCCCTTTTCCCCCCATTTCCCCCCATTTCCCCCATTTCCCCAATCCCACCCCCCTAATTCCCATCTCCCATTCCCAGCTGGCGCAGCAGGGGAAGCTGGAGGAGCCCCAAACCCAGAGCGGGCAGAAGGTGAGCGGGGTCCCCCATCCCAAGAACCCCCAAATCCCGGGAATTCCCCCGGAATTCCCCCGGAATTCCCGATCCCGTTCCCTCCCCCAGACCCTGGAATTCCTGCGGCGCTGCCGGCTCCAGGTGGGGATGAAGAACAACGTGAGCTGGGAGCTCAGCCCCGACATCGTGGCCCGGCACTTCCTCAAGAACGTGAGAGCATTTCTGGGATTTGGGGGATTTGTGGGATTTTAGGGATTCCCAGGGCCAGACCCCAGGGTTTGGGGTCATTCCCGAAGGATTTGGGGGAGCCAGGCCAGCCCTGCTCCCGGGGTTTGGGGTGGTTCCCTGGTTTTGGGGCCGTTTCTGGGTTTTGGGGTCACTCTTGTTCCGTTGGGTTTTAGGATCATTCCCATGTTTTGGGGCTGTTCCTGGGATTTGGGGCCGTTCCTGGGTTTTGGAGCCATTTTTGGGTTTTGGGGTCACTCCCAGGATTTGGAGTCACTCCCTGGTTTTGGGGTCATTGCCGGGTTTTGGGATCATTCCCAGGTTTTGGGATCATTCCTGGGTTTTGGGGCTGTTCCTGCCATGTGGGGCCATTTCTGGAATTTGGGGTCATTCCCAAAGGCTTTGGGGTTTCCACAGGGTTTGTGGGGGGCTCTCCCAGCCCTGCTTTCAGGATTTGGGGTCATTCCCAAGAATTGGGATCATTCCCAGGATTTGGGATCATTCCCAAAGGGTCTAGGGGGCTCTGACCTGCCTCTGTTCCTGGGTTTTGGGGTCAAATCTATTCCTAGGATTTGGGGTTCCCAAAGGATCTGGGGGGGCTGGGATGGGGCTGTGGGGGGGTCTGGGGGCTGTGCCTGCCCCTGCTGCTGGGATTTGGGGTGAAACCCCGGGATTTGGGGTGGGACCCTGGGATTTGGGGTGAAAGCCCCAGATTTCGGGTGACACCCCGGGTTTGGGGTGACCCCCCGGGTTTGGGGCCGTGCCCGTTGTGTTCCCGTGCCAGCTCGGGGTGTTCGTGCCCCCCCACGCCCTGCGGCTGCCACCGGAGCCCATCACACGCTGGGGACACTTCTGGTGTGACGTCACGGTGAGGGGACAGGGGACACGGGGACAGGGGGACACGGGGACAGGGGACACGGGGACAGGGGACAGGGGGACAGGGGGGCCCCTTGCACCCCATTCCCCCTCATTTCCTCCCCATTTCCCCCAATTTCCCTTCCACTTTCTCCCCATTTCCCCCTCATTTCCACCCCATTTGGGGACGGGGGACAGGGGACAGGGGGACATGGGGACAGGGGACACGGGGACAGGGGGGACCCCTTGCACCCCATTCCCCCTCATTTCCTCCCCCTTTCCCTCTCCTGTTCCTCCCTCATTTCCTCCCCATTTCCTCCAGTTTCCCTTTTCATTTTTCCCCATTTCCCCCCCATTTCCCCCAATTTCCCTTCCACTCCCACCCCATTCCCCCTCATTTCCTCCCCCTTTCCCTCTCCTGTTCCTCCCTCATTTCCTCCCCATTTCCTCCAGTTTCCCTTTTCATTTTTCCCCATTTCCCCCCCATTTCCCCCAATTTCCCTTCCACTCCCACCCCATTCCCCCTCATTTCCTCCCCCTTTCCCTCTCCTGTTCCTCCCTCATTTCCTCCCCATTTCCCTCTCCCATTTCCCCCCTTTTTCCCCAATCCTCACTCCCAATTTCCCTTCCACTCCCACCCCATTCCCCCTCATTTCCTCCCCATTTCCCTCTCCTGTTCCTCCCTCATTTCCTCCCAATTTCCCCCAATCCTCACTCCCAATTTCCCTTTTCACTTTTTCCCCATTTCCCCCAATTTCCCTTCCACTCCCACCCCATTCCCCCTCATTTCCTCCCCATTTCCTCCAGTTTCCCTTTTCATTTTTCCCCATTTCCTCCCCATTTCCCCCAATTTCCCTTCCACTTCCTCCCCATTTCCCCCTCACTTCCACCCCATTTCCCTCTCCCATTTCCCCCCATTTTCCCCAATCCTCACTCCCAATTTCCCTTTTCATTTTTCCCCATTTCCTCCCCATTTCCCCCAATTTCCCTTCTACTTTCTCCCTATTTCCCCCTCACTCCCACCCCATTTCCCTCTCCCATTTCCCCCCATTTTCCCCAATCCTCACTCCCAATTTCCCTTTCACTCCCACCCCATTTCCCCCAGTTTCCCTTTTTACTTTTTCCCCATTTCCCCTCATTTCCTCCCCATTTCCCTCTCCTGTTCCTCCCTCATTTCCTCCCCATTTCCCCCAATTTCCTTTTTCACTTTTCCCCCATTTCCTCCCCATTTCCCCCAATTTCCCTTCCACTTTTCCCCCATTCCCCCTCACTCCCACCCCATTTCCCTCTCCCATTCCCCCTCATTTCCTCCCCATTTCCCCCAATTTCCCTTCCACTTTTCCCCCATTCCCCCTCACTCCCACCCCATTTCCCTCTCCCATTCCCCCTCATTTCCTCCTTTTTCCCCAAATCCCCTCTCCCAATTTCTCTTCCCCCTCTCTTCCCCCTCCCCATTTCCAGCTGATTTCCCCCATTTTCCTCTCCCATTTCCCCCTTCTCCCTCCAGCTGGGAACATTGGGGTGATCCAGGGGATTTTGGGGTGCTCTGCTGGGTTTTGGGGTGCTTTTGGGGTCCCCAGGTGAACGGGCTGGACACGGTGTGGGTGCCCATGGCCGTGGTGCCCCGGGGGTGGTTTTGGGGTGGCTCAGGTGTTTTTGGGGTTGTTTTGGGGTGGCTCAGGTGTTTTTGGGGTGTTTTTGGGGTGGCTCAGGTGTTTTTGGGGTGGTTTTGGGGTGGCTCAGGTGTTTTTGGGGTGGTTTTGGGGGTGGCTCAGGTGTTTTTGGGGTGGTTTTGGGGTGGCTCAGGTGTTTTTGGGGTGGTTTTGGGGCCCCAGGTGAACGGGCTGGACACGGTGCGGGTGCCCATGGCCGTGGTGCCCCGGGGGTGTTTTTGGGGTGTTTTTGGGGTGTTTTTGGGGTGACTCAGGTGTTTTGGGGTGGGTTTGGGGTCCCCAGGTGAACGGGCTGGACACGGTGCGGGTGCCCATGGACGTGGTGCAGTTCCTGCACCCCAAAACCAAATGCTTCCGGCACTGGCAGCAGCAGCAGCAGCAGCAGCTGGAGAGCAGCAGGGAGCGGCTCCTCTGACCCCCCCCGGGGATTTGGGGTCCCCTCCGAGGGATTTGGGGTCCCCAGAATGGATTTGGGGCCGTTCCCCCCTCTTTGGGATCCCCTCACCTCTGTGGAACTCCCGGACGTCGCCCAATTCCCAGAGCAGCAGCTCAGGAATTTTGGATCCTCCTGAGCCCCCCCAAATCCCCCCGAACCCCACTCTGGTCCAGGGGGGTCCCTGGGGAGGATTTGGGGTCCCCGGGGTGGATTTGGGGTCCCCAGGATGGATTTGGGGTTCCCAGGATGGATTTGGGGCCATTCCCCCCTTTGGGACCCTGTGGAAAAGGGGGTTCAGTGGAATTTTGAGGGACTCTGGAATTCCTGTGGGATCCCCGGGACCCTCCCTTGAACCCCAAAATCCTGGGGGTCCCAGGGATGGATTTGGGGTCCCCGGGGTGGATTTTGGGGTCCCCGGGATGGATTTTGGGGTTCCCCCTTTTGGGATCTCCAGGGTCTGGAGCAGGAATCCCCCCAGAAAAGGGGATCAGGATTTTTTTGGGGGGTCCCAAACTTTTGTGGGGTCTCCTGGATTTTGGGGGGGGTCTCAAAGTTTTGGGGGCTGTAGGATTTGGGGAAGAAAAGGCCAAATGTTCCTGGGAGTTTTCCCAAAAAAAGGGAATTTTGGGATCGGAATTTCGGCTGTCCTGAATGAATTCTTGGGGGCGGGGCCCACCTGGGGAAGCCCCGCCCCCCCGGCCAGGTGAGCCCGTGTCCCCAAAGTCCCCAAGGCCCCACAAGGGGGGTCCCCACCTGCCCCGTGTCCCCTGGGGGGGGTGGCGGTGCCACCTGGGCTGTCACCGGCTCGTTGCCATGGCAACGGCGGGGGGGACACGGCTGGGGACAGCGGGGGGGGGACACCGGAACACCGAGGGGGTGACACTGGGGGGGTGACACCGAGGGGTGGCACCGGCGCACGGGCGGGGAGGGGGCGGGGCTGACTTCAGCACCGGGGACAGCACCGGGAGGGGACAGCGCCACGCGGGGGGAGGGGACACGCGTGGGCGCACACCGGGCCCTCCCCCACCTCCCCCCGTCCATCCGCGCGTGCGCGGCCCCGGGCCCCGCCCCCTCCCCAAAACATCCCGGTACCGGAGCCCGGGGCCCCCTCCCGGTTCCCGGGCCCGCTGCCGGTGCTGTCCCCGGTGCCGTCCCCGGTGCCCGGTTCCGAGCGCCCCCTCCCCGTTCCCGGTTTCCGTCCCGGTGTTGCCGCCGCTGCCCGGCACCCCACGGCCGGTCCCGGTAGTCGGTTCCCGGTATCCGGTGCTCGGCCCCCGGTCCCGGTAGCCGGTTCCCAGAGCCCCATCCCCGGTCCCGGACTCCAGGTCCCGCTGTTGTCGCCGGTGCCGGTGCCCGGCAGCCAGAACCCCGTGCCGCGGTGCCGGTGCCCGTTATCCGGTCCCGGTTCCCGGTGCCGGTCCCCGTAGCCGGTCCCCAGTTCTCCGTCCCCGGTTCCGCTCCCCGGGCCCGGTGTCGTGGCCGGTGCCGGTCCCCGGTGCCGCTCTGACATCAGCACCGGGCGGGGCGGGGCGGGGCGGCTCCAACCGGGGAAGAAAAGCGTCTCCCGGTGCCGATCCCGGTGCCGGTACCCGGTTCCCGGTGCCGCTGCCCCAGCGGCCGGGGGGGCTCGGCCACCACCGGGGCTCTCGGGGACCGGCGGCCGCCGCGGCCGCCATGGCCCGAACCGGGCGCTGAGCTCCCCCCGCCCCCCGCCCGGTACCGGGACCCTCCCCGAGGCCACCGGGGCGGTACCGGCGGGGCGGGCGCTCGCAGCATCCACCGGGATTTTGGGGAGCAGCGCCCGGGAAACGGCCGGGACGCACCGGGAGCGCCGGGAGCGCCGCCCCCCGGGCAGAGCTGCCCCCGCCCCGCCGCGCCCCGTCCCCGGAGCCGAGCCGAGCCCCGGGGCCGCCTCGTCCTTTGTGTGCGCCGGGGCACCGGGCACCGCCGCGAGCACCGGGAGCCGAGCCCGGGCGGTGATAGCGGGGAGCGGGAGCGGCCCCGGGGCCCGGGGACCCCCCGGCGGCCCCATGAAGGAGCCCGACGCCATCAAACTCTTCGTGGGGCAGATCCCGCGGCACCTGGAGGAGAAGGACCTGAAACCGATTTTTGAGCAATTCGGGAAAATCTACGAGCTCACCGTCATCAAGGACAAGTACACCGGGATGCACAAAGGTACGGCAACCGGCACCGGCAGCCGGGAACCGGGGGTGGCGAAGGGAACGGCCCCGGGGGACGGGAGCGGGCAGCGGGAGTGGGGCAGGGGCAGCGGGCACGGGGGTGGGAGCGGGGCACGGGCACGGCGGTGTGGGGGCAGCCCCGGGATCGGCCCCCGGTACCGGGATCGGCCCCAGCATGTGGCTCCCGGTACCGGGAATGGCCCCAAATACCGGGATCGGCCCCAGGATGTGGCCCCCGGTACTGGGAATGGCCCCCGGTACCGGGATTAGCCCCAGGATGTGGCCCCCGGTACCGGGAATGGCCTCGTGATGAGGCTCCCAGTACCAGGAACAGCTCCCAGCACCGGGAACAGCCCCCGGTACCGGGAATAGCTCCCAGGATGAGAAATATCCCCGGGGTTCAGCCCCCGGTACCGGGAACGGCCCCAGGATGTGGCCCCTGGTACCGGGGGCTGCCCCTGGGACCGGGAACAGCCCGAGGAGATGCCCCCGGTACCGGGAGCGGCCTTGTGATCCGGCCCCCGGTACTGGGAACAGCCACGAACGCCGGGAATAGCCCCGGGGTACGGCCCCGGTACCGGGAGCAGCCCCGTGCCACGGCCTCCAGCACCAGGAACAGCTCCCGGTACCGGGAACAGCTCCCAGCACCGGGAATGGCCCCGTGACACAGCCCCGGGACCGGGAACAGCCCCGGGATGGGGTCCCCGGGACCGGGAACAGCTCCCGGTACTGGGAATGGCCCCAGGATACGGCCCCGGTACCGGGAACAGCCGTCGGCACCAGGAGCAGCCCCGGATAGGGCCTGGGGCACCAGGAACAGCCCCGGGTACAACCGGGGCACCGGGAACAGCCCCGGTACCGGGAACAGCCCCAGGAACAGCCCCGGGTACAACCGAGGGCCCCGGTACCGGGAACAGCCCCCGGTAACCGGAACAGCCCCGGTGTTGGGAGCCACTCCAGATCCAACCTCCGGTACCGGGAACAGCCCCACGAACGGTACCGGGTACAACCGAGGGTACAGGGAACTGGGAACAGCCCCCAGAACAGCCCCCGGTACCGGGAACAGCCCCGGGTACAACCGAGGGCCCCGGGAACAGCCGCAGGAACAGCCCCAGCACAGCCAAAGGCCTTGAGCAACACCCACAGCTCAAACTACAGCCGCAGGCCTGGGCACAGCCCCGGGCACTATCGGCACCAGGAGCAGCCCCGTGACAGGGCCTGGGGCACCGGGAACTGCCCCGGGTACAACCGGGGCACCGGGAACTGCCCCGGTACCGGGAACAGCCCCGGGAACAGCCCCAGGTACAACCGAGGGCCCCGGTACCGGGAACAGCCCCAGGAACAGCCCCGGGTACAACCGGGGCACCGGGAACAGCCCCGGTACCGGGAACAGCCCCAGGAACAGCCCCGGGTACAACCGAGGGCCCCGGTACCGGGAACAGCCCCCAGTAACCGGAACAGCCCCGGTGTTGGGAACCACTCCAGATCCAACCTCCGGTACCGGGAACAGCCCCACGAACGGTACCGGGTACAACCGAGGGTACAGGGAACTGGGAACAGCCCCCAGAACAGCCCCCGGTACCGGGAACAGCCCCGGGTACAACCGAGGGCACCGGGAACAGCCGCAGGAACAGCCCCAGCACAGCCAAAGGCCTTGAGCAACACCCACAGCTCAAACTACAGCCGCAGGCCTGGGCACAGCCCCGGGCACTGGGAACAGCCCCGGGTACAGCCGAGGGCACCGGGAACAGCCCCAGGCACCAGGAACAGCCGCAGCCCCCCAGCCCAGCCGGGGTACCCCGTGTCAGGGTGTTGTACCCCGGGTGTTGGGGGCGAGGGCGGCTGTGCGGGGTGGGCAGGGGTTGTGTCAGGTGTGGGGTGTTGTGTCCGGCTGTTGTGGGGCTGGGTGAGTGCAGGCTGTTGTTGCTGGGTTGTTGTTCAGGTGTTGTTGGGGTGTTATTGGGCTGGTTTTTTGCTGGGCTGTCGTTGTCAGGGTGTTGTTGGGGTGTTGTTGTTGGGTTGTTTCTGGGGTGTCGTTGTCAGGGTGTTGCTAGGCTGTTGTTAGGTGCTGTTGGGCTGTTGTTGGGGTGTCGTGCCCGGCTGTAGTGCTAGGTGCTGTTGTTGTCAGGGTGTTGCTAGGCTGTTGTTGTTAGGTGCTGTTGGGCTGTTGTTGGGGTGTCGTGCCCGGCTGTAGTGCTAGGTGGGTGCCAGGCGCTGCCGGGTGTTGTTTCGGGTGTTGGTGTCCCATGGGTGCCCCTCCAGGTGACACCCGGCCCTGGCGGTGTTGTGGTGTCGCGTCAGGGGCTGGGCTTGGTGTCAGGGCGTTGTTTTGGGGTGCCATGTGGGTGCTGGCTGTCACCCCATGGGGCCCTGTGAGGGTGACACCAGCGCTGGGTGTCCCTCGGGATGTCTGGGGGTCATTTTGAGGTGTCCAGGTGTCATTTTGGGGTTTCCGGGTGTCATTTTGAGGTTTCTAGGTGTCGTTTTGGGATGTCTGGGTGTTGTTTTGGGGTTTCCAGGTGTTGTTTTGGGGTTTCCAGGTGTTTTGAGGTTTCCAGGTGTTGTTTTGGGGTGCTGTGTCTGTCGTTGGGGTGTCACATGTCACCCCGTGTGTCCCTGGGGGTGACACCGGGGGTCCCTGGGGGCGGGGGTGTCACACCCGGCGGTGACAATGACAGGGCCCTGCCGGGGGTGTCCCCAACACCCGGGGGGGTCCCTGAGCCCCCCAAACCCCCGGCACCGACTGTGCCTCGATGGCACCAAAAACTGGGGGGGTCTCGAGGGGTCCTGGGGTCTCTGTGGGACCCCCAGGGGTCTTGGGGGGCTCCCTGCCCCAAAATGGGGGTCTGGGGGGCTTTGGGGTGGGGTCTGTGGGGGTTGTTTGGGGTCTGTGGGGGGGTCTGGGGTCTCTGGGGGGATTTGGGGTCTTTGGGGGGGTCCCGCTGCTTTTGGGGCTCTCTGGCCACTCCAGACCCTCTGTGTCACCTCGGGCTGGGGGTGAGGCCCCCCGGGGGTCCCCCCCAAGCCCCCCGACCCCTTTTTTGCCCCCCAGGATGCGCCTTCCTGACCTACTGCGCCCGCGAGTCGGCCCTGAAGGCGCAGAGCGCCCTGCACGAGCAGAAAACCCTGCCGGGGGTGAGTGGGGGGCGTGGGGAACCCCCCCGGGGCGCCCCCAAACCCCCCCTGTGAGCCCCCAGCCCGGGACACCCCAAAATCCCCGAAAAATCACAGTGAGACCCCAAAAATCACAGGGAAACACCCCAAAAATCACAGGGAAACACCCCAAAAATCACAGGGAAACCCCAAAAATCACAGTGAAACACCCCAAAAATCACAGTGAAACCCCAAAAATCGCAGTGAAACACCCCAAAAATCGCAGTGAAACCCCCCAAAAATCACAGTGAGACCCCAAAACTCACCCTGAAACCCCCCAAAAAATCACCTATAACCCCCCAAAAATCACCCTTAAATCCTCCAAAATCGCCCCTAAAAATCACCCTGAAACCTCCCCAAAATCACCCCTAAATCCCCCCAAAAATCCCCCCACCCCCCCTTTTCAGGACCACCCCGGCCCCAGCAGAGGGGGGGATTTTTGGGGGGCTGGGGGCGCCCCCGAGCACGTGTGGGGTGTTTAATTAGCGCCGCTAATGAGGGCCTGGCGCTAATGAAGCGCTGCCGGGCGGGCACGGAGACAAAGCCCGGGATTGGGGGGGGGGTCCGGGGGTGCCGGTGCCCCCCACCCCCAATTCCTGTTCGGGAGGGGGTCCCAGTCCCATTCCCTCCCCCCAGCCGGATTTTGGGGGGTTTGGGGCTTCCTGGGGGGGGGCGG
>NW_024368053.1:23249-23613 GCF_014805655.1 Passer montanus
TCATCCCCATTGTCACCCCCCCCCATCCCCGTCATTGTTTATCGCGAGCGCTGATGACGTCAGCGGCGTTGCCGGGCAACGGCGATGGGTAAATCGGGGATGAGTGGGCGGTTGCCATGGAGCGCAGCCGGCCGTTGCCATGGCAACCGCGCATCTGCGCCCTCCCCCCCCCATTCCCGCTCCTCTGGGGGGTTCCGGGGGGGGGAGGGTCCGTCCCCCCCCCAATTAACGGGGGGGGGGAGGGGCGCTCATTAACGCGGCCCCCCCTCCCCTCCCCCCCCCGTTGCCGGGTAACGGGATGCGGGCCCGGCGTTGCCATGGAGACCGGAGCATCTTCGGGGGGCGGGGGGGGTGGGACCCTCTG
>NW_024368053.1:23778-34494 GCF_014805655.1 Passer montanus
CCCCCCCCCCCACCGCCCCGTCCCCAAACCCCGGTGTCCCCAGATCACCCCAAGGCCACCCCCGGTGTGAGCCCCCCCGCGTGTCCCTGTCCCCAGCGCGGGCTGTCCCTGCGTGTCCCCACTGCCAGGAGCTGTCCCCTGTCCCCACCCCAATGTCCCCGTTCCCCCCCAGCCCGTCCTTCCCGGAGTGTCACACCCCTCTGCGTGGCACTGTCCCCGTGCCAGCTGTGATGTCCCCGTGCCTGTGTCACGGTGCCACCTGCCGTGTCCCCATGCCCACATAACCATTCCCATGTCCTGGTGCCACCCGTGGTGTCCCCGTGCTCCTGTCCCCGTGCCGTGTCCCAGTGCCATCTGCAGTGTCCCCATGCCCATGTCCCGATGCCACCCATGGTGTCCCCATGCCCTGTCTCCATGCCCCTGTCCTGGTGCTGTGTCCGGTGCCACCCGCGGTGTCCCCGTGCCCATCTCCCCGTGCCCCTGTCCCCATGCCATGTCCCTGTGCCATGTTCCGATGCCACCTGCAGTGTCCCCATGGCTGTGTCCCAATGCCACCCATGCTGTCCATGTGCCTGTGTCCCGGTGGCCGTGTCCCCATGCCCATGTCCCAATGCCACCCATGGTGTCCCCATGCCCTGTCTCCATGCCCCTGTCCCAGTGCCACCCATGAAGTCCCTGTGCCCCTGTCCCCATGTCCATGTCCTGGTGCCACCCGTGGTGTCCCCGTGCCCGGTGCCACCCGCGGTGTCCCTGTCCCCATGCCCATGTCCTGGTACCACCCACGGTGTCCCCATGCCCATGTTGCAATGCCACCCGCGCTGTCCCCATGCCCTGTCCCCGTGCCCTGTCCCCGTGCCCGGAGCCACCCACGGTGTCCCTGTCCCTGTCCCTGTCCCCGTGCCCGGTGCCACCCGCGGTGTCCCCGTGCCCTGTCCCTGTCCCCGTTCCCGGTGCCACCCGCGGTGTCGCGCAGAGGACCGGAAGCTCTTCGTGGGGATGCTGAGCAAGCAGCAGGCGGACGAGGACGTGCGGAAGATGTTCGAGCCCTTCGGCACCATCGACGAGTGCACGGTGCTGCGCGGCCCCGACGGCACCAGCAAAGGTGGGGGGCCCGGGGGGCCCGGGGGGTCCCGGGGGGTCCCTCGGGGGTCCTGGGTGTCCCTCGGGAGTCCCACAGGGGTCACCGGGGTGGGCACGGGGAGATCTGTGGGGCAGGGATGGGGTTTAGGGGGAGCACGGCAGGGATGGGGTTAATGGGGTTTGGGGGGTCCATGGGGTGAGGGGATGGGGTGGGACCCCCAGAGCTCCCTGGAGCTGCCACGGAGCTGATGTCCCCATTGTCCCCAATGTCCCTGATGCCCCCAATGTCCCCAATGTCCCCAATGTCCCCAATGTCCCCGATGTCCCTGATGTCCCCAATGCCCCTGATGCCCCCGATGTCCCCAGGCTGCGCCTTCGTCAAGTTCCAGAGCCACGCGGAGGCCCAGGCCGCCATCGCCGCCCTGCACGGGAGCCGCACGCTGCCGGTGAGGGACGTCCTCGGCGCTGTCACCTGCGCTGTCACCTTCGTCACCGTCCCCTTCATTGGCCCTTCACTGTCCTCATCGTCACCCCCTGCGCTGTCACCTTCAGCATCCTCATCATCATCCCCTTCATGGTCACATTTGTCATCTCCTTCACCATCCTCATCATTGTCCTCGTCATTGTTCACTTCATGGTCCCCTTTTCTCATCCCCTTCATTGTTCTCATCATTGTCCCCTTCATCATCCTCATCATTGTCCCCTTCATCATCTCCTTCACCATCCTCTTCATTGCCCTCCTCATCGTTCCCTTCATGGTCCCCTTCATCATCCCCATCATCATCCTCTTCATCATCCCCTTCATCGTCCCCATCATTGTTGTCATTGTCATCCCCATTGTCACCCCCATCACCCTCATCATCCCCATCATCCTCATCATCATCTCCTTCATCTTCTCCACCATCATCCCATCATCATCCTCACCACTGTCCCCGTCGTCAACCCCATCCCAATCCTCTTCATCACCTCCACCATCATCCTCACCCCGTTATAACCCAGCCATCACCCCCATCACCACTCCCGTTCCGTGTGACCCCAAATGAGCCCGAGTGACCACAAGTGACCACGAGTGACCCCGAGTGACCGCGGTGACGGCCGTGTCCCCTCAGGGCGCCTCGTCCAGCCTGGTGGTGAAGTTTGCGGACACGGAGAAGGAGCGGGGGCTGCGGCGCATGCAGCAGGTGGCGAGCCAGCTGGGCATGTTCAGCCCCATCGCCCTCCAGTTCGGCGCCTACAGCGCCTACACGCAGGCGGTACGGGCACCGGGCACCGGGGGGACTGGGGGCACTGGGGGTACTGGGAGCACTGGGAGGGACTGGGAGGGACTGGGGGCGCTGGGAAGGACTGGGAGGGACTGGAGACACTGGGGGCACTGGAGACGCTGGGGGCACTGGGAGGGTCTGGGGGCACTGGGAGGGACTGGGGGCGCTGGGGGCGCTGGGAGCACTGGAGGGACTGGGAGGGACTGGGGGCGCTGGGGGGGGACTGGGGGCACTGGGAGGGCACTGGGGGACACTGGGAAGGACTAGGGGCACTGGGGGCACTGGGAGGGACTGGGGGCGCTGGGGGCGCTGGGAGCACTGGAGGGACTGGGAGGGACTGGGGGCGCTGGGAAGGACTGGGATCACGAGGGGGATCAAGGGGAAGGGGGTGGGACCCCCCAAAATCCAGCCTGAGGTGGTTGTGGTGATGGGTGATGAGGGATGAGGACACTGGGGTGACATCCATGGGGACATGCTGGTCCTGGATGGGACACTGGGGTGACATCCATGGGGACATGCTGGTCCCACGTCCCGGGGTGTTGGTGGCACTGGGTTGGGTTCTGGGGTGTTGGTGGTACTGGGGTGGTCCCTGCGGGACTGGGGGCACTGGGGAACCAGGGGCACGGGGGAACCGGGGGCACTGGGGGGACTGGGGGCACTGGGGGTACTGGGAGCACTGGGAGGGACTGGGAGGGACTGGGGGCGCTGGGAAGGACTGGGAGGGACTGGAGACACTGGGGGCACTGGAGACGCTGGGGGCACTGGGAGGGTCTGGGGGCACTGGGAGGGACTGGGGGCGCTGGGGGCGCTGGGAGCACTGGAGGGACTGGGAGGGACTGGGGGCGCTGGGAAGGACTGGGATCACGAGGGGGATCAAGGGGAAGGGGGTGGGACCCCCCAAAATCCAGCCTGAGGTGGTTGTGGTGATGGGTGATGAGGGATGAGGACACTGGGGTGACATCCATGGGGACATGCTGGTCCCACATCCCGGGGTGTTGGTGGCACTGGGTTGGACTCTGGGGTGTTGTTGGTGGCCCTGGGGTGTTGGTGGCACTGGGGTGTTGGTGGCTCTGGGGTGTTGGTGGCACTGGGTTGGGCCCTGGGTGTTGGTGGCACTGGGGTGTTGGTGGCACTGGGCTGGGCCCTGGGTGTTGGTGGCACTGGGGCGTTGGTGGCACTGGGGTGTTGGTGGCACTGGGGTGTTGGTGGCACTGGGCTGGGCTCTGAGGTGTTGGTGGCACTGGGGTGTTGGTGGCACTGGGGTGGGCCCTGGGTGTTGGTGGCACCGGGTTGGGCCCTGGGGTGTTGGTGGCACTGGGTTGGGCCCTGGGTGTTGGTGGCACTGGGGGCACGGGGGTGTTGGTGGCACTGGGGTGGGCTCTGGGGTGTTGGTGGCCCGGGGTGTTGGTGGCACTGGGGTGTGGGTGGCACTGGGCTGGGCCCTGGGTGTTGGTGGCCCTGGGGCGGGGCGGCGGTGGCGGCGGTGGCCGCGCGGTGCCAGGCGTGTCCCCACAGCTGATGCAGCAGCAGGCGGCCCTGGTGGCCGCGCACTCGGCCTACCTCAGCCCCATGGCCACCATGGCCGTGCAGATGCAGCACATGGGCACGGTCAACCCCAACGGGCTCATCGCCACCCCCCTGCCACCCTCCTCAGGTACGGGGACACGGGGACACGGGGAGGGGATGGGGGACACGGGGGAGGGGACACTGGAGAGGGGACACTGGGGAGGGGACACCTGGAATGGGGACATTGGGGAGGGGTGATAGTGGGGATGGGGACACTAGGGAGGGACACCAGGGATGGGGACATCAAGGATAGGACATGGGATACGGGGGGACACCAGGGATGGGATGGGGACATTGGGGGTGGGATGGGGACACCAGGGATGGGACAGGGACACCACAGATAGGATAGGGACACCACTGTACCCGTGGGGGGTTCCCCACCCTCCAGGGTCACAGTGCCGGTGTCCCCGGCTGTCCCCGGGCTGTCCCCGGGCTGTCCCGGGCTGTCCCGGTTCTGTCCCGGTGCTGTCCCCGGGCTGTCCCGGTGCTGTCCCGGTGCTGTCCCGGTGCTGACCCGGCGGTGGCCGCGCTGTCCCCAGGAACCAGCACCCCCCCGGCCATGGCGGCCACCCCCGTCCCGGCCATCGCGGCCCCGCTGAGCGTCAACGGCTACAGCCCCGTGCCCGCGCAGCCCGCGGGACCCCCCGCCCCCGACGCCGTCTACGCCGGGGGGGTCCCCCCCTTCCCAGGTGCCCCCCGACCCCGCACTGAAGGAACTGGGAGGGACTGGGGGGAACTGGGAAGGCAGTGGGAGGAGCTGGGGGTGTGTTGTGGGGTACTGGGGGGCACTGGGCGGGTACTGGGAGGGCACTGGGGTGGCACCGGTGTCGCTGTGGCTTTGGGAGGGTGTTGTACAGCCCTGGGGGGGGCACTGGGGTGGCCCTGGTGGCACCGATGCCCCCGGTGACCCCGTGCCCCCCGTGCCCCCCGTGCCCCCAGCCGCGTACCCGGCCGCCCCCTCCAGGACCTCTCCCAAATTCCCCAGCCCCCCAAAACTCCCCCGGGACCCCGCCAAAAGCCTCTAAATATCCCAGGACCCTCAAACCTGCCCCAGGACCCCAAAACCGAGACTTGGGACCCCAAAATCAGAGCTGTGAATCCAAAATGGGACCCAGGACCCCAAAATGGGAGCTGTGAACCCAAAGCAGGAGCCAGGTTTGGGTTGAGAGCCCCAGTTTTGGGGCCCATATCCAGTTTGGGTTGGCAGCCCCGATTTTGGGGTGCTGTGTCCATTGTGGGTTGGCAGCCCTGGTTTTGGGGTCTGGTTGGTTTTGGGTTGAGAGCCCTGGTTTTGGGGTGCTGTGTCCATTTTGTGTTGAGAGCTGCTGTTTTGGGGTCCGTGTCTGGTTTCAGTTGAGTACCCTGATTTTGGGGTCTGTGTCAGTTTTAGATTGAGTGTCCCAGTTTTGGGATCCTGTGCCAGTTTTGGGTTGGCAGCCCCAGTTTTGGGGTCCATGTTGGGTTTGTGTTGGCAGCCCAGGTTTTGGGGTCCATGTCAATTTTGGGTTGGCAGCCCCGGCTTTGGGATCCCATGCCCAGTTTTGGGTTGGCAGCCCCAGTTTTGGGGTCCATGTTGGGTTTGTATTGAGAGCCCCGGTTTTGGGGTCCATTTTAGGTTTGTATTGAGAGCCCTGGTTTTGGGGTCCATGTCAATTTTGGGTTGGCAGCCTCGGCTTTGGGATCCTGTGCCAGTTTTGGGTTGGCAGCCCTGGTTTTGGGATCCCGTGCCTGGTTTGGGTTGGCAGCCCCACTTTTGGGGTCCCATGCCCAGTTTTGGGTTGGCAGCCCCAGTTTTGGGGTCCATGTTGGGTTTGTATTGAGAGCCCCGGTTTTGGGGTCCATGTCAATTTTGGGTTGGCAGCCCCGCTTTGGGGTCCATGTCAATTTTGGTTTGGCAGCCCCAGTTTTGGGATCCCGTGCCCGGTTTGGGTTGGCAGCCCCGCTTTGGGGCGCGGTCGGTTTTGGGGACGCAGTCCCAGGTGTGACCCCGCTCCCTCCGCAGGCCCCGAGGGCTGTAACATCTTCATCTACCACCTGCCCCAGGAGTTCGCCGACACCGAGATCCTGCAGATGTTCCTCCCCTTCGGCAACGTCATCTCCGCCAAGGTCTTCGTGGACAGGGCCACCAACCAGAGCAAGTGCTTCGGTAGGGACACGGGACACTGGGGACAACGGGGACAATGGGGACAACGGGGACATTGGGGACAACGGGGACAACGGGGACATTGGGGATATTGGGGACATTGGGGACATTGGGGATATTGGGGACAACGGGGACATTGGGGACATTGGGGACAACGGGGACAATGGGGACATTGGGGATATTGGGGACAACGGGGACAATGGGGACAACAGGGACATTGGGGATATTGGGGACAATGGGGATATTGGGGACATTGGGGATAATGGGATAATGGTGATAATGGGGACATTGGGGACACTGGGGACAATGGGGACAATGGAGACATTGGGGATAATGGGATATGGGGACATTGGGGACATCAGGGATATTTGGGACAATGGGGCGTTGCAGACATGGAGACATTGGGGACATGGAGATATGGGACAGGCAATGTGGGATATAGGGGCACTGGGGACATTGGGGACATCAGGGACATTAAGGACACTGGGGACTTGGGGACATTTGGGACATTGGGGACATGGGGATATGGGATAGGGGATGTGGGTCATGGGAAATGGGGATATGGGGGGACAAGGAGGGACAGCAAGGACAGGGGTGGCAGCGCCATGGTCAGCACTTGGGGACATCATGGCCAGGGACACCATTACCTGATGTCCCTGATCTCCCCAATGTCCCCCCATCCCTAATGTCCCCAATGTCCCCTCTGCCCCAAATGGCTCCATTGTCTCCCAATGTCTCCTTTATCCCCATGTCCCCACGATGTCCCCACATCCTCCATGTCCTCCATGTCCCCACGATGTCCCCCATGTCCCCACATCCTCCATGTCCTCCATGTCCCCATGATGTCCCCCATGTCCCCACGATGTCCCCACATCCCCCACGTTCCCCACGTCCCCTCTGTCCCCGTGCCCCCATATGCCGCTGTCCCCATGATATCCCCACACCTTCCCAATGTCCCCACTGTCCCCAATGTCTCTGGTGTCCCCAATGTCCCCGACGTCCCCGATGTCCCCGCAGGCTTCGTGAGCTTTGACAACCCCGCGAGCGCCCAGGCCGCCATCCAGGCCATGAACGGCTTCCAGATCGGGATGAAGCGGCTCAAGGTGCAGCTCAAGAGGCCCAAAGACGCCAACCGGCCCTACTGAGCCCGGTGAGACCCCCAGGACCCCCGGGACACCCCCAGGGACACCCCCAGGACACCCTGGGACATCCCCGGGACACCCCCGGGACCCCCAGGACCTCCTGGGACATCCCTGGGACAGCCTTGGGATTTTGGGAACACCCCCAGGGACAGCCTGAGACACCCCCATGACACCCCCAGGACCCCCTGGGACACCCCCAGGGACACCTTGGGACAGCCTTGGGACCCCCAAGACACCCCCGAGACCCCTGGGACACCCCTGGGACACCCCCTGGCACCCCCAGGACACTCTGGGACCCCTCTGGAACCTCTCCAGGGCTGGAAAACCCCCAGGGATCCCCTCGAGACCCCCCTGGGACCCCCCCCAGAACTTCCCTGGACCCCCCATGACCCCCCCAGGCTGGGAACCCCCTGAGCCCCCCAGGACCCCCCAGCCCCCGGGTTGGGATGTGCCCCCACTGGGATTTGGGGGGTTCCTGGGATTTTGGGGGGCTGGAAATGCCCCAGGGGGTATTTGGGGTGTCCCCCATTGGTGTTGGGGGTGTCCCAGGGTTTGGGGGGGCAGGAAGTGCCCCCCAAACTCTGTTTAACCCCCCCATCCCCAAATTTTCCCTCCCCAGGTCCGGAGGCTCCGGAGCAGCACCTTTGGCCTCCCACCCCCCCAGTCCATCCCAGTCCGTCCCAGTCCAGCCCAGTGCAGGGTGCCAGTGCCCCCCCACAGCAGCCACTGGTTTTGGGGGGGTCGTGCCCACCCTGGGGGCCCCCAAAAGGACCCCCCCCACCCTCCCCCCCAGGGACCCTTCTTGGGGCTTTTCTCACCAAACAGGACCAAAAGCAGCTCCAAACTGGGGGGAGGGGGTCCATGGGGGGTCACGGAGGGTCCCGGGGGCCTTTGGGGGTCCCAAAGGGGGGGACACGGCCCCCCCAGTATCCTCCTGGGGGCGCAGCGGGACCCCAACACTGCCACTGCCACCCGCTCCGCCCACAACCTGCCTCAGTTTCCCCTCGGGATGGGCCAGCACTGGGATGGGCCGGGACTGGGACTGGGATGGACTGGGACTGGGATGGACTGGGATTGGGATAGACTGGGACTGGGATGGACTGGGACTGGGATAAACTGGTATTGGGATGGATTGGCACTGGGATAAATGGGGATTGGGATGGACTGGGATTGGGCTGGATGAGCACTGGGATAGATGAGCACTGGGATGGACTGGTACTGGGATGGACTGGGACTGGGATGGACTGGGACTGGGATGGACTGGGACTGGGATGGACTGGGACTGGGATGGACTGGGACTGGGATGGACTGGGACTGGGATGGACTGGGACTGGGATGGACTGGGACTGGGATGGACTGGGACTGGGATGGACTGGGACTGGGATGGACTGGGACTGGGATGGATGAGCACTGGGCTGTTCCATCACCCGGATGCTCTGGCACTGGGATGATCCCACACCAGGGTGATCCCACACTGGGATGGTCCCACACCGGGATGCTCCAGCCCCGCTCTGGTCCAGCACTGGGATGCTCCACACTGGGATGTTCCATACTGGGATGTTCCATACTACTCTGTTTAACCCCCCCCATCCCCAAATTTTCCCTCCCCAGGTCCGGAGGCTCCGGAGCAGCACCTTTGGGTGCCCCCCCTTGCAGAGCAGCCCCCCCAAACCCAGCGGTGCCCGGGGGGGGGATCGGTCCTGCTGGGGGGGGCCCCAGACCCCCCCACGCTCAGGAAGGATGGACCCCCCCTCCAGGCCCCCTCCCACCCCTCCCCCCTGGGGGCCCCCAAAAGGACCCCCCCCACCCTCCCCCCCAGGGACCCTTCTTGGGGCTTTTCTCACCAAACAGGACCAAAAGCAGCTCCAAACTGGGGGGAGGGGGTCCATGGGGGGTCATGGAGGGTCCCGGGGGCCTTTGGGGGTCCCAAAGGGGGGGACACGGCCCCCCCAGTATCCTCCTGGGGGCGCAGCGGGACCCCAACACTGCCACTGCCACCCGCTCCGCCCACAACCTGCCTCAGTTTCCCCTCGGGATGGGCCAGCACTGGGATGGGCCGGGACTGGGACTGGGATGGACTGGGACTGGGATGGACTGGGACTGGGATGGACTGGGATTGGGATAGACTGGGACTGGGATGGACTGGGACTGGGATAAACTGGTATTGGGATGGATTGGCACTGGGATAAATGGGGATTGGGATGGACTGGGATTGGGATGGATGAGCACTGGGATAGATGAGCACTGGGATGGACTGGTACTGGGATGGACTGGGATTGGGATGGATGAGCACTGGGATAGATGAGCACTGGGATGGACTGGTACTGGGATGGACTGGGACTGGGATGGACTGGGACTGGGATGGACTGGGACTGGGATGGATGAGCACTGGGCTGTTCCATCACCCGGATGCTCTGGCACTGGGATGATCCCACACCAGGGTGATCCCACACCAGGGTGATCCCACACTGGGATGGTCCCACACCGGGATGCTCCAGCCCCGCTCTGGTCCAGCACTGGGATGCTCCACACTGGGATGTTCCATACTGGGATGTTCCATACTGGGATGCTCCATACTGGGATGCTCTGACACTGGGACGCTCTGGGACCAGGATGCTCCAATACTGGAATGTTCCACCACGGGGATGCTCTGATACTGGGACGATCCCACAGCAGGAGATCCCACAGCAGAAGATCCCAGAGCAGATCCCACAGCGGGAGATCCCACAGCCGATCCCACAGCAGAAGATCCCAGAGCAGATCCCACAGCGGGAGATCCCACAGCAGAGGATCCCACCCCGGGATGCTCCAGCCCTGGGATGGTCCCACCCCGGGATGCTCCAAGGTCGGAAGGATCCAGGCCCGGAATGTTCCCACACCAGAACGTTCCATCAGATGCTCCAGCACCGGAATGCCCTGACCCAGGATGTCCCCACTCCTCTGGGATGTTCCCGCTCCTCTGGATGTCCCCACTCCAACACGTCCCCATCTTTTGGGATGTCCCCACCAGGAGCCGGATGGATCACGGGAATTCCTGGCAACTCCAAACCAGCCAAATGCAGGGGACACTGGGGGACACCGGGAGCAGCCGGAGCGGGGACAGGGACACGGACACGGGGCTCCCAAATCCCACACCCCAAACGATCCCAAATCCAGGGGGTGCTGGCCCCCACCAGCCAAACCGGGGCCGTGTCCAGCCCGGAGCCCCCCAGGACCCCAAACCCAACAGCCCCAACCAGTGCCTGATCCCAAATCCCAAATCCGGGGGGTGCCGGCCCCCACCAGCCAAACCGGGGCCGTGTCCAGCCCGGAGCCCCCCAGGACCCCAAACCCAACAGCCCCAACCAGTGCCCCCCAAACCAGTGACCCCAAACTGGGCCAGTGCCCCCCAGACCAGTGTCCCCAGCCCCCCCAAACTGGGACAATTCCCCCCCAGGAGGGGTCGGTGCCACCACAGCCCCCCCAGACTGGGTCAGGGGTCCCCCCAAACTGGGTCCAGTGTCCCCCCAGCCCCCCCAGATCG
>NW_024368053.1:34805-55768 GCF_014805655.1 Passer montanus
TTGGGGGAGGGGCAGTGAAGCCCCCTGGGCTCAAGGCTTTATTTATTTGCTATTTATTGCAGTTCCTTTCAGAATTGACTTTTTTTCTCTCTTTTTTTTTTTTGGTTTTTCTGTCGAAATAAAAAATTAAAAAAAAAAAAAAAAACAACAACAACAACAACAAAAATAAAAAAAAAAACCAACCCCAAACCACACCTTAAAATCCCACCAAATTCCCAAAGTCCAGAAGTTTGAAACCATCCCTGGATTCTCCTGGATTTTGGGGGGACACGGGAGCCCCCCCAGGGGAAGGAGCACGGCCACGGCCCTCCGGAATTTCCTCAATAAATCAATTTATTTAAAAGAATATGTTACAATTAATTACACTAAAGGGGCTTTTCCCGACCGGGAACCCGAGGAATGGGAGCAGCTGGAAGAGGGAAAATGGGACAAGGAGGGGGCAGGGTTTTGGTTTTGTATTTTTTTTTACCAATTTCTCCCTTTTCTGGGTGTTTTTTTTTCTTTTTTGATACAAAAACCCACAGGAAGATGGTTCAGTTCTCCTTGATCTGCTGGAATTTGGGGCTAGCGGGAAAATTGGGATGAAAATTCAGTTTTTCCTGGGATTTTACCCAAATTGGGGGTGCTGAAGGAGATTTTAAGGGGGATTTTGGGGATCCCAAACCTCTCCCAGTTTCCCTCCCCCATTCCTGGGTTTTCCACAGCTCAGGGCTCCCGAGGACAACGGAAATCCAATTAATTACAGGGATCCAATTAATGGAATTAATTCCCGGCTCTTGGCTGCTCCAGAGCCGAGGATTTGGGATTTTCCCCCCCCAAAAAAACTCCCCCATCCTGGCTCCTGGGGGAGGAGTGGGGAAAACCCCTTCCCAAAAAGGGGATTTGGGGGAAAATCCCACTTTGGAGCAATTCTGGCACATTCCAGAGGTGGGGAATGAGGCCAGGATGCTCCTGCTGGGTTTGCTTCCAAAAATTCCCAAATCCACCCCAAGCCCTGGCAGAACCAGCTCCAGGCCAGCCCCAAACCAGGCAAAAACGGCTTTTCCAGGTGATTTTTTCCTCCCAAAACATGGAAAAATCCCACTCAAAACCAGGGAAAAATGGCTTTTCCATAATTTTTCCTTCTGGGAATTGCTCAGCTGCCAGATCCACGGAAAAATCCTGCTCAAAACCAAGGAAAAATGGCTTTTCCAGCTCATTTTTCCCTCCTGGGAACATCCCAGCCACTGGATCTGTGTAAAAATCCCATTCAAAACCAGGGAAAATGAGTTTTCCACCTTATTTTTCCTCCAGAACTACGGAAAAATCCTGCTCAAAATGAAGGAAAATGGTTTTTTCCAGGTTATTTTTCCTGCTTGGACACCCAAGTCATGGATAAAAAGTGCTCAAAAATAGGGGAAAATGGCTTTTTTTAGGTTATTTTTCCCTCCTGGGAGCTGCCCAGCCACCGGATCCATGGAAAAATCCCACTCAAAAATAGGAAAATTGTGTTTTTTCCAGGTTCTTTTTCCTCCTGGGAGCTGCTCATCCCCATCCAGGGGCAGCCCTGGGATCCTGGAATCTCCCAGATCCCATCCCAAGGAGCCAGGCACACCCAAATCCCTGGGAAAACACCCCAAAAAGCAGGAATAGAAATCCATGAGCGGGATCCTTGTGCCAGGAGAGGCATTTCCTTGGAATCTGACTCCTTTTGGATGTTTTTCCTGGTTTTTTTAAATCTGTAGTGATTAAAAAAAATGGACTGGGAGGAGAAACAGGTGGAAAATCCCTTTAAAAGCTGCTGCCACCTCGTGGGATTTTAAAGGAATTATTCCCATGGGTGCCCAGGCAGGAATGGAACATTCCCAGGGCTTTTTCCTGCTTTTTCCCCCCATTTATTTTTCCACATCTGACCCAGCAGAAACAACAACTTCTTAATTCCAGTTGTCAGCCTGGAGCTGGATCTGAGTGGGAAAAAGGAGCCCCCTCAGGTGGCTTTTCCCAGTTTTTTTTTTTGTTTTGTTTTGTTTCTTTCCTCTGGAATTCCATAAAGATGACGGGCACGAATGGATTTGGAATTAATGAGATTTAGTTTGGGGGGGGCTTTAATACAATAACGGATTTTTGGGGGTTCCTGGAAAAGCTCCCGGGGTTAAGTGGCCACGTCCCTTTGCTGTGACCTGACCAGCTGGAAAAGGTTCTGGAAAAGAAGGAAAGGGACAAGGTGAAGGTGGCAGAACCCCGGGATTCCCACTGGGAAATGGGATTGAGGAGAGGCTGGGGGTGCTGGGAATGGCTCAGAGCCCAGCTGGGGCTCCCACACACCTGGAATGTCCCAATCCCAATCCCAAATCTAATTCAAATTCCAATGCCAATGCCAATTCCAATTCAAATCCCAATCCTAATGCCAATGCCAATTCCAATTCCTATTTAAATTCCAATGCCAATGCCAATTCCAATTCCTATTTAAATTCCAATGGCAATCCCAATGCCAATGGCAATCCCAATGTCAATGGCAATCCCAATTTAAATTCCAAATCAAATTCCAAGTTCAATCCCAATTCTAATTTCAATTCCAATTCCAATTCCAATGCCAATCCCAATTTAAATTCAAAGTCCAATCCTAATTCTAATCTCAATTCCAATTCCAGTATTCCAATCCCAATCCCAATCCCAATGCCAATCCCAATCCTACCTCCAGGAGCCTTTTCCCAAGTTTATTCTGGCCATTCCCAGCTCCTCAAGGTATTTTCCCAGATTTATCCCAGGTCATCCCCAGCTCCAGGAGCCTTTTCCCAACACCTGCAGCTCCTTTTTCCAGCTGCTCCATGAAACCTTCCCCACTTCCAGAGCTCCTCCCCTGCTTTTCCCCATCCTGGAACTACCCAGACATTCCCTGTGGGAATTATGGACCAGGAAAGCCACCTGGGAAAGGGAAAAGTTTGGAATTCTCACCTCCTTCCTCCACTTGAGCTCGCAGAACACTCGCTCGAAGCACTCGTGCATGTAATTGAACTGCCAGGGAAAAACAGGAATCAGGGAAAATCCAGGGAAAACCCGGGAGATCCAGGGGGAGGGAGGAGATCCAGAGGGGAACTGGGGGCTCCAGTCTGGGGCCAGGAATTCCAGGGAAAAGCCAGGAGCTCCTGGTTCTCGTTCGGAACTTCTGGATCCAGCAGCTCCAGGGAGGAACCAGGAGCTCCAGGTAGGAATCAGGAATTCCAAACAGGATCCAGCAGCTCCAGAGGGGTCCCAGGAGGAACCAGGAGCTCCAGAGAAGGATCAGCCTTTCTGGGATCAATCTCTGGGATCAGCCTCTCCTTCCCCCCTGTCCCAGCTCTCCCTGTGCCTCGCACTCCCCCAGCCCCTATTCCCATAGGAATTCCAGGTGGGGTTTGAGGGAATTCTGGGTGGGGTTTGAGGGAATTTCAGGCAGGGTTTGAGGGAATTCCTGGCAGGATTTGAAGGGAATCTGGGCAGGACTGGGACACTCACACATCCCATTCCCAAGGCCATTCTGGGTGGGAATTGAGGGAATTCCAGGCAGGATTGGGACATTCATGATCCCGGGTGGGATTTGAGGGAATTCCTGGTGAGATTTAAGGGAATTTCTGGCGGGATTGGAGGGCATTCTGGGCGGGGCTTGAGGGAATCCTGGGCGGGGTTTGAGAGAATTCTGGGTGGGATTTGAGGGAATTCTGGGTGGGATTTGAGGGAATTCTGGGCAGGGTTTGAGGGAATTCTGGGCAGGGTTTGAGGGAATCCTGGGCGGGGTTTGAGAGAATTCTGGGTGGGATTTGAGGGAATTCTGGGCAGGGTTTGAGGGAATTCTGGGCAGGGTTTGAGGGCATTCTGGGCAGGGTTTGAGAGAATTCTGGGCAGGGCTTGGGATCAGGACAGGGACACTCAGGATGCCATTCCCAAGGGACTCCCGGGCTCGGTTTGAGGGCATTCCAGGCAGGAATTGAGGGCATTCCAGGCAGGAATTGAGGGCATTCCAGGCAGGGACACTCACGTAGGGGGTGAAGATCTTGACCCAGCGCGGTTTCTTCTCGGCGCGCGCGTACTCGAAGCAGAAGGCCATGCCCTCCTCGTCCGTGTCCCAGCGCTGCATCTCCTCCCACTCGAAGGCGATCACCTGGTTCTGCAGAATTCCCAAACCCAGCTGAGCCAGGATCCTGGGCAGGGCAGCTGGGGGAGCCCCCGGGATCAGGGGGGGTCAGGGAACAGGAGGGTTTGTCCCAGGTTTAGCACAGGGAGGATTCCCAGAGTTATCCTGGGCTGCGCTTCCCAAATCCAGCAGGGAGCTCGGGGAGAGCCCAGGGATTTGCAAATCCAAAGGTGTGAGGTCAGTGATGATCCCAGGGTAAATTCCAGGGAATTGGGGTGATCCCAGGGATTTGGGAACACAGACCAAGTGCAAACCAAGGTGTGAAATCAGGGGTAATCCCAGGGATGCAGGGATGATCCCAGCACAACCTCCAGGGATTTGGGAACACATTCCAGGTGCAAACCAAGGTGGGAGACCAAGGATGATCCCAGGGATTTGGGAACACAGTCCAGGTGCAAACCAAGGTGGGAGACCAAGGATGATCCCAGGTTTATCAGGATGATCCCCAGGGATTTAGGAACACAGAGCAGATGCAAGCCAGGGTGTGAAATGAGGGATAATCCCAGGGGTGCCAGGGATGATCCCAGCACAATCTCCAGGGATTTGGGAACACAGTCCAGGTGCAAATCCAAAGGTGTCAGGTCAGGGACGATCCCAGGGATTTGGGATCACAGTCCAAGTGCAAATCAAGGTAGGAGACCAAGGATGATCCCAGGTATTTGGGAACACTGTGATGACACAAATCAAGGTGTGATCCCAGAGATTTGGGAACACGGTGATGGTGTAAAATCCAGGGTGTGAGGCTGGGGACAACCCCAGGGATTTGGGAACACATTAATGGTGTAAAACCCAGGCTGTGAGGCTCGGGACAATCCCAGGGATTTGGGATGACCCCAGGGATTTGGGAAGAGGGTGATGGTGCAAAACCCACAGTGTGAGCTTGGGAACAACCCCAGGGATTTGGGAACTGGGTGATGGCGTAAAGCCAAGGTGTGAGGCTGGGGACAATCCCAGGGATTTGGGGTGACCCGAGGGATTTGGGAAGAGAGTGATGCTGTAAAATCCACTGTGAGCTTGGGGACAATCCCAGGGAGTTGGGATGACCCCACGGATTTGGGAAGAGGGTGATGGTGTAAAACCCACAGTGTGAGTTTGGGAACAACCCCAGGGATTTGGGGTGACCCCAGGGATTCGGGAGGGCACAGAGGCAGGGCTGTGGGGCCGGGGATGGCAGGGATGGCAGGCATGGCAGGGAATACCTCGAGCTGGCCCTCCTCGGTGCAGGCGTGCAGTTTGAAGTGGCGGATGCTGATGGCCGAGATGACGTGGCCCTTGCGCCGCGAGTCACACGAGCAGTGAGGGAAGGTGATCTCGTTGTAGCCCTCGCACGTCCGCAGCATGTTCAGGTACTGCGGGGACAGCCCAGTCACCGCCTGGGAACAACCCCAGGGATTTGGGAACAGGGTGATGCCGTAAAGCCAAGGTGCGAGGCTGGGGACAACCCCAGGGATTTGGGGTGACCCCATGGATTCGGGAGGGCACAGAGGCAGGGCTGTGGGGCCGGGGATGGCAGGGATGGCAGGCATGGCAGGGAATACCTCGAGCTGGCCCTCCTCGGTGCAGGCGTGCAGTTTGAAGTGGCGGATGCTGATGGCCGAGATGACGTGGCCCTTGCGCCGCGAGTCACACGAGCAGTGAGGGAAGGTGATCTCGTTGTAGCCCTCGCACGTCCGCAGCATGTTCAGGTACTGCGGGGACAGCCCGGTCACCGGGGAGGCACCGGGGTGCCAGGGAATGCACCAGGGTGCCAGGGAGGCATTGGGACCCCAGGGAGTCACCGGGGTGCCAGGGAATGCACCAGGATGGCAGGGAGTCACCAGGATGCCAGGGAATGCACAGGGACCCAAGGGAGTCACCAGGATGCCAGGGAATGCACAGGGACCCAAGGGAGTCACCAGGATCCCAGGGAATGCACAGGGACCCAAGGGAGTCACCAGGATGCCAGGGAATGCGCCGCAATCTCAGGGAATTCACCAGTGTTCTGGAATTCACCAGGATCCCAGGGAGTCACCAGGATCCCAGGGAATGCACACGGACCCCAGGGAGTCACCAAGACCCCAGGGAATACACCAGGATCTCAGGGAATTCACCAGGATTCCAGGGGTTCACTGGGATGCCAGGGATTCACTGGGATGCCAGGGATTCACTGGGATGCCAGGCCCCAGGGAATGCACAGGGACCCCAGGGAATACACCAGCATTCTGGAATTCACCAGGATCTCAGGGAATTCACCAGGATCCCAGGGGTTCACTGGGATGCCAGGGATTCACTGGGACCCCAGGGAATGCACTGGACCCCAGGGAGTCACTAGGATCTCAGGGAATGCAGTGGGATCCCAG
This sequence comes from Passer montanus, assembly GCF_014805655.1. Classification (NCBI taxonomy): domain Eukaryota; kingdom Metazoa; phylum Chordata; class Aves; order Passeriformes; family Passeridae; genus Passer; species Passer montanus. Next base: position 41,295 of record NW_024368053.1, read on the forward strand.
GGAATGAATCAGGATCCCAGGGAATTCACCAGGATGCCAGGGATTCACTGGGATGGCAGGGAGGCACTGGGATGCCAGGGAATTCACCAGGGTGCCAGGGAGTCACCAGGATCCCAGGGAATGCACTAGAACCTTGGGATGACACCAGGATGGCAGGGAGTCATCGGGACCCCAGGGTTCACTGGGATCTCAGGGAATTCACCAGGACTCCATGGGTTCAATGGGATGTCAGGGAATGCACCAGGACCCCAGGGAATGCACCGGGATCCCAAGGGATTCACTGGGGAATCCACTGGGATCTCAGGGTTTCACCGGGATTCCAGGAGTCCCTGGGATCCCAGGGAATTCACTGGGATCTCAGGGGTTCACCAGGATTCCAGGGATACAGACACGGGCAGGGATTCCATGGGACATTCCAGGGAGTCCCCAGCACTCCAGGGAATTCACTCACCATGACCATCTTCCTCTGCTCGCAGAGCTTCTGCAGCTGGTAGGATTTCTCCTCGGCTTTGATGTAGCCTTTCTTGACGTCATCAACGGCCTGGGGACGGGAAAAAAAATGGGAAAAATCTGGGAAAAATCTGGGATTTGGGATGGGAGGAGGAGGAGTCACCTCCTGCTCCACCCTCAGGGGTTCCCCCCCAGGTCATTCCCACCCCAATCTCTGTATCCCAAAGGACAGTAGGGCTTGGAGTGCTTCCAGGAGTGCCTCAATCCCATAAAACATGGGTGGAATTCCCAAAGCTGGGATCAACCACTGCACCCCATCACCTCTCCCAACAGGAATGAGCATTCCAGAGGAATTCCAGGTGGGAATTCCTTGGGGGACCTTAAGGTGGGCGGAGAACCTTGGGGTGCCTCAATCCCATAAAAACAACCAAAACCCCATCCCACCTTGGGATCAACTATGGGACCCAAAGACCCTGTGAGGAGTTTTCCCCTCCTGAAGGGGCATTCCAGAGGAATTCCAGGTGGGAATTCCAGGTGGGAATTCCTCACCTGCAGGACCTTGGGGTGGCCCAAGAACCTTGAGGTGTCTCAAAGCAAAGCGCCAACCCACCTTGGGATCAACTATGGGACCCAACAACCCCATGAGGAGTTTTCCCAACCTGAAGGGGCATTCTAGAGGAATTCCAGGTGGGAATTCCTTAGGGGACCTTGGGTTGGCCCAAGAACCTTGGGATGCCTCAATCCCATAAAAACAACCGAAACCCCAACCCACTTTGGGATCAACTATGGGACCCAATGACCCCATGAGGAGTTTTCCCCACCTGAAGGGGCATTCCAGAGGAATTCCTGCTCCGAATTCCATGGGGAACCTTGAGGTGGCCCGAGAACCTTTGAGGTGACTCAATCTCATAAAGACAACCAAAACCCCAACCCACCTTGGGATCAACTATGGGACCCAACAACCCCGTGAGGAGTTTTCCCCACCCAAAGGAGCACTCCAGAGGAATTCCAGGTGGGAATTCCGTACCTGGTGGAAGAAGTAGGCGACGGCCAGGTCGTTGTCGTTGAGCAGCGCCTCCTCCTCGGTGGTGAAGAGCCACTTGCGTAGGGTCAGGCACGTCCCCGGCACGGCCGAGGTGTAATTCTGCACGTAGAGCTTGTGGGGGAACTCGTTGGGAGCCAGCTTCCGCACTGGGAACGGCCCGGGAGATCCCGGAGAGGCCGTGGAATGTCGGGGTCAGGGCGTGGGGAGGACAGGGGTTCCAGGAGAGCCAAAAAAATCGGCGTTAAAATGGGGGTTTTCCCACAGGGAACCGTCAAAAATGATCGCAAATCTTTCCAGAGTGATCCCAAATCCTTCCAGAATGACCCTAAATTCTTCTAGAATGACCACAAATCCTCCAGAATGGTCGCAAAATTATCCCCGAATCCTCCAAGATGATCCCAAGCCCTTCCAAAATTATCCCCGAATCCTTCCAGAATGATCCCAAATCCCTCCAAAACCCCTGGAATCTGGAGGAATATCCCAAAAATCCCGGGCGTGGTTCTGCATGTAGAGCTTGTGGGGGAACTCGTTGAGAGCCAACTTCTGCACTGGGAAAAGCTGGGGAATCAGGGGAACATTCCCTCAAATTGTGCCAGGGGAGGTCCAGGTTGGATATTCAGGAATGTTTCCCCATGGAAAAGGTGATCAGGTGTTGGATGGGGATGCTCAGGGCAGGGTGGAGCCACCATTCCTGGGAATTATCCCAAAAACTCCTGGAAGTGGCACCTGGGAGACAGGATTTAGTGGGACTGACCTCAATCTCAGCGGGCTTTTCCAGCCAGGATGATTCCCCATCCCTGGGAATGCCCAATTCCAGCTTGGATCAATCTGGGACAGTGCGGGGTCCCAAGATCCCAAGGATCTTTAAGGATCTTTTCCATCCCAAACCGTTCCAGGATTCCCTGTCCTGCTTTAATGGGATTTTAGGGATAAATCCTTCCCTATCCCAGGTTATTCCATGGATTCCCCATCTCTGGAATCATCCAAAACCAGGTTGGAGCAGCCTGGGATGGCGGGAGCCGTCCCTGCCCCATGAAATCCACATTCCCATCCTAAGGAACCTGCGGATCCCTTCATTCCCCTTTTTTCCCAGCTTTTTTTTTCCCCTAAATCCCACGGAATTCCGGGCTCACCGAAGGAGTGGTTGATGACCTCGAAGAGGGCGAAGTAGTTGGCGGTGATGCTGTCCATGCCCACCTTGGCAGCCACCGCCTGGAAAACGCCGGGAAAACGGGATCAGCGCCAGCCGGGCGTTCCCGGGAATTCCCTGACCACGGAAAACCCGGTTGGAACTCTGCCAGCACAACCAGGCCAGCTCTTCAATCCCGTTCTGCTCCCTGATTCCTGGGGATGTCGAGGTTGTGGGGTCTCCACAATTCCAGCCTGGATTGCCCAGGGAAAAGGAGTGGGAATTCCCATCTGGGATCATTCCACTGCCTAAAATTGGTGTGGAATTCCATGGGATCTGTCCTGAACACACCCAAATCCCGTTTATCCATGGGATTCTGGAATTCCTGCTCTTTTCCAGCAGAGGTTTCATCTCCTTTTTCCAAAGGAGATGAAAACTCTGTGTTTTCCCTGTGTTATTTTATTCCCCATAATCCTTGGATCCAGTGGATCCCAATGCTCAAAAAACAGGGGAAAATCCAGGTGGGAAAAAGGAAAATTCAGGTGGGAAAAAGAAAAATCGAGTTGAGGGGATGGAAATTCCAGGTGGGAAGGGCAGTTCCAGGTGGCAAAAGTGGAAATTCCAGGTGGGAAAAAGGAGAATTGAGGTGAGGGGAAGGAAATTCCACGCGGGAAAGAGGAAAATCCAGGTGAGGGTGGGGAAATCGAGTTGAGGGGATGGAAATTCCCAGTGGGAAGGGCAATTCCAGGTGGGAATGGGCTCACCTGGTACACCTGGTCCGTGGTGCTGTTCTTCTTCACCCTCACTGTCACCGTGGTGACGTCCGGGAGCGCAACCCGCAGCTCCACGTCGGAGACGCCGTTGTAGTTCTGGGAAAAAGGGAAGGGAAAATCCCCAAAACATCAGGAATTCCCGGTTTTCCAGTTATTTGTGATCCCTGAAAATCCCCAGTGGGAATTCAGCATGGGAGGAGGTTGGGTTCTTCTCCTGAGGGAATGGCCAGGGAGCTCCAGGTGGGATATTTGGGAGAAATCCCCCATGGAATTCCTTCATCCCTTCGTGGTCAGCGCTGCCCAGGGCACTGTGGAATTGCCATCCTGGGGATCGTCCCAGACTGGGGCTTTGGGACCAATCCCCCTCTGGAATTCCTGCTCATTCCTGGTGTGTTCCCTGGATCCCGAAGGGTTGTGGGGTTTGGAGGAATTCTGGGAGCTTGGGGTGCCTCAATCCCATAAAAAAGAGGAAGAATTGTCCCCAAAACCCATGGATGTGGCACTTGGGGACAGGGATCAGGGGTGGCCTTGGGGACAGTTGGATATGAGGAGCTTCGAGGGCTTTTCCATGATTCCATGGAAGAGTTTTTCCCTATGGAATTCGGGTGGACCAAGCCTCAATCCCACCAAAACCGGTTGGAATTGTCCCAAAACCCCATGGATGTGGCACTTGGGGACACAGACCAGGGTGGCCTTGGGGATGGTTGGACAGGAGGGGTTTTCCCACCTTGGCGATTCCATGGAAGGGTTTTTTCCATGGAATTCTGCGGGATGATGGCACCCACCTCGTCCGACTCCGACAGGAACTCCTGCATGATGTCGCTCTCGCCGATGACCCGGATGGAGCACACTGTGGGACACAAGGAATGTCACATGGAATGTCACCAGGACCTGGAATGTCCCCTCCAGGGGCAGCCCAGCAACCCTTTCCCATCATCCCGACTCATCCTGAAGGGAATTCCTGCACCGGGGTCACCTCCTGTCCCCAGTGTCACCATTAACTGAGGAAATTCCTGCACCGGGGTCACCATTAACTCCATGTTCTCCAGGTCCTGGTGTCCCTCATGGATCCAGACCCTCTCCAAGGTGACTGAGTGTCCCCTGGGTCACCTCCTGTCCCCAGTGTCACCGTTAACTCCATGTTAATTCCATATCCTGGTGTCACTCATGGATCCAGACCTTCTCCAAGGTGGATCAGGCCAACACCTGCAGTGCCCTGAGTGTCACGTGTGTCACCTCCTGTCCCCTGGGTCACCTCCAGTGTCACCGTTAACTCCATGTTCTTTATGTTCTGGTGTCCCTCATGGATCCAGACCCTCTCCAAGGCGGATCCACCCCAAAATCCCACCCAACCACCCCAAACCTCACAGAGCAAATACACAAATGGATCAGGAATACCCCCGGGAATGTCGGTGAGGGGTTTTGGGAGGAGGAAGGATTTGGGATAAGGGTTTCTGGGATGAGGAAGGATTTTAGGGTGAGGGGTTTTGGGATGACAGATTGGGGTGAGGAGGGATTTTGGGATGAGGAGGGATTTTGGGATGAGGGATTGAGGTGAGGAGGGGTTTTGGCATAAGGAGAGATTTTGGGGTGAGAAGGTTTGGGATGAGGGATCTGGGTGAGGGATTTTGGGAGGAGGAGGGATGGGATTTTAGGGTGAGGGATTTTGGGATGAGGAGGGATTTTGGGATGAGGAGGGATTGAGGTGAGGAGGGGTTTTGGCATAAGGAGAGATTTTGGGGTGAGAAGGTTTGGGATGAGGGATCTGGGTGAGGGATTTTGGGAGGAGGAGGGATTTTCAGGTGGGGATTGGGCTGAGGATGGATTTAGGGACGAGGAGGGATTTTGGGTTGCAGGATTTTGAGCTGAGGGATTTTGGTCTGAGGAGGGATTTTGGGACGAGGAGGGATTTTCAGGTGGGGATTGGGCTGAGGATGGATTTAGGGACAAGAAGGGATTTTGAGGTGCGGGATTGGGCTGAGGATGGATTTAGGGACGAGGAGGGATTCTGGGGGGCGGGATTGTTCTGAATAGGGATTTAGGGACGAGGAGGGATTCTGGGGGGCGGGATTGTTCTGAATAGGGATTTAGGGACGAGGAGGGATTCTGGGGGGCGGGATTGTTCTGAATAGGGATTTAGGGACGAGGAGGGATTCTGGGGGGCGGGATTGTTCTGAATAGGGATTTAGGGACGAGGAGGGATTCTGGGGGGCGGGATTGTTCTGAATAGGGATTTAGGGACGAGGAGGGATTCTGGGGGGCGGGATTGTTCTGAATAGGGATTTAGGGACGAGGAGGGATTCTGGGGGGCGGGATTGTTCTGAATAGGGATTTAGGGACGAGGAGGGATTCTGGGGGGCGGGATTGTTCTGAATAGGGATTTAGGGACGAGGAGGGATTCTGGGGTGCGGGATTGTTCTGAGGATGGATTTAGGGATGAGGAAGGATTTTGGGTGTGGGATCGGTCTGAGGATGGATTTAGGGACGAGGAGGGATTTTGGGGTGCGGGATTGTTCTGAATAGGGATTTAGGGACGAGGAGGGATTTTGGGGTGCGGGATCAGTCTGAGGATGGATTTAGGGACGAGGAGGGATTTTGGAGCAGCTCACCCTTCTCCAGGTACTCCTCCAGGCCCCTCCTGCGGGCGTCCAGCTGCTGCTCGGACAGCGAGAACGGCCACTTGCCCGGCAGGCGCGGGAAGGTGAAGTTGGCGAATTCCCGCTTCAGGTTCTGGTGCAGGATGGCGAATTCCCGGTAGCGCTTGGAGCACAGCTGCCGCCCGGCCATGTAAACGTTGTACACCTGGGGAGAGCCCCCAGAATTCCCAAATGTTCCCCACAGCTCGGCTGTGCCTGCCCTCCAGGAGTGAGGGGTTTGGGGAGAGAGGAAGGGTGTCCCTGCTGATCCCGGCATTCCAGGGCCTCAGGAATCCCAAATCTTGGGATTCAGGGTCATGGATACTTCCCACGAGACACTGAGAGGTCCCAAACTCCCCATTTTCCACACAAAGGCCAAAATATTGGGATTTAAGTTCCTGGCTCCTTCCCATGGAATGCAGAGAGATCCCAAACTCCCCATGTTTCATCCACAGCCTCAAAACTCGGGATTTGGGATCATGGATGCTTCCCATGAGATACTGAGAGATCCCAAACTCTTCATGTTGCATCCAAAGCCCCAAACTATGGGATTTTAGGCCAAATCCCACTCTGGGATTTCACCATTCCTATATTCCAATGTATTCCAATAGTCCTGTATTCCTGTGTCCAACATTCTAATATTACTATATCATAACAGTCCTGTATCCCTTTATTTCAATATTCCTATATTTCAATAATCCCATGTTTCAATATTCCTATATTTCAATACTTCAACAGCCCTGTTTCCCTAAATTCCAATATTCCTAAATTTCAGCATTCCTATATTTCCATGTTCCTTCCAACATTCCAACAATCCTAAATTCCTACATTGCAACGTTGCTAAATTTCAGCATTCCTATATTCCAATGTTCCTGTATTCCAACATTCCAAAATTCCTACATTGCAACATTGCTAAATTTCAGCGTTCCTACATTCCAACAATCCTATGTTCAATATTCCAACATTCCTATATCCTGTATCATAACATTCCTCCATCTTATATCATAACATTCCTATATCCTATATAATAACATTCCTATATCATAACATTCCCATACTTCAACAATCCTACATTTCAGCCCCACTACTCACTGCGAACAACCCCCCTACCCCCACGAACAAACAAAACCCCAAACCCACAGATTTCCACCCCATTCCCAGGGGGAAAAAGCCTCACCACGAACTTCTCCCCGCTCTGCTCCACGTGTTTGTAGGTGGGGATGGAGATGGGCACCGCCTGCTTCTCGCTGTAGTCGTAGAAGGGCGGCCCCAGCGGCTCCTCGGGCGGCTCCAGGCTCTCGGCCTCGTGCGGCGGCACCGACAGCACCGTCAGCACCAGCTCCTTCTCCCCGGCGCGGATCAGATCCACCACCTGCTTGTGCGTGGCTCCCTCCACGATCACCCCGTTCCTAAAGGAAAAATATCCCAAATTCCCATGGAGCAGAGCCTCCACCTGCTTGTGTGCGGCTCCTTCCATGTTCACCCCGTTCCTACAGGGAACAAATCCCAAATTCCCATGGAGCAGAGCCTCCACCTGCTTGTGTGCGGCTCCTTCCATGTTCACCCCGTTCCTACAGGGAACAAATCCCAAATTCCCATGGAGCAGAGCCTCCACCTGCTTGTGTGCGGCTCCTTCCATGTTCACCCCGTTCCTACAGGGAACAAATCCCAAATTCCCATGGAGCAGAGCCTCCACCTGCTTGTGTGCGGCTCCTTCCATGTTCACCCCGTTCCTACAGGGAACAAATCCCAAATTCCCATGGAGCAGAGCCTCCACCTGCTTGTGTGCGGCTCCTTCCATGTTCACCCCGTTCCTACAGGGAACAAATCCCAAATTCCCATGGAGCAGAGCCTCCACCTGCTTGTGTGCGGCTCCTTCCATGTTCACCCCGTTCCTACAGGGAACAAATCCCAAATTCCCATGGAGCAGAGCCTCCACCTGCTTGTGTGCGGCTCCTTCCATGTTCACCCCGTTCCTACAGGGAACAAATCCCAAATTCCCATGGAGCAGAGCCTCCACCTGCTTGTGTGCGGCTCCTTCCATGTTCACCCCGTTCCTACAGGGAACAAATCCCAAATTCCCATGGAGCAGAGCCTCCACCTGCTTGTGTGCGGCTCCTTCCATGTTCACCCCGTTCCTACAGGGAACAAATCCCAAATTCCCATGGAGCAGAGCCTCCACCTGCTTGTGTGCGGCTCCTTCCATGTTCACCCCGTTCCTACAGGGAACAAATCCCAAATTCCCATGGAGCAGAGCCACCACCTGCTTGTGCGTGGCTCCCTCCACGTTCACCCCGTTCCTAAAGGAAAAAAATATCCCAAACTCCCATTGAAATCCCATGGAGCAGATCCACCACCTGCTTGTGCCTGGCTCCCTCCACGTTCACCCCATTCCTAAAGGAAAAATATCCCAAATTCCCATGGAGCAGATCCACCACCTGCTTGTGTGCGGCTCCTTCCATGTTCACCCCGTTCCTACAGGGAAAAATATCCCAAATTCCCATGGAGCAGATCCACCACCTGCTTGTGTGCGGCTCCTTCCATGTTCACCCCGTTCCTAAACGGAGCAAATCCAAAATTCCCATGGAAGTGCTGAAGACATTCCCACACCACCTCCAGAGAACATTCCTGACATTCCCAAGAACCTCATGGAAAGGATCTGGCTTTGCCCAGAAAATCTGGGTCACACCTTGGGCAGCCTGTTTAGGAAAGCTCATCCCAATCTGCTCCCAACTTCCTGGAATCCCACAGAAGTGCTTTAGACCCAAGACATTCCCAAAGCCACTTCTAGAACATTCCTGCCATTCCCAAGAGCTCCATAGCCCAGATCTGACTTTGCCCAAAAAGTCTGGATCGAACCTCACTCAGGAAAACTCATCCCAATCAATCCCAAACCTTCCAGAATCCCATGGGAACACTGAAGACATGAAACATTCCCAAGCCACCTCAAACATTCCTGATATTCACAAGAACCCCATGGCACAGACCCATAGCCCAGATCTGACTCTGTCCAAAAAGTCTGGATCGAACCTCACTCAGGAAAACTCATCCCAATCAATCCCAAACCTTCCAGAATCCCATGGGAACACTGAAGACATGAAACATTCCCAAGCCACCTCAAACATTCCTGATATTCACAAGAACCCCATGGCACAGATCTGGACTTGCCTGGAAAATCTGGATCACACCAGCTCAGGAAAAGTCATCTCAACCAGCCCCAAACTTCCTGGAAACACTGAAGAATCCCATGGAAATACAGAAAATATTCCCAAGCCACTTCTAGAACATTCCTGACATTCCCAAGAGCTCCGCAGTCTGGATCTGGCTTTGCCCAGAAAACGCGGATCAAACCTGCCCTGGAAAACTCATCCCAAGCAATCCCAAAAATTTCCAAGGCAGCGCTGGGTTTTCCATCCCATAAAATGGAAATTGAGCCCACGGAGAGAGGGACAGTCCAACCTCCTGAGGGAAAAGCCTTTGGCCTCACCCATGAATGTTGGCAAGACGCAGATTCCAGAGGTTATTCCATCAAAACCTGACACCTGCCCAGTGCTGCACCTGTTCCAGAGGTTTCCCTGCAGCAGGAATGAGTCTGGTGGGATGCAGGATCCCCCAGCCCTGCCCACCTCACCCAAATCCAGCTGTTTTCCCACTCAGTGTTACGGATAAATCCCTTTTTCCTCCATTCCATCCTCCCCCAGCAGCTCTGGAGCATCTCTTCCTGGTGGATTGGAGATGATCGACATTCCGGGCGCTAATCAAGAGCTCAATTAGCTCCCATTGTCTGCCTCGGATGCTCCCAGGGATTCTGGAGCATTCCAAAGCCTTGGGAAGGCACAGGGAGGAGCTGGATGCTGGATCTGGGAGAGAGGGAGGGATGGAAAAAGGGCCTGGAGCATCCAGGCAGCACCTGGAGCATCCATTGGTGCTGGATTGGGAAGAGTGGATTTTTCATGGAAAACACGCTTAAGTGGCTGATCTCCAGGCTTTTCCAGGACAGGGATGAGCTGTGGAGAGCCAGAGCCACAGCTGAGTGCCCCCATCCCAAATATCCCCCATAAATCCCAGCAGGAATTCCTCAGGAGCAGAACAACCTCCTCGCTCAGCCTCTTCCTCCCCAAAAATTCCCCTCCTCGGGGCCGGTCTGCTGGGAATTCCAGGAGGTGGGAAGGAAATCCTGCATGGAATCAACACCCTGAACACCCCAAACCCACCCAGGCAGCTCCTCCCGGAGCTCCAGGGCCTGGATTTTGGGGAGTTCCCTCTGGAGGAAGCGGGATGGCCGGGAGAGCGGATTTCCCGCCCTGATCCCGCTGCTCCCGTGAAAGGAAGGGAAATCAGAGCTATTTTGGGAGTCCTGGGTCATTGTTTCCTCCTCCAGGAATTCCAGGAGTTGGGATTTTCACAGATCCCAGGAAAATGAGAGGGGTTTCATGCTGCCAGAACAGGGATGGGACTTGGGAATTCTGGGGTGGTTTCTGCAGCAAAAGATGGGAATGCTGGGATATGGGAATTGGGTAATCTTGGAATATAGAAAAATGGGGATATTGGAATGTAGGGACATTGAATTATTGGAATATTGGTATATTGGAATGTAGGGAAATAGGAATATAGCAGGGTTGGAATACTGGGATATTGCAATACTGAAATATTGGAATATCGAAATATTGGAATATCAAAATATTGGAATATCAAAATATTGGAATATCAAAATATTGGAATATTGACATATTGGAATATTGAAATATTGGAACACAGGAATATTGAAATACTGAAATATAGGAAAATTGAAATATAGGAAAACAGGGCTATTGGGAAATTGAAATATTGGAACACTGGATTATGGAAATATTGGGACAGAGGAATACTAGAATATTGAAATATTGGGATACATAAATACTGGAATAGGGCAAGAGCCAACCTGGCAGCCCTACAGGGCACAGGGACAAATTAAAGCCACTTCTCCCAGGAAATAAACGAATAAACCAAGAGGAAATTCCCAATCCTTCCACCTCCCATAGGGATATCAGGACTGGCAGACCACAAGCAAACCCTCTTCATTAACTATCATTAACCTCAGGGCTTAATTATTCCACACACCATGCCCCGGTTCTCACCTGGCACCAGCCACTGAACCCCAAAATTCCAGCACCAAGCTCCAAACCTCTCCCTCATGCCAAACCCAGCGTTTTAAATGCTCCCCAAACCACTCAAAAATGAGGGAAAATTTCATCCCCGTGCCCACAAAACCCTCCCCCCTCAGCTGGGAACGCTGCTCCCCCCATTGGCACATCCAGGTGCAGAATTCCCTCTGCTCCCGCACGGAAAAATCAAAGGATCGGGAATTTGGGTCAGCTGGGACAGAGCCCAATCCCAGCTGGGATTTCTGCAGGTCCTGACAGCTCCTCACACCCCTTGGGCTTCCAGAGCTGGCAGCAAAACATTCCTGCAGCTCGGAAATCCCTGGAATTAATCAGTAATTGGACTTAACCGACCTGGAGCGAAGTGCGACGGTGGGAGGATCCGGAGGGATCCCTGAAAACCAACCCCCAAGCTGGGATTTGAGGGATTCCAGCCCAAAACCAGCTGCAAAGTTTGAGGGTTTTTGAGGGGGAAAGGAAGATGAGTTTCCACACAGCAGGAATATTCCCATGGGAAGGTGTTCTCTGGGTTAAAGTTACAGTTTTGGGTGTGAAAAAGCAGCAGCCGGAGAACACGAATAAGAAAAGGAAGGAAGTGTCTTCCAGGATGGAATCCAAGGGGTTTATCCCTAAAAATGCTCTTTTGCCCTCCCCAGGATGGTCCTCACACTGAACTCTGAGAGGTTTATCCTTAAAAATGCCCCCTGCCCTTCCTGGGAGCCCCTGTGTTGAAATCCAAGGGGTTTATCCCTAAAATTTCCCCCTGACCTCCCCAGGAGGGACCCCATGTTGAAATCCAAGGGTTACCCCTTGAGAGGCTCCTGTAAGACCCCCCAAAACCCCCAGTAAGGGTTGGGAGGGCTCAGCCCCCTCCTCAGGACCCCCCAAATTCCCCTCAAGGGCCGGGCGCTCATGACACCCTCAGCAAGGGACCCTCAGCCCCCCCAAGACCCCCCCTTTTGTCCCCCCCAACCCTAAAAATGCTCTTTTGCCCTCCCCAGGATGGTCCTCACACTGAACTCTGAGAGGTTTATCCTTAAAAATGCCCCCTGCCCTTCCTGGGAGCCCCTGTGTTGAAATCCAAGGGGTTTATCCCTAAAATTTCCCCCTGACCTCCCCAGGAGGGACCCCATGTTGAAATCCAAGGGCCGGGCGCTCATGACACCCTCAGCAAGGGACCCTCAGCCCCCTCAAGACCCCCCTTTTGGACCCCCTAAACCTCACCAAGGGATCCTCTGCCCCCTTGGTGCCTCCTCAGGACCCCCCAAATTCCCACAAAGAGCTGGGTGGTCTCATGACACCCTCACCAAGGGATCCTCTGCCCCCTTGGTGCCTCCTCAGGACCCCCCAAATTCCCACAAAGAGCTGGGGGGGGTCTCATGACCCTCACCAAGGGACCTTCAGGTCCCTCAAAACACCCAGATCCCCTCCAAGGGCTGGGGGTCTCACCCCCACTCATGACACCCTCACCAAGGGACCTTCAGGCCCCTCAAAACACCCAGATCCCCTCCAAGGGCTGGGGGTCTCACCCCCACTCATGACACCCTCACCAAGGGACCTTCAGGCCCCTCACGACGCCCCAAATCCCCACCAAGGGTCGCGGGCTCCCCCTCCTCCCCAGTCACACCCTCACCAGGGGACCCTCAGAGCCCCCCACACCCCCCAAACATCTCCAAAGGGCGCTCAGCCCCCTCAGGATTCCCCCCAAACCCCCAGCAAGGGCCGGGGGTCTCAGTCCCTCCTCACCACACCATCCTCAGCCCCCCTCACAAAACCCCCCAAGAGCCGGGGGGTCTCAATCCCCCTCATGACACCCTCAGCACCCCAACACCGCACCAAGGGCTCGGTGTCCCCTCAGCCCGGGCCCCCCAGAGCCCCTCATGGTCCCCAGACTCCTCATGGCCTCCAGAGCCCCTCAGGGCCCTCTCAGGGTACCCTGAGCTCCTCACAACCCTCAGAGCCCCCTCAGTCTCCTCAGAGCCCCCTCAGGGCCCTCAGCCCGGGCCCCCCAGAGCCCCTCATGGCCTCCAGAGCCCCTCATGGCCTCCAGAGCCCCTCAGGGCCCCCTCAGGGTACCCAGAGCTCCTCACGCCCCTCAGAGCCCCCTCAGAGCCCCCTCAGTCTCCTCAGAGCCCCCTCAGGGCCCTCAGAGCCCCTCACAGCCCTCAGAGTCCCCTCATGGTCCCCAGAGCCCCCTCAGAGTCTCCTCACAGCCCTCAGAGCCCCCTCACGGTCCCCAGCCCCCTCAGAGCCCCCTCACGGTCCTCAGAGCCCCCTCAGAGCCCCCTCACAGCCCTCAGAGCCCCCTCAGCCATGGGAACGGGCTGTGTGTTGCCATGGAAACGGGCAGGCAGCGCTGTTTGCGGCAGTGCAGTCTGGTGACCCTCAAGGGACTGAGGGAGCCCCCAAAACCCTGCAGAACCCAGAACAGTCCGCTCAACAACCTGAGCAGGACCCTGCTGCTTCCCGAGCTGAACAAACAAAAACCGTTTATCCCGGTTTAATCAAAAAGCTGCGCTTTGGGTCCAGTAAGAGGAACAAGGGTCCACCCGGGGCCGGCTGCCGGGGGGCTGTGGGTGGGCGGCCCCCCCGTACTCACACCTCCAGGATGCGGTCCCCCTTGCGCACCCCGGCGCGGTCGGCGGCCCCTCCGCCCAGCACGGCGCTGACGTGCTGCAGCGGCGCGTACAGCTCGCCGTTGATGCTGCGCAGCTGCCCGCCTTCGCTCACTTGCCCGCGGACGTTGAAGCCGTAACCCGACTCGGACTTGACGATGCGGACGACGCGGGGCCCGCCCGGGGGTCCCTCCCCGGCCCCGTTCCGCGCCCCCGGCCGCGCTTCGCCCTCCTCGTCCGCCATCTTGGCGTCCGCGCACGGCGCGCGTCACGAGACCGGGCCCGCGCCGGCCCCCGTAGGGACCCACCCCCTCCCGTCCGCGCCGCGGGGTGCGATGGGAAATGGAGTCCGCGGAGCTGCCGAGCGCCGTTAGCGCGCCGCGGGCCGCGGGGGGTGATGGGAAATGCAGTCAGAGAGACAGGGAGGCGGGGAGAGCACCGCGCATGCGCCGTGGGCGTGGGAACGGGGGTGTCGCCATGGGAACGGGGCTGTTGTCATGGGAAAGCAGGGGGTGTTGCCATGGAAACCGAGGGGCTGTTACCATGGCAACGGGGAGAGGCGGGCGTGGGAGCGGGGCTAACATGGGCCATGGGCTTGGGGGGCTGTTGCCATGGGAACGGGGGGGCGTAGGCATGGGAATGGGAGGGGCTGTTGCCATGGTAACGAGGGGGTGTGGGAACGGGG
>NW_024368054.1:0-1233 GCF_014805655.1 Passer montanus
AAATTGGGATTATGGGGGGGAAGAAAATTGAAGTTTTTGGGGAAAAATGTGCTTTTAGAGAGAAGAATGGATGAAAGGCGGGAAAATGGGGAAAATGGGATTTGGGAGTGGAAAATGGGGGAAAAATAGAATTTTGGGGGGAAAAATGGGATTTTGGTGTGGATTTTGTTCATTTTGGGGTGGATTTTGTTCATTTTGGGGTGGATTTGGGGGTTTTTGGGGGCGCTGAACCCGATTTTTGCCCTCCCAGAGCGCTCCCGGTGCCGCGTGGGGCAGATTTGGGGCAGATTTGGGAGTTTTGGGGTGGTTATTTTTAATTTTTGATGGTTTTTTGTTCGTTTTGGGGTGGTTTTTGTTCATTTTGGGGTGGTTTTTTGGGTTTTTGGGGGCGCTGACCCCTATTTTTGCCCTCCCAGAGCGCTCCCGGTGCCGCGTGGGGCAGATTTGGGGCAGATTTGGGAGTTTTGGGGTGTTTTTTTTTTAAATTTTTGATGGTTTTTTGTTCGTTTTGGGGTGGATTTTGTTCATTTTGGGGTGTTTTTTTGGGTTTTTGGGGGTGCTGAACCCGATTTTTGCCCTCCCAGAGCGCTCCCGGTGCCGCGTGGGGCAGATTTGGGGCAGATTTGGGAGTTTTGGGGTGTTTTTTTTTTAAATTTTTGATGGTTTTTTGTTCGTTTTGGGGTGGTTTTTGTTCATTTTGGGGTGGTTTTTTGGGTTTTTGGGGGCGCTGACCCCTATTTTTGCCCTCCCAGAGCGCTCCCGGTGCCGCGTGGGGCAGATTTGGGGCAGATTTGGGAGTTTTGGGGTGTTTTTTTTTTAAATTTTTGATGGTTTTTTGTTCGTTTTGGGGTGGATTTTGTTCATTTTGGGGTGTTTTTTTGGGTTTTTGGGGGTGCTGAACCCGATTTTTGCCCTCCCAGAGCGCTCCCGGGGCCGCGTGGGGCAGATCTCGGGCACCCACGGCTGGTGGGGCCCCCGCGCCGATTTCCTGACCGAGCTGGGGCAGTGCCGGACGCGCGCCGTCCCCCCCGGGCTGCACCTGCTCACCTTCCAGCACCCCAAAAACGAGTCCCAGCCCGACAAGGTCAGCCCCAAAACCCCACAGAATATCCCCAAAAATACTCCCCAAAAATCCCCAAAATATCCCCAAAAATCCCCCAAAATTCGGGGAAAAATCCCCAAAAATTCACTTTAAATGGACATTAAATGGCCCAAAAACGAGTCCCAGCCCGA
>NW_024368055.1:0-1233 GCF_014805655.1 Passer montanus
GGGCAAATGTTCTTACTGAAGTAAAAACACTTCCTGCATTGCCCTCCCACCTCCACCTTCTCCGAGCCTTTGGTGGGGACTGGGATTGTTGGTGTGACAGTGGGAGCCTGGCAGACACTTCCAGAGCAGAAAGGGTGGTGACAGCAACTCTGGGCAGGTGACAGCAGTTTTGGGAGCCCAGGTGTCTGCTCTGCCCCCCGCTCCAGCATTCATAGATTACAAGCTGTGCCCCAAAACCATCTCACCACATCTAGAACAAACCCAGATGTGTTCTCCACCTGGTGCCCAGGGCTGTAAGCACAGTTTTCTGTCCAAAGGGCTGGAAAAGCCCACAATGGGAGGACAAATGAAAAACAGATGAAAAATTAGATTCTTATCCAATTCTGCTCATCCAATTCTCATTCAATCTGCTGAGCTGGAACAAGCTGGTGAAAGCCGTGTGGGGAGAGGGGATCCCCAGCTGTGCCTGAGGAGGAGGCACAGCTCCTCGTGCTGGGGCACCTGCACACCCCAGGCAGGTTTGGGCATTGCTGGCAATGAGACTTTCCCTTCTCACACCTCTGCCAAGCAGGTGGGAACTGGGCCATTTATCTCAGGCCAACTGCTGGGCTGCTCTGTTTTATCTAATCTGGGCCGGGGAGTTCCCTGGGAGATTTCTGGGTGTGATTGTGCCCAACAGGAGCTCTTGTGGTTCCCTGCAGGATCAAAGATCAGACTCTGCATGTGCAGCTCAGCCGTGGTGCTGAGGGGGCCCAGGTGAGAGACCTCCACACACTCTGGGAGGGAAGAGCACCACAGACACAGCCCTAAATCTCACGTTACCATCCACCTGGCCTGGCCCAGTCAAACTGGTCCTACATGGTCCTACAAGATCCCACAATGGGAATGGCTTCACAAGACTCTTTCCAAGGCTGGCAGGGGTGAACATGGAGAAGGGCAAGGGCACCCCTAGGAAGTGTGTCCATCTCCAGCCTCCAGAGGAGTCACCCACCTTCTCTGTGTCCTCCTTCTTGACAGACTTCAGGTTGGCCCTAAGATCCATGGACACCTTGTGCTTGGAGCCCAGCAGAGCCCTGAGCATGGCATCGGCCGAGACACGAACCCGGCGCAAGGGAGGGCGCTTGAACTTCCCTCGGAGATCAAGAACTTTGATTTTGAGATCTTTGATCTGCAGGGGCAGGAGAGGAGCAGGAGTGGGAGGTCACTGCTTGGCTGCCTTGCACAGAGCCCCTG
>NW_024368056.1:0-1233 GCF_014805655.1 Passer montanus
TTTTGGGGATTTTTTTGGGAATTTTGGGAATTTTGACTTGGGAATTTTAGGCAAGGTGTAAACCTGGAATGTGAGGAATTTTTCCCAATTTTTGCCATTTTTCCCCCAATTCCAGCCACCGAGAAGGCGGAGTGGCTTGGGGTGGGTTGGGGCACCTGAACTCGGCCAAAAACCCCAAAAAAGGATCCGAAATTGGGGATTTTGGGAATAATTCCATCCAAAAATGGCGCAAAAATCTGAATTTCTGGGAATAATTGGGTCCAAAAATGCTCAAAAAATGGTGGAAAAATGGGAATTTTTGGGAATAATTTGGTCAAAAATTGTGCAGAAAATGGCGGAAAAATCGGAATTATTTGGGAATAAATCCATTAAAAATGGCTCCAAAAATGGCGCAAAAATCGGAATTTTTGGGAATAATTTAATCAAAAAATGCTTTAAAAATCAGAATTTTTGGGAATAATTTCGTCCAAAAATGCTGCAAAAATGGGGATTTTGGGGATTAATTTTGTCAAAAAATGGTGCAAAAATCTTAATTTTTGGGAATAATTTGGTCAAAAATTGTGCAAAAAATGGTGCAAAAATCGGAATTATTTCGTCCAAAAATGGTGGAAAAAATCAGAATTTTTGGGAATAATTCCACCAAAAATGGCTTAAAAATGGTCCAAAACATGGAATTTTTGGGGGAATTTTTTGGGAATTTCGGGAATTTTGGGTTGGGAATTTCAGGCAGGGTGTGAACCTGGAATGTGAGGAATTTTTTCCCAATTTTTGCCATTTTTTCCCCAATTCCAGCCACCGAGAAGGCGGAGTGGCTTGGGGTGGGTTGGGGCACCTGACCTTGGCCAAAAACCCCAAAAAAGGATCCGAAATTGGGGATTTTGGGAATAATTCCATCCAAAAATGGCGCAAAAGTCTGAATTTCTGGGAATAATTGGGTCCAAAAATGCTCAAAAAATGGTGGAAAAATGGGAATCCATCCAAAAATGGCGCAAAAATCTGAATTTTTGGGAATAATTTCGTCCAAAAATGGCTCAGAAAATGGTGGAAAAATCTGAATTTTTGGGAATAATTTGGTCAAAAAATGGTGGAAAAATCAGATATTTTTGGGAATAATCCTGGTCAAAAAATGCTTAAAAAATCTGAATTTTATAATTTCGTCCAAAAATGGCTCAGAAAATGGTGGAAAAATCTGAATTTTTTGGAATAATTTGGTCCAAAAATGGTGCAAAAATC
>NW_024368057.1:0-1233 GCF_014805655.1 Passer montanus
AAAAAAAAAGTAAATTTACAGGA
Organism: Passer montanus; assembly: GCF_014805655.1. Lineage (NCBI taxonomy): Eukaryota > Metazoa > Chordata > Aves > Passeriformes > Passeridae > Passer > Passer montanus. The sequence continues at coordinate 24 of NW_024368057.1, forward strand.
TGTTTCAATTCTTTCAGTATATGGGTTCATTTACGGAAACTGTAAACTACTTGGGGCCACAGTGTCATTGATAAATATTTGGATGAATGGAAGTCTTCAAGCTTTTTTTCTAGCAACTCCCTCTTTTCTCCCATGTGAAGCTTTTGGCTGTAGCTTCTGCCTGCTCTAGGAAAAAAATGATTAATGAGCATCCTATAAACTGAAGCTATGTTGACTGATCAGACCCTAAGACACTGGTTAACATCCTCAAATGATTATTCCATATTTCTTCAAGATCAGTTTTTTAAAAAGAGTCTTGTATTTCTTGGAATTTTACCTCAGAATTTTATCATAAACATCCTTTAAGTCTGGTTCTGTGCTTTTACAGTATGATGATGTGCAGGCTTGTGTTTAGAAATAGATATTATACGTCTTCTAACATATATTCATACATGCTTATTGGATGTAAATTGCTTGAGTTACCCTTGCTTCTAAGAATCATGTTAAAGGAAAATATCTTCTGCAATTTTTAATGCATTATGGCTCATCTATTGTCAAACTCATAACAAAATATAATCTCAATAATATGAATATAGACACAAAACAGTTTCATAAGGCTTATGCCAATATGCAATATGCTGATCTGACAAGCAGTTTACTGTTCTTTAGTGTTCATTTGTCAGTGCTGGTCTGATCAATTCTTGGAGCTGACTGGCCTTCCAGCTCCACACACACCTGTGCTGGCTCAAGGCAGGCGCAAGGGACGCCTGGCAGAGAGCACTGGGGAGAGCACAACCATTGCTTCTGCCAACAGCATCAATTTACTTCGACTTGATTGAGATGTGAAGCAACACCACAGCTAGATGACCTAGGTAAATTGAGGTTTTAGCAGTTTGAGGTCAATAAGGCCCAGACTTGAAACCCCAAACCACCCACACGTATCACAAAGCATTAGGCTCATGTGCTCACAGAGAGCAGCAGCACTGACACAGCCCCTGCCTTTCCCATGAGCTCCTGGGACTTTATTCATGAAGGAGCTCATCTCCACATCAGAAAGGTATGGATCATGGAATTTTAGCGGCACTTACATAACACCCACACTGATGATAAATGGAAACAATATATTAGGGTGACTGCTTTTATATTCTCGCTCAAAAGCAGACATAAATACAGCAGCAGTAGCTCTAGTAATAGCCAGGGTGGCAACTGCTCTCATTTCAAATAGCAAAAC
>NW_024368058.1:0-1232 GCF_014805655.1 Passer montanus
ATTCCAGGGGGATTCCCCCAAAATTCCCCTTTTTTTTCCTCATTTTTCCCCCCAAAATTGCCATTTTTCCCCCAAAAGTTCCCATTTTCCACCCAAAATTCCTGATTTTTCCCCAAAATTCCCATTTTCTCACCCAAATTCCCAACATTTCCCACAAATTCCAGGGTTATTCCCCCAAAATTCCCATTTTTTTCCACAACTTTTCCCCCAAATTCCTCCTTTTTCTCCCCCAAAACTCCCATTTTTCCCCTAAAATTCCCCATTTTTTCCCAAAATTCCCGTTTATTTCCTGAAAATTCCCATTTCCCAAAAAATTCCCAATTTTTCCCCAAATTCCTCATTTTTCTCCCCCAAAACTCCCAATTTTCCCCAAATTCCTCATTTTTCTCTCCAAAACTCCCATTTTCCACCCAAAATTCCCAATTTTCCCCCAAATTCCCAACGTTTCCCACAAATTCCCCGTTTTCCCAAAAATTCCAAGATTATTGCCCCAAATTCCAGGGTTATTCCCCCAAAATTCCCCATTTTTTTACTTATTTTTCCCAATTTTTCCCCCAAAATTCCCATTTTTCCCCTACTTTCTCCTAAAAATTCCCATTTTTTCCCCAAATTTCCCTTTTTTCCCCCAAAATTCCCAATTTTCCCACAAATTTCCCAAAATTCCCAAAACATTTTTTTCCCCAAATCCCCATTTTTAACCCCGTTTTTTCCCTAAATCCCCACTTTTTCCCCCATTTTCCCTCATTTTCCCCCCAAATCCTGTTTTTCCCCCCAATTTTCCCCAAATCCCATTTTCTCCCCATCTTTTCCCAAAACTCCCCATTTTTCCCCCAAATCCCCATTTTTTCCCCCAATTTTCCCAAAATCCCCATTTTAAACCCCATTTTTTCCCCAAAATTCCTGTTTTCCCCCCATTTTTTCCCAAAATCCCCATTTTCCCTCACATTTTTCCCCCCGTTTCTCCCCCAAATTCCCATTTTTCCCCCATTTTTCCCAAATTCCCGTTTTTCCCCCCGTTTTTTCCCAAAATCCCCATTTTCCCTCACATTTTTCCCCCCGTTTCTCCCCCAAATTCCCATTTTTCCCCCATTTTTCCCAAATTCCCGTTTTTCCCCCCGTTTTTTCCCAAAATCCCCATTAATCTCCTTATAATCCCCATTTTTTTCCCAAAATCACTATTTCCCCCATTTTCCCAAAATCCCGTTTTCCCCCCGTTTTTCCCAAATCCCCGT
>NW_024368059.1:0-1232 GCF_014805655.1 Passer montanus
GGTAAAGCAGAAAGCTGCCCAGATGTTATGAACCTTAGAAACTCAGAGAGAAAGGCAGCAGGGTGGCAGGAGACATCACCATCCTATCCCACTCTACACAAACAACTCAAGATGATTTCTTCCCCACTCTCTCAGACTTCCAGGACCAACTTCTGAACAAGAACAGTCTAACAGAGACCTTTGGCAGAATGAGAAGCACTCCAGGATGGGGTTTTGACTCATGAAGGTGAAGGACTGCCCCCCTCTCCTCCTCTTTCCTTGCCAGGTCCTGGTGTGTGATTCAAAAGCAGCAGTGTGCTGTGGGAAATAGCACTGAGCCTGCAAACAGTGAGCCCTTCTTACTGAGCCCAAAGCCATTCCTGCAGAAGAAGCTGCAATCATGAGCTGCTCATACTGAACTTCTCCTTTCCTCTCTGGCACACCTCTCAAGCCTTACAGCTCTGTCAGAAAACCATCCCATCCCACCCAAACCAGCAGTGCAGCCTGAGCCCCCTGCTGCAGACACTCCCCCAGCATTCCTGGCTGTTTGCAGCCCCCCTGAGCGCTGTCTCAGCAGCTGCAGGAGCAGAGCTGATCTTCAGTCCACACCTTCTCTTTGCCCCCATGTTCCAGACATACCCATAGATGCTCAAGGCTGTCGCTGACCTTGAGGGGAAAGACAAATTTCCAACGTGCCTGACAGAGCTGCGGAAGGACCGAAGGTGAGATGGGTCCCAGAGGAGTTTCCAGACTTCTCCCTTCCTTGACAGGCTCCTTGCTCCACCAAACACCCCAAAGACACCCAACCCTGCCTGGCAAGGCTAAAAACACCTCCTTGTTCAAGTCAGGCAGTTCCAGCAGGGTCACAGCCTCTGAGGCTCCCCTGGCCTCATTAAACTGTGCTGCTAACGGGCTCTGGGCCCCCAGATCTGTCCCTGCCCATTCCTTCATTTCTCCCACCTTCCTCCCAACATCTCAACTTTAGATTGTAAATCTTCATTTCAATTGTTCATTTCTCTTACCAGTTTCCACGGCCAAACGCCTCCTCAGTGGTGCCTTCTGAGCAGGAGGAAAGGAAAGGAAAGCTCCCATTTGTGCCTGGGCCAAGGCGAGCGCTCTGTGCACAGAAGGCTCTGTGTGCCCTCCTTCCCTTGGCAGCAATCACAACCTCGGCCACTTCAGGGGAGGTGACTGGATTAGCAGGGGACAAAGGGAAAAAAGGGAAGAAGAAAAGCAACCAGTAGCAGCCAAAA
>NW_024368060.1:0-1231 GCF_014805655.1 Passer montanus
TTTGGGGAGATTTGGGGGGATTTTGGGGTGTCCCCACTTGGCACCGACCCCCGCCATGGGCACCTGGGCACAGGGGAGAGATTTGGGGTGATTTGGGGAATTTCAGTGAATTTTGGGGGATTTAAGGTTATTCTGGGGGGGATTTTGGGGGCTTTAAGGTGATTTTGGGGTATTTGGGGAGATTTAAGGGGGATTTTGGGGGGTCCCCGCCTGGCACCGGCCCCTGCTATGGGCACCTGGGCACAGGTGAGAGATTTTGGGGTGATTTTGGGGAATTTCAGTGAATTTTGGGGAATTTAAAAGGATTTTGGGGGATTTAAGGGGATTTTGGGGGAATTTAAGGGGATTTTGGGGTGACTGGGGGAGATTTAAGGTGATTTTGGGGGGATTTAATGGGGATTTTGGGGGGATTTAAGGGGATTTTGGGGGCTTCATTAATGGGTTTTTGGGGTTTTTGGGGAGATTTAGGGGGAATTTTGGGGGGTCCCCGCCTGGCACCGGCCCCTGCTATGGGCACCTGGGCACAGGTGAGAGATTTTGGGGTGATTTTGGGGAATTTCAGTGAATTTTGGGGAATTTAAAAGGATTTTGGGGGATTTAAGGGGATTTTGGGGGAATTTAAGGGGATTTTGGGGTGACTGGGGGAGATTTAAGGTGATTTTGGGGGGATTTAATGGGGATTTTGGGGGGATTTAAGGGGATTTTGGGGGCTTCATTAATGGTGCTTATAAGTAACATTAGGTCCTCTGATGAAAGTTCTGTACAAATATTTTTCTAAAGAAAAATGCAGTCAAGACTGAAAAGAAATCAACTTGTAATTTAAAGCAGAACATTGCCATTACTATATTTTAAAAGTACTTACATAAAAAGAGGTGAAAAGGGGATTTTAGGGGATTTAAGGGGATTTTGAGGGAATTTGGGGGGCTTTAAAGTGATTTTGGGGGGATTTTTGGAAGATTTAAGGGGATTTTAGGGGGATTTAAGGGGTTTTTGCGGGGATTTAAGGTGATTTTGGGGTGACTGGGGGAGATTTAAGGTGATTCTGGGGGAATTTGGGGGGATTTTGGACAGATTTAAGGGGATTTTGAGGGGGATTTTTGGGGGTCCCCGCTTGGCCCCAACCCCCGCCATGGGCACCTGGGCACAGGTGAGAGATTTGGGGTGATTTGGGGAATTTCAGTGAATTTTGGGGGCTTTAAGGTGATTTTGGGGGGATTTAAGGGGATTTTGG
>NW_024368061.1:0-1230 GCF_014805655.1 Passer montanus
AACTGCCCCAAAAATTCCCAAAAATCCCCAGAATTCCCCCTAAAATCCCCAAATTTGCCCAAATCCCCCAAATTCTCCCCAATTCCCAGAGCTGTCCCCCGGGGCGGCGCGGCGCCGCCTGGAGCCCCAAAAATCCCCAAAATTCCCCCAAAAATCCCTTCTAAGGAGGGGAGGGGGGAACTCACCTAAATCGTCTTTGGGTTCTGGAGGGAAATTCGGGGGGGAAAAGTGAGAGGGGGACCCCGAAATGAGGGGAGACCCCCCCCCAAAATAAAAATCGAAGCGGTCACGTCACGAGAATTATGCCCAGGATATAAATCCCCCCAAAATTCCCCCAGAATTCCCCAAAAGTTCTCCCAAAAAACCCCAAAACTGCCCCAGAATTCCCCCCCAAACTCCAAAAAATTCCAAAATTCCCCCAAATATCCCCAAATCCCCCCAAAATTCCCCAAAAATTCCCAAATTCCGCCAAAAATCCCCAAAATTCCTTCCAACAACCCAAATAATTCCAAAAACTGCCCCAAAATCCCCCAAAAATCCCCCAAAATCCTCAAAATTCCCCCAAAAATTCCCTCTAAAACCTCAAAAACCTCAAAAACTGCCCAAAAATCCCCCAAAAATTCCGCAAAATCCCCCTAAAATTCCCAAAATCCCCCAAAAAATCCCCCAAAATTCTCCAGAATTCCCAAAAATTCCTTCCAAAAACCCCAAATAATTCCAAAAACTCCCTCAAATTCCCCCAAAACTCCCCCAAAAATTCCCAAAATCCCCAAATTTCCCCAAAAATTCCCATTTCAGCCCCAAAAATCCCCTCTAAACTCTCCCAAAAATTCCCAAAATCCCAAAATCCCCAAAATCCCCAAATTCTCCCCAACTTGCAGAGCTGTCCCCCGGGGCGGCGCGGCGCCGCCTGGAGCCCCAAAAATCCCCAAAATCCCCCAAAATTCCCCCAAAATTCCCATTTCCACCCCAAAAATCCTCTCTAAACTCCCCAAACCCCTCCCAAATTTTCCTAAATTCCCAAAATTCCCCAAAATTCCCCCAAATTTCCCAAAATTTCCTTCCAAAAACTCACCCAAAATCCCCAAAAAATTCCCAAAAATTCCCCTAAAATTCCCTTTTCCACCCCAAAAATCCCCTCTAAACCCCCAAAAACTCCCCAAAAATCCCCAAAATTCCCCCAAAAATCTCCAAAATTCCTCAAATTTGCCCAAAATCCCCCAAATTCCC
>NW_024368062.1:0-1230 GCF_014805655.1 Passer montanus
TTTTTTTTTTTTTTACACAGCTGATGGTTGAATTGCTTACTCAGCCTATTCTTCTCCTGTTTTAATTTTCAAGATGACCAAACACAGCTGGTGTCACTAAGTTGTCTGAAACCAGCCAAGCCAGGAGGCATATGTTACATTGCAATTATTTTACTATATTGACAATTTAGATAAAGGAAGGTGCACCAAAGCTGTAGTTAAATTTGTATTTAGGTGACAGAATGCACTGCTTAAACTAAACTTAAACTAAACTTGCTGAAACAGCTGCAAGAATCTGAACCTGTTCTGGCTTTTACTGAGAGAGATTTCCTTGGATTTCCTTGCAGTGCAGCGGACTTGTCATTCATAGCCATTTTTCTTACTTGGCACATTTGTAGTGTAAGTGGCATTGGACAGGATATACACAGCCTCCCTAAAGATCAGACTTGCTCAGGCATTATTCTCCATTCACAGAATATCATAAGGTCTTTCTGTTCAAGGGATACTGTCAAACAGAATATTTAAAAGTAATCCAATTAAGTGTATGCTGCAGCTTCCTATAAATAATTAACTGATTTTATTTTAAATCTGTCTATAAAAAAGGAGCGTTACAGTGATTCTTCTGCTGAAAAAAACCCCATGAACTACTGAGAAAGCAACTGCCTATGGCACTATCCTACAGTTTATTCAGCTATGCATAGACTTAACTTGATCATGCAAATAATCCCTCTTTTGTGAAGCTTCTTGTTTAACTATACCTTAATACATGAATAAGCCACTCTAGGATTCAGATATAGGTGATTATAATTATACTACTCTAATACATAAAAACATGATCAAAAATACATATGTAGTCCAATGATTATACATATAATTCTTCCACTGCCCTCAGCTTCCTTGTTTTTGATATTTAAAGGACTTGTCAGTAAAGCTAAAGCTTGTTAATTATGCAGAAGTCTAAAAGAATCCCATCTTAATCTGTTTTTTTGACAAATATGAGAGATAAAAAGTATTTTGCTTACTTTAAAACAATGCAACTGTAATCCATATTTCAACATAATTTGCTCCACAAATTTGGTTTTTTTCAGCCCAAAAAAAGTATTGCATTTTTGAACCAAATTCTATGAAAGGACTTCCATTAAAAAAAATGAATTTGTATAAAAGTAGAACTAAATAGCTTTCAACTAACTAGCTTACAATTTATTTTATGTTATATGTAGAATGGAAATAGCAGGGGAAGTGTTACACTGG
>NW_024368063.1:0-1230 GCF_014805655.1 Passer montanus
GGATGGAGAATGGTCGGGAAAGGAAATTTGGGAAGATTTTGGGAATATTTCAGGAATTTTGGGGATGTTTTGGGATTTTTTTTTTTTACTTTTTTGGGATTTTGGGGGGATTTTTTTGTGATTTTGGGGCATTTTGGGGGATTTTGGGGGCGCTGCCCAGCAGGAGCAGCCCGCAGGCCCCGAACACGCTGCTCAGCAGCGTCAGCGCCCGCGAGCTGCACGAGCTCATCCTGGGACCTGAAAATTGGGGATTTTGGGGAATTTTTGGGAATTTTTTGGGGATTTTTGGGGGATTTTTCGGATTTTTTTTAGGGTTTTTTAAGGGTTTTTGGGGGTATATTGGAGTGAAGCGGGCATGAAGGGGTTAAAAGTGGGTGGGAAAGGGTCAAGAATGTTCGGGAAGGGAAATTTGGGAAATTTTTGGGGATATTTGGGGAATTTTTTTGAATTTTTGAGGTTTTTTGGGGATTTTTTAGTGATTTTGAGGAGTTTTTAGGCAGCGGTTGAGGGCGGTTGTGAGGAGGGGTCTGGGGAGGGATGCGGGCATGAAGGGGTTAAAAGTGGATGGGAAAGGATGGAGAATGGTCGGGAAAGGAAATTTTGGACATTTTTAGAAATATTTTGGGAATTTTGGGGGATTTTTTTTGGATTTTTTCTGATTTTTTGGGGATTTTTTAGGGTTTTTTAGGAATTTTTATGGGAATATTGGAGCGATGCAGGAATGAAGGGGTTAAATGCGGATGGGAAGTGGCTGAGAAGAAAGTTTGGGAATTTTTTGGGAATATTTCGGGAATTTTTGGGGGGATTTTTTTTGGGAATTTTTGTGAAAGTTTTGGAATTTTTTGGAATTTTAGGGGGAGTTGAGGGCGGTTGTGAGGAGGGGTCTGGGAGAGACGCGGGCATGAAGGGGTTAAAGTGACTGGGAAGTGGCTGAGAGGGAAATTTGGGAATTTTTGGGGAATTTCTTGGGACTATTTTTAGGTTTTTTGGGGATTTTGGGGGAATTTTTGGGTGATTTTTTGGGGATTTTGGGGCCGTTTCGGGGGGATATTGGAGAGCGATGCGGGCACGAAGGGGTTAAAAGGGGACCGGAAGTGGCCGGGATGGAAATTTGGGATCATTTTGGGAATTTTTGGGAATTTTGGAATCATTTGGGGAGTTTCGGGGGGTCCTGGAGCGATTTTGGGGGAAATTTTTTTAATTTTTGGGGAATTTTGGGTGAATTTTGGG
>NW_024368064.1:0-8340 GCF_014805655.1 Passer montanus
CTGAAGCCTTCTGATGAGGTATGGTGTTAGTTCTGCATGGGCAAATGCTTAAATATTTCTGAAATTGGTGATATACCATGTGTTGTGGTTGGCTCAACTACAACATTTCCCTGGAAAATTGTTCTGTGTAAAGTGGAATTTTCTGCTCTAGCCATTGTGAGATTCCTCAATGTTTATTCAGTAACCTGATTGCAGGCCAGATTCTTCACATTGGAAGAGATTCTGCCAGTGTATACTGACATATAATTGAGTGAAGAGGTATTACTCAAGTGATACCTTTGATTAGTCAGGGAAGGAGATCGAAGGGTTGAGATAATCTCTTAGATCCTGTTAAATCGCTTAGTTGAAAATAGGTGCAAATTGCAGAGATATTAGACTAATACCAGCTGATGATCTTGTGCTATTGGATTAGCAGTTGAATTTTAGGAATTTTCTCACTCTTTCTCTTCCTGTCCCCTTCCTATTTCTGTCTCTCTCTACCTCATATTTACTGTGAAGGTTAATAAAGTGTAATATGATTGGACAGACTTGTTTGTAAGGATGCACAGACATATGAAACTTGAATCTTAATTATTATTATTTACCTGCCTCCACAGTAATAAGCAGGAAAATAAAAAGCTAGCTTCAGCTTTAGACCTCCTTCATATTTCTTCATACCTGGTGATCTTGCACTAATAGAATAAAATATTTTTCCTTGCGAACCTTCCCTTCCAACTTATTCTTTGAACACAAAACAGTGTTTTGCAGTTATTTTTGTGCAGTCTCCTGCCTCTAGCAATGCAGAATTTCTCTGTATGTATTAATCTGTTTTTATTCATATAATCTTTAGCAATAAAGTTTTAAAATATAGGAGAAAAAAACCCATACTTAATTTTTGGGCAGATGTTGTAAAGTGTGTAAAGAAAACAGTCCTCAAAATTTTTCAAACTAAAAACTAGTTTTCAAGACAAGTACAGATGGTGAATAACTTCCAGTTAACACGCAGTTCCCTAGTAACAGTATTGTTTTTCTCCTAATACTCTGTTCTGGTAAAATAACAAATCCCTCATGGTATTGTCTAACTACTTTATGCCAGATATACTCCTGGAGATGTGCATGAGTTTTGTTGGTTTATTTTTGGTTTTGTGTGTTAGTGAAGGTTTTTTTGCTTGTTTGGCTTTTTGTTGTTGTTTTTGCGGCCTTCTAATTCAGTGAAGATGTGTTTGAGAGGATTGAAAAGAGTCATTGACTAGTGATAACTGAATTAAGAGGAATATAGCAACAGAATTACGAATGAAAAGGTTTAGAAAAAGGAACCCCATTGTTTGATGCAACTTGGATAAAGTCACCTGTACAACATACAGGTGGCTGTTCTCTGAACTCTTAAGAAAACTCTGAGCTCTTTAATTTACTGGAATTAATGTTGCAGTACAGACAGCATGTTTCAATGCTTAAAGCTGTCAATTCTGGATTCAAAATTCACTGTGTTTTGACAGCTCTAGGTAAACTCCTATTTAAAAAGTTGGCACCACTTCTTAAGAGCATCACCATGGATCATAAAAGATAACTGGTTTACTCTCAGGAGCATAGGGATTTTAAAACTTCAAAGGTGTGTCAAGAATGTAGCATTCAAAATTCCAAAATGCTTCTTGGAATTTCCTCTTTGGCATCAGAGTGAAAATGGTTCTAGTAAATGTCTGTGTCCCTTTATTTCTTCCATCTGTCACTAATTAAATAAGACTTCCTTTGAAATTCTAAAAATGTTTTATTATTGTTAATTAGATATTAGCTCATCCTAATCTCATGAGGATGCCAAACTCTCTTAAAATATTGCCTTACTTCTTGTCATTCAGACACCAGAATGACTCAGTGATTATTAATTAGTACAAGGAAGAGCATTTAAAGGGAATTTCTAATGTTTTTCTATTAAGAATTGAATCAAAGCCTTGATTCTCTGAATTGTATGAAGGGCAAATAACTTGAGGAATGAGTGTCAGGCAGCTTGGCAAAGAAATACTGTATGCATTTAATTTTCAGTTGCTAACTTTGCACATAGGAATTAGAGATGGATGAGCAAGTGGGAGTAGATGTGTTAGGTAATGACCACTAGAGATTGTAGCAAACCTTTTTTTAAAACTTTCTAACCTGTTCCATAGATACTGTGAATGTTGGTAATGGAAACTGAGGTGAAAAATTCTATGCAGCAATGTAAAAAGCAATATATGAAAAGAGTTTTTCTGGATTTTGCATCTCATTGAGGATTGTTGGGGCTGTGTAAGAGTTTTACCCCTTCCCAAAATAATTGTTCCTGAAAGGGGTTAGAATGATAGCAGAATAGGTTCTTGCCCTCTTTGCATAAGAAAAAAGCATACTGGAATATAAATTGACTTCTCATCTGCTCTATGGTCCTAACACATCTTAACAGGGATATGTTATCTTCTCATTCTTCTGGAAGCTAAAGAAATTGCTGCATGGTTATGTGGCACCAGCTATTGAATATTCATAGCAAATTAGTAGAAAAATAGAAAAATCTTCACAAATTTATCATTAGTATATATAATTTTTCCTCAGCAGGCCACAAAACAAGCTACCTGTTTGTCACAGCAGGCATCTAGGAATAGCTGGCAGTGTTTCCAAACATTTGACACTCAACCAGAAGTAACAGAATGGGAACTGCTGTGTTAAGTGAAAGTTTCTGAGACTGGGGAGGGGAAAAAATCTTGGTGGTATCATATTCTGTCCAAAATAAATTTAAAAAAAACCACAAAACCCAAACAAACAAAACCCCAAAAAAAAAAAACCAAACAAAAAAACCCAAAAAAACAAAACCAAACAAAAAACCCCAAAAAACCAAAAAAAAAAAAAAACAAAAAAAAACCCACCCCCCAAAATAAGGCAGTGATATGAAAATTATTTTTTGCCTTCTAAAGCATTCAAAATACAACTCACAGGTTCCCATAGATTGCTGCATTCACTGACTGGACTCCATAGGGTATTGTCCTAGGTGACCCAAAAATTATGCATTCCATAATTTCTCTACATCAGTCTCTGCAGTCTGTTTTACTGTCTCTGAGATGTGGCAACCTGGGAAGTGAAGCTTGTGTGTTTTACTCTGGATTCATGGAAGGGAGGGTGATGCCTTGTGAAGGCTGACCTAGAACAGAGACTAGATGGAGTTAAAGAATAAAGTAGGGATTTATTAGGAGGCCTCAATGGATCCTTGGGCAGCACAAGAGTCCAGTCAGGGCTACACCCAAGATGAACCAAAATGGTCACAAAATGGACGACTGCTCACGGGGTCTCTCACTTTTATAAGTTCTGGTCCATTTGCATACTGGAGTTAATTGTCCAGTTATAGCTTTATCTTATGAAGTCCCATCCTTCTTGTTTTTCACTCTTCAGTCCACCACTGTTTATGCTCTTGGGCCTGAAATTTGGATCAGTTGTCCTTGGTTCCCACCTAGAGAAGGAATTTTTTGTCTCCCTACTCTGTGTAGAGAGCTCACTATCCCCTCATATGGAGCTCAGCTACACACTAAAGCACTTCAGAATCTGAGAAATATAAAAGCTAAAACCTGAGGCATAAAGGGTGTGCTGGGTCCTTTTAAAAACAGGGATGGACACACACCAAGCTCTCTTTTCTTCTGCATATCAGTAGCACTGGAGCCACTCCACAAGTTACTAAACACTGCCCCAAGCTCCAGCAATGCCAGTAGGTGTCAGCCCTACAACTGCCAGGAAGTTTTTTTCCAGAATTTTGGCAGCATTGGAGCCTTCTGCACGCAATTTTTTTCCAGGTTTTGATTTTCCCCATTCCTGCTGTTATTTGGGGGAAGAGAGTTTCTGGAATAGCAGTCTTGGTGGCTGTGGGCTTTTTTTTTTTGTTTTCTCTGTGTGGAGCCACAGGACTTAGCACCTTTGTACCTGTTGGTTACTGCTGTTTTTTCTTTGTTAGTAAACTGTTATTTTTTCACTTACTTTCTCTTTGCATTGTCTTTCTCTATTGATAAATGAGAAAGGTTGAAAACAGAGGTTGGGGGGGGGTGACTTATTTTAGAGTCTCTGACCCCTAAAGTAGTCTTAAACTAAGATCTAAGAATGGTGTCAGAAGGTTAAGAAAGGCTATTCTAAAATTCTTAGAGTATGTCTCTCTTGTTGTGTCTGAGCTTCAGAAGCAAATTTATTTTCCTCTGGAATTTCTTGTTTTGGAAATTAATTTTTAAAACTTTACTCATTCCTTTGTTACCTTTTTGGCTTCTGGATTTTTGAAATTCTGTGTGTCTCCCATATCTGTGCAAGCAAAGGCTTTGACTGGATGGCATATTTTGTCTTTTTTGCATGCAGGTGTATTTTTAACATTTTCTTATTTCTAGTTGGGTTTTTTGGAAAAAAATGTAATCTGCAAATACATTTTGTTTTTGTTCTCAGTAGTTGTCACAGGTGTGGGTTAACAATAAAACTGTTGCATCTTGCATCACTTTGCACTGAGCTAGGGCTCTACTGAGACTTAATCTACATGCAACGTCTCTGTAGCATAAAAAAGGTTTTAATAATAAGAGAAAGTCAATGAGCTTCATGTACCTTTTATAAAACATGACACAAGGCAATATAATTAAAACTAAACTTATTTCCTGTGGTGAAATTAACTTACAAAAATGAAGGTGTTTATTTATTAAAAAGGATCTCTGGAGTTCTTGCCTTACTCTTACCCCTCCTGGGAAGGTTTTGATTGTTTGCTTCCTTTCTTTTGCCTTCTTGCTGTGTAATTTAAAACTTATATCTTCCTTGGGGAAACAAAATTTGATTGGAGAACAGCCTGCATCACTAGCTAAACAAATTACCAATGTTTTACTCACTTTTCTTTCCCTTTTCTTTCCCTTTTCTTTCCCCACCCCCTTCCCCCCTAACTACCAGGGAAAGGAAAAAAAAAAAAAAAACACAAACCAAAAAGTTTGCAGAGGTTTTAGAAACATTGTAGTGTAGGAAAAATTGTTTGGGTTTTTTTTTTTGAGTAACAAGGAAGGCCTTTTCTTTTAGGGTAGGTAGACACATTTTTTTAGTAATAGCAAAAGAAGTTTGCAGGTGGTTGCTTTTTTTTGTTAATTTCCAGGTCTTTTGGTGTTGAATGTTGGTCTCCTAGTACATGGATTGAATGGGTGCAGCTGCTTTATGTTATATAATGTGTACTTCTGGAAGGATTAAAGAGATCTGTGAAATCAGTGTTGATAGCTACTAAACTTAAAATGGTTGGCAGTATCCTTATGATGATGTCTTGCTTTGTCTTCTATTTTTTCTTGCTTGATTAAGAAAACAAGTATCATTAAGTGGCTAAAAGGAATGATCAATGCCAAAATCAAGACAGGGCAGTTGTTTCATTGTGAGCCATGGCTTCTATTAAGAAGAATATTGGTCATGAAAGTTAAGTTATGGGCAAAATCAAGCTCATAAAGTTCAGTTGAATGAATTGAAATCTGAATCACATATAGATCTGATCTTCATGAATTGGATTTCTGCAGTAATATGGGCAGAAGTCTGGGTATTCCTTTCCATATTTTCATAATCCTTTCTTCAGAGGCAAAAAGTAAAATAATTCAGATCTTGTAGTCCTTACAAAGTAGTAGTGACTTTTAACTAACTTGAAAGATTTTTTTTAATGAAGTTGAATGCTTATACGCTGTCTATAGTGAATAATTGATCATTACATTCTTTCTTTGCAAAATTGTCATAGTTTTCCTGTGTGTTGTAGAACTGGAGCCTGTGAGCCACTAAAAGTTCATATCCCAACAGAAGAGAGATTTTTTTGATTGTTTCAAGATATTCTGAGGCTGATATAGCATTTTTAATTTTTTATAATTATCTGCACCAGTGATACCTGTGATTTCGGTTGTTTTTTAGTGTTGTGTGGAACATTTGCTAGTATATGGGTTTTTTTGGATATGGAAAATCAAAAAGCAGTCCACATTTTGATTTTTCTTTTCCTCAGACTTTTAGATTGACATTTCTTGCTTTTTGTATACTCTTAGTATAGTCTGGATAACTCTTAAAGAACTACAGTTAGAGAAATATGAAAACACTAGGTTTCTCTAAAGATTTAAGTGAGTCAGTGAGGTGGCCTGGAAGACTCATTCACAACCTTGAACTTACTGAAGGGGGCCACACTTCAGATGCAAGAGAGAGGATATTGGTTAGCTTCATTAAGAGGGAAGAAAGCTAATTTTCATTTTACAAAATAAGGTTGGGAAGCTTCCTGTTAATCCATTGGCCTGTTTACTCCTCTGGCTTGAGGAAATAGATAACACTTGGATAGTAGAGCTCTGGCTTTTTTCTGTAATTCATCTGCCTAATATCTTGAGTTAGTAATGCCTCTTATAGTATAAATTAATGAGTTCTAACTAAGATTAGGTGTTTGGTTTCATCATGTTATTAGTCTGAAAATTAAATTTGAATTTATATCACTCCTATTATCTCACTGCATGTTGTAGGCAGAGAGTGGAAATTAATACAAAATAAAAACCTTTTCTTTTTAGTTGAATTAAGCTACAATGTATGCAATATTATTTGCTAACATAAAATTTCCTGAAATTAAAAGGTGTGTAGTTCTGAAATATGGACTTAAATGCTTTTTCAATCAATAGTGTGTCACTGCCTAATAATCACTAAATACAGTCTAACTCCTGTGCAAAAGACACTTTTTTTTCTAAAAAGATGATGTGGTTTTCCATGAGCATGAGTTGATCAAGATGCACTTTGTCTTGACCTTTTTAGGAACTATCAAGAGGAACCAAAGTGACACTAGAAGTTGACCCAGTGAAATTTAAATGATCCTTAAGCTTTCAAACACATACAAAATAATGCACCTTTTTTCTCTGGTTCTGAGTATTTTATTTTATTGCCTTGTGAGTTTTGCTGTGTTTGGAGGTTTTCTCCTGATTTTGTAGAGTGGTAAATGAAATGAGCATTAAAAGGATTTTTAAACTTAAAGTACTTCTTCAAGAGTGCTGAAGAATAGATTTATTTTTTCATAAGAATTCTTTTTCATTCCAACATGCTTATAAAGTTTCTCATCTTACAGCTTGTAATATCTTCATTTGCAGTCATCATTTCTCCCTTACATACTGGAATTAAACAAGTTTTCCATGGGCTTATAACTGCCTTACTGTGCACTTTTCAAATTCTGTGGATATTTAATTGCTGGAGAAGTTAATTTTTCTCCTTATGGAATGTGCCATTGATAGTTTTATAAAGTGTGTCCTCTCATTTTAAAACAATTAGTCCTAAGAAATGTAATTGAATGAAATTAAATTCTTGAGGGAAGTAAACACCAGGGAAGGAGAAGAGCTATTTAAGCTAAAGGACAATATTGGCACAAGAACTAATGGGTGTAAGCTGGCTATGGATAAATTCAAGCTGGGAATTAAAAGAAGGTTCCTAATTGTTAGAGCAGCGAGGTTCTGCAATGGTTTTTCAATCAGAGCAAAATCATAAGCACTCTTAGGAAGGAGTTTTATTGCTTTACAAAAAAAAAACATTAAATTATGCACTTCTCATGGCTGGGGACTGGACTGGAATTTGCTGGGCCTTTCCTGTCCTGAAATCCTGAAAAGCATATGATTTCTGAGAGATTTGTTTACAGATCAGAAATTTATCTTTACATGTCCTGGTGGATGCATAAATTTAATTCCTGTTGATTTTAGACTTAAGATCAGCCCTTGGCACGTTTAGTTTGATGTTCTGCTTCTGAGGGGTCAACTCTCAGTTCAAGCTGGAAAAGCTCACAGTTGTTTGCATTTGATAATGGGAATTTAGATATTGAGACAGAAGCTGGAGGCTTCTTGTATTTCAGTTCTCCAAGTTTACATGAATAAATATTTATAATATTTTTACTGATAGTGTAAGTGGAGTTAATTGGTTTTTTTTCTTGTTACTACAGCTTATTTTTAGTACAAACCTAAATAGCTTGCTAAAAAGTGGAGTGGCCTACTTGGGTAGCTCACATGTTGGTTATTATAAATGAAAGTGAAACTGAATGTGTTCTATTTCTGCATTTTGCTGATCTCTCCTCTGTATGTGCCTCAAGTGTTTAAATACTGAGAAATACCATAGCAAAACAGTGTAAACTTTTCTCATTTTAAAAGTGTGCATAGCCTTACTTGCAGAGTTACCCATTCCAGTGACTTGTACTGCCTCTAGTGCTGACTGGGGTAAAGATGATTTCCTATTGATTCAGCTACATGAAGTTCACAGACTGAATTTCTGATCTGTTTTGCACTGGAACTTAATTTCTCTTCCTGTCTTTTTTTTTTTTTTTTTTTTTTTTTTTTTTTTTTTTTTTTTTTTTTAAAAAATCCCCCTCCTCTTTGT
>NW_024368064.1:8484-55301 GCF_014805655.1 Passer montanus
TTTTTTTTTCTTTTTTTTTTTTTTTTTTTTTTTTTTTTTTTTTTTTTTTTTTTTTTGTTCTGAAAACTGACCAGCTTCCTGAGTTGCTGTCAAGCAGCAGACTTCAAGGAGACTGAGATGACTTGCTACTTCTTGAGCACTGTGGCAATCTTTTTACAGTGTTTTCTCCCTTCTTGTGCAATTCTGGCATTTTGTTTTCTGTGTTCAGTTGTTTCAGACTTGGGTTTTTTGGTTTTTTTTGACCTTTCATCCTAGCACCAAAACATCAAGTGAACTCATTTGCTAACCCGTGTCAGCTGAGCTTTTGATGTAGTGAGTTTAATCAGAAAAGTTTTCTTGAGGCTTATCCATATTGAGCAGCTGCTTGATTGTAGTGCATTTGGGGAATGGCAGAGGGCCTGTTATTACTTTAACATGTTAAAAAGAGCACCCCCACTTTGACTAACACAATAAAAGCATATTTTCACAATCTTAAGATGTGCCTGAGTGTTAAGGGTGCACTCCATTAACCTTTCACTTGCAGAGTTGGATTGGAATCTGGAATGGAGCATCAGAGGGCATTTCAAGACAAAGTTGAAAGAATCCCTTGAGCAGTATATGAAAGGCTGGCCTTATGCCATCTGACAATTCCTTTGATCACATTTCTTTTCTGGGAAGGTGGTTTCTATAATACTGGGCCCTCACAGGTATTTTCAGTAAGCTATTATGAATGAAGCAGATAAGCACAGTGACAGTCTTTGAAGTCCATTTGATTGCTCAACGGTTATTGGAGGAGTTTCTTTGTGAGGTAATTTTGTTTACCAAAACAACTGTCTAATTAAATCAACTAACTAAATAACATAGTAAAAAAAACCCCAACCAAACCTTTCCCTTCTGGAATAATTGAGTTTGGGGTTAGGTTTCATATTCATGCCTTATTTACAATTGCAAATGCACATTTTTCATCGATATTTTCTGACAGGTTTGTATTGGATTTAGGCCCAGAAGGCTTTCTGCAGATGCAAGTTTTCCAAAAGCTATTGTTTTAGTGATTTTTTTTTCCAGATTTTTCACTGTGTATTATAAATGTCTTATTTTCTTTACTGATTTATCTTCATTTCATTCTATCTGAAGACATGCTCTGCAGATTAAAGTAAATAAATGATTCCAGCCCCAGTTATTTTAGCCCTTTGTGAACTGTTCTTGGTTTTGATGTGGTTGGGGACTCTGGCTTTCAGTATTGCATATTTGGATTTTAATATTTATAATCTGTGCTGCCATCATTCACAAATCTGGCATAAACACACGGCCACCTTTCTCCTCTCCTGGTGATTAATAACCTTTAGGATATGGCATTCACTCTCAAGCATGTCTTAGTAGTTTTTAGTCTTTAAGAGATACATTTGAAGATGTATTTTGTAACTTTTAACTGATATTTGATTTCATTTGTGAACTGAGTTATAAAGATTGATGTGATTACATAGTAGAATATTTTATTTTAATTGTCTCTAGTAAAAGAGGAATATAGGCTGCCTGTTTCTGTGGTGCGACTTCTTAGTTTTACTAGCGTGGCATTTATTAATGCCACTGACAAAACATAACCTACAGTTAAAGTAAAAATGACAGAAAAATAGCACAAGGGGACAGAAGGAAAAGAGTACCTTGCTAAGCACAGGAATAAATTCCTAAATTATGTAAGAGGAAACCATTTAATCCTTAAATGCTGTTTAGATGCTTTTTTCATACATTTTTCTCTTCTGAGATACTTCCAGTGTCAGTGATAGCTTTGGTTACTGGTAATGTAACAGGCTAGCAGACATAAAATTATCATTAAACATTTGTAGGAAATATTTTTCCACAAAATATTACCAAAGCACAGCAGCAAACTCTCTTGCTTCTCTCAATAGTTTGTAATCAGAACTTTGTCAGTAGTTAAATTTTCTGTTTTCCTGCAGAAGTTAGTTTGTGGCTATTGGATTATTTTTCAGTGACTCTAAAGTTGATTTTATAATGAACATTAAAAACATTGACAGTGGTAAAGAAAAGGATATGGATAATTGGAAGAAATAGTTGTGCATAATGTTTAATATTTGAAATTCACCATGCACATTAATTTCTTTTTAACAAGTTTTGTTAGAAAAATGTTCAGACAGAGTATTATAATTATAGTCTAAGTGGCTCTGGTTCTGGTTTTCTTAAATTAGCTATTTTAAATATGTATGTCTGGTAATATATCATTATGGAATATGAGAAAAAAATTGGATGTGGAGGCCAGATACAGTGCTTCTAAGTGCTTCTTTTCTCTCTGAGAACAAAACCATATGTTTAGAAGATTCTTAATATAAATCAAAAGGTAAAGTGTTTGCTGAACAAAGATAAAACAGTATTTAACTGATATTGGTTTTATTTTAAAAAACCTGGTTTTGTTTTAACATAAACTGTCTGGGTGATCTGTTTAGTCTTAATTCCTGTAGTGTCATTATGTAATTTTAAGTGTCTATAACCCTTTGCCCTTAACAAAACAATCTCTTTTATCCAAGTAGAAAAGACCAAGCTGATAGTCAAAGTTTATTGTTTTTCATTGTAAGTAATGTTTATGTATTATTGCTTTTGAACACATGGATTGAAGATATTTACCAATGTTTTACTCCCCAAATGCCTGAGTAGGTCAAATGCTAATAATAAAATGCATCCACAAAACAGAGTGCTTTGCATGGGTAGTACTTGTTCCAAACACCAAGCAGTAGCACAGATCTGGGTCATGGGGTGCAGTGTTGTCCTGTCACAAGAAACATTTATCTAATGCTTTTCACTATGATCAAGTTTCAAACTCTGTTTTTGATTTTGTACATGGTCTCAGAGCCTGCCTTTTTGAGAGGCTGTACTGTACAATTCAGTCATGTAATGTCTCTGAGTATTCTGTAAACTAGTGGAAAAAAAGAGCATTGACAATGTATTCTACAAAAAAGTGCTCTCTTCTGCATTTTTTTCCTATTTCCTCCCTAAACAAACTTTTTTTTGGACAAAATATGTTTGCTGAATAAAAAATCTCCTTTATAAACTGAAGACTCTTTTAAGAACTGAGAGGTCAAAGGCCTGCTTACTTCTCTGTGGAATCCTTCAAGTAATGTGTCATATGTTGTGCTTAGGAAGAAAACCTCTAGTTCATTTCACAGTTATGCTGACACTTGCTCTGTTCCATTTTACTCAGGAATTGTTTGGTGCTTTGTTCATGACAAGTGTTTTCATTTCTCTAATTTGGAGTGATATGAAGGTTTTCTCTAGATAGGAAAAGTTATGTGAATAACAAAATGAATTTTGATGAAGTATGGAAGCAGTGTGTTAATAGAAATTATTTTTCTGATACTGCTAAAAGCAGCTTTGTTTCAGTCTAGTAAGAAACAGGATACTGAGATAAACTTTGAACTGCTTCTGCAAATCCTTGAAGTTTTGTTTTCACATTCATGGTAATGTGGGAAGTTTGGGGATGTGGTGGTTGGCTAGCAAATTTAAAAATGCAGCCTTCACAAATTAGTCCTCTAAATTTCTAATGTTCCTAAGTGTCAATGTATGCCTTCTTCAAGGACAAGAGGTTTAACTGTCCCTTGGGTATATGAAATAACAGCTTCAATGTCCCCTCTAGGTCCTGTAAGTCTCAGCTGCCACAACTTCCAGCTTCCTTTTGACAACTTAGGAAATATCTCTTGTCTTCACTGTGAAAAACTAAGTGCAAAAACTGGTCTTTACCACGGAAGAGATGCCATCAGTAGTACTGGATGAAGAGGAGAGGTTGGAGGATGGCGGTGCTGCCTAATTTTGTCTCTGCCACGGAAGGGTGAAATTGCAGAACAGAAGGTAGTATTTCTACTGTGTCATTATTTATTTATTTTAGTTTTGCTCTTGGCCATTTGAAAAGGCAGAAGACTATCAATTTGTACAAAATGAAATTAGCAGTTCTGAGAGTGGCTGGCTTCTATGAAAATATCCTTGCTGGTTCTCCTGTGGAGCAGCTTCAGTTGCCTGCCTTCCTAACTGCTCCTAACAGCATGAAACCTGACTTCACCATGTCGAAGCAGACTTTGTCACAGCAGGGACAAGGCAATGTGCATGTGTAGTTGCAAGAAAGCTGAAGGAGTCCCAGATCACTGCAGTCTCTGCAGGGTCCACCTTTATGCTTCAGTAATTTTTCTATCAGTTAAGATAACTGCATCTACATAATGGATTTTTTACATAGTGGTTTGGAAAAAAACAGTCTAAGGCTAGAAGAGAAAAATGAACAGTGTGGTGAAGAAGTGAAAACCAAGGAAATGTATAAATCTGTGGTATTATCAATGTGGACTGCATGTTATAGATATTGTAATGGGTAATATTGTTATACACACTGTTACACAAAATAATAACTGTAGATTTTGTTACTACAGGGAACTTTAGAAAAGCAAGGCTCCACGAATTTTGATCAACTAATTTCTGGGTTTAGGTTAATTTAGGTCAATACTAGATAATCAAAAACTGTGAGTCAAGTCTAGAAAATAATATGAGAAGGAATTTATTTCCCCATAGTTCTAATTATGGTTTTCCTGAAAGCAGTAGGTGAGAGCAACATGAAGCTATTTTTGTTTTAATACGTGTTACTAGGTTTTATTAACAACTCATATGTGCTTCCAGAGAGACTATTAATAAATTACTCAATAGACAAATATTTGGTTTTTTATCAAAAATGAAGCTAAAAAGGAAATGGCACAAGGTACTGTACTTTTTGTACTGTACTTTTATTGCTATTAAAAATATTTAGGTAATAGGCAATAGTGAGCAGGTGTGTGTGTTGGTTGTTTAATTTTCTTCCTCTGTTTGCTACTTTAATAAATAATTCCTGTAAATAAAAGAGTAGTTCTGCCAGAAGAAAGGGGGGTGAAGAGGTGAATGCTTTGTATAGTAGTAAAGAAATCTGCAGGTTGAAATCTTGTACAAATATTATCTCCAAGAGTGAGTCTGAGCTCTGTTTATATGGGGCTTTTTGATACAGATATGTTTTTCAAGTCCTGTCTGTTCCCCTCTCTCTTTACATTACATTCCCTTCCAATAATCATAGATTTTGACTGTAGTGAGTCTGTCAGAAAACTATTTTTCAGGTTTTGATTAATATCCAAATACTTGGTGTTCATCTGTACTACAAAGGAAACTTGATTTCAAGCAGCTAAGTAAATTATTTTCTTCTGCAGAGCTACAACGACTTTATAAAATACTGACACAATGTTATATTTCTGAATGCAGCTCTCTTGAGTGTTTTCAGCTGAACAAATCATCAGGCAATTGGTTTTTGTGTTTTCAAAGTGTAATAGCCAACAACTGGTGAAATAAGGCTTTCTGTTTGGTTCTGTGCTGAAAGGGGCAAAACAGTCAAACACTGCAAGTGTCACTATATATGATACTCTAGTGGCATCATAGCAAATTTCACATCCTTTCAGTTTACTTAAAAGAAATTCACAATGCAGCAAGCACCTTTGAATATGTAGGAAAATATAGCATTGTGAATGGAAATAAAACAAGTTGAAATAAAGCTCCACCTTGAAACAGGAAATCCTACTTATGGGCCTGTTTTCCTACAAATAAGGAAAATGTTTTTCAATATGTTTGTAAGCAGTGGGAGGAGGCTCTTATGTGAAGCAGACACCCTCAGACACCAGTATTTACTGTTGTTGGTTCTAAAACATTATAGCACACCTTTATACTGAAATAAAGGCAATGTTTCTTTCCTAGCTACTATGTGGCATCTATGGATTTTTCAAATGCTTGCCTTGAATTCTAGCTCACATGTAAAGACAAGTAAATAGTCCTAGAGAGGGGAAAATTAATAAGGTGTTGCCCAAATAATCCAACCCTGCTAAATGTAACATTCCCAGAGCTCACATCAGTGTAGGGATAATATGACTATAGTCTTTGTACGCCATCATATTAGAACATATCCATATTATAACACAATGCTGATACTAACAGTGATTAGGTGCAAGAGAGAAGCTGTCAATATTAATGAGTACATGGAAGTGATGCAAGAGTGGGGATCAGATTTTGTTTTGTTTTATTGTGTAAATTGGATCTTCAAGTCAGCAGCTGAAAAGAAGCAAAGTATTTATGTCAACTGATCAAACCCACTGTTTCACAGCAGAATGGACAGTTTAATATTCCACCATAAGCAGGGGTGATTTCCTGCAGGTCTTGCTTGAAATATGGTCATGAGTAGGCTCTGAAGAATGGTACCTTCTGTGCGGTGTTAAAAATGTTAAAGAAAATTAGTCTGATTAATGAAAAGTTTAGTTCATGCACACATTGCTTGTAAAAACAGAATAACAGTCAATTATTTTCTCAGTACAGAAGGCTGAATACATATTTTATATTTCTGTAACTGGAATGTTTAGTGCAATGTTCCAATCAGGTTATTTCATCACTTATTGACCCTATTTACTTACCCTTTTTTTTAAATAAAAAAACTATATTTGTCACGTGTCAGAGAGTTTGAAAACAATAGCATGGAACACACTAGCATTTTCCTACTGCACCAGCGAGCACTGTGAAAAGTGGTGGTACCTGGGTATTATTTACTTGGTAAGGCAATAGGCATAAAGAAAATCATAAAACCTTCTTCACCGGGGAGAAAGAAATAGCATTTTGTAATGATAAAATATTTTCTGATTGAATATGAACACAGTTCAGTGTTAACAGAAGAAATGTAGGCAGTTGTGATACTTGCTAAAGCAAACTCTCTACTAAAGTATTAATCATTGTAAGTGGTCAGTTTGATTAACAATGAGCTAATTGTTACTAACTCCTCATAGCCAGACAAGTAGTGGTGACCAAGCTAGCCTGAGCAGGTTTGTGTTTTAATAGGTCATGTAAAGGCCTGATCATCGCCCATTGCAAGCTGCTGTGTAGTTTGCAATCAGCCATGTGGATTCATTTCAGAAAATTGCTGTTTCTGGATTTGAAGCAGAGACTCTGCAACATCATCATGTCTGGAATATTTTCATGTTTTGTGAGTGATTTTGTGAGCGATTGCTTTCTCAGTATTATATTATGTGCGCATTTATTTTATATTTTAATGAGTACACATTATCTTAAAAAAGTTTCTGATGCCATCAGCTAGCTAAATATTATTGCAATTTAAAAAGCCCCTCCCCCCAATAAAGCAAGCTTTTCTTATCTCTTTCCTTCCACATATTCCCAATTGAGAATCTTCCATCTGTTTCCACAAGTAAACCTGTAATCAGTATTTAATTGCGCCTTCTATTTCATTGTCTGGTTACTTATGTCTGTTGGTGCAGGGTATTTGACAAGATTAATGACACAACTAACACCTTTGTACAACTCTCATTACCAGTATTTATCTTCAAATTCACTTCTAAGAGGTAGTATGGGTCCTTGAAAGTGAAAGCCACTGAATATCTTTTAAACTACTAAGCAGAAGGCTGGAAGCATGGGAAGCATACAGTCTTAATTGAATAAATCTCTCTGGTTAAGTGTAGAGAATATTGCATATTGTGATATTCAAAAGGGCTGGAAAAAACCCTACATAATGTCTGAATAATCATTCTCTGTATACTTCAACTAATAATTCAATGCTTTACTGTGTTTTTATAAATGTTCTATTCTCAGTAAGGAGAATGTACTTCACTGAAATAACACTATTTATATGTTATAGGAAATTTAGTCAACATTATTATTTATAGCGTTGGTTATTCAATAGTTTGTGGTTTTACATTTGTTTTCTACTCTTTGCTTCATTTTTCCTGAAAATGACAATGTTGTAGTATGTATGGGTGAATGCTAAAGGGAAAGAACTTTTCCTGTCAAAACTGAATTTTGATAAGTGACAAAGCAAGTTTAATGCTGATGTCCAGGCTTATGGATATCATGTGTAAATCTAAAACAGTTAGAGCTAACCTTGCTGTGTTTTTGGTGGAGCCACATCTCCTGGGTGCTTGCCCAGTCCTGTGAGTTGAAAGGTCAGTGAACCACAGTGATGGGCTATAAACACTCTGCATCAACTACTTACCTACAGGAATAGAAAAAAGGCATGAAAGTCAAAGAAAAAGAGGACTAAGTGCACTTTCTCAGCTTGCCCCTTTCCTTTTCAGGAGCATTATCCTTCATCAGTCTCCAATAACCTGTTGCTGTCCCTTCCATATCAACAAATTATTGCATTTTTGTGCAAGTTTTCCTAAGTCAGTGTTGGTTTCATTCCTGAGAGTGCTGTTAGCTAAGATTCTCATGTAACCTTTTGAATTGAGTGAAAAACACTATCAAAATTCCTAGTAGCAAGGAAATCTTAGCTCTAGTGCTGGTCCTGGTAGGGTGTAAACCAGAACTTCTCCCATAGATCTTTGTTTGATCCTTTGCAAGTCCCAGCAGTTGTGCAATTTAGGTAATTTCTGAGGAATTATTTCCCTCATTCATGTGGAAACATCAGTTGCATGGATTCTTAGGGAAATTAAGGTGAGAGATTCATCCTTTTCCTTCAGGATACATAATCTGACTTTTATCTGAAAGTTTTTATTGAAGTTACCTCCTCTGATGCTAGGCAAGATACATAGGCGATGGACAGGACAATTTTATTGAAAACCTGAATTTTCAACATCAATTCTGTGAGTTATAAGCAATCTCAGGTTCCTCCTGGGTTCAGGATTCAGCTTTGAATCTGAATTTGCCCACTGTGCAGCATCAGCTTCCTTGCAGGGAGTTCTGCCAGGCTCCTAGAAGGAATCTGGTTTTAGCACACACGTGTATCGACAAATACAAATGTTTTGATACATTAACAAGTGAAACCTAATTTGAACTCTGGATGCCTGATCTTGATAATCTAAGGTGAGGAAATCTTTAGCCTTGAATGAGGCATTCCACAAGAGAAAGTGAGGGAGTCTGAAGCATCTGTTTTGCCAATCTTCTCTTT
This sequence comes from Passer montanus, assembly GCF_014805655.1. Lineage (NCBI taxonomy): Eukaryota > Metazoa > Chordata > Aves > Passeriformes > Passeridae > Passer > Passer montanus. The sequence continues at coordinate 17,405 of NW_024368064.1, forward strand.
TTATCTAGAGTGTAGTTCTTTGTTGCAGTAAGGTAGAAAAATCATCAAGACGCTTCATAAAATCAGGCCTGTCCTCCTGGAATCAGTGGCTGGCCTTGTCAAAGCCAGCATTTTGCGAGTTCCCATGTGAAAGCAATCTTGTTGTGAGCAATTTGTTAACATAACAAGGTATTCCTGGGTAAAATATCAGCTTGCACCTGTAGAAACTGTTTTTGCACCATTAGGTAGAAAAATGAAAACTATCTTTTACAGACAGCTGTCCTTGCATGTAGACACAGAGATTTTGAGAGACTAGTCAATACAGAATAACAACTTGCTACTAACGAATAAAAGTAATTGGCAAGAAACTACTAATTGGAGTCACACATGAGGTCTGTAAAACTGTATAAAAAAAGAGTTATGTGACTAAAGAAAGGGCTTTTCCACCATGAAGAAAATGGAGTCCAGTGTCATTTATTCCCTTAGATCTTGCCGTGTACTGAGCAGAGCACCCACACTATGACAATACTCGGTGTTGTGACTTTGATTCTTATCCCTTTGTTCTTTAAGCTCAGGGGTTCAGATACTATAAGGGTGCTGTAGGAGAGCATCAGCCCTTATGCAACTGGAGAATAGCTTTTCATTGTGAAGCTACAGTATTTCAAAGTGAAGACCAATTAAATAAACCTACTGAAAGATTTTTGATTTATCAGGTGACTGCCAGCCTTCTTTTAAGCCAGCGCCAAATTTTATACTTCTGTAGCAGATCATGTAGTTTGTAAGTTAATTGATGTATGTATCATATTACTTGTTATTTAGCTGTAATTAGAACATTTTGTCTAATATTTGATCAGCAGTGAGTTGGATCTGACACTTTTATAACAGATTTATCACATGTGCATGGTGTAACCTGAGGAGAGCATGTTGATCTTTTGTCACCTACCAAAGAATTTAGGCCTTTAAATAATGTAGAAAAGTGCAGATTCTAAGAAGCAAATTACTTCATTTCTTTTTTGGGGGTATCAGACATGGACTTTGTTCCCTGGAACAAGAAAAATTGCTTCATGTCATAAAAACTATGTTTGTACAAATGTGAATGAAAATCAATTAACAATCCACTGGTCTATTTGTACAAATATTGCTCTTCACTCAGGCCTGTCTGGTCATGTCTTTTGTGGATAAGTTATTTAGTAAACAACCAAAAAGAAAAGGAATTGTGATTTGCAAGTTATGAAAAGCTGAAATACAACATCCCAGTTTTAGCGGATTTGACACTGATCTCCTTTCACTTAAGCCAAGTATATTTAGATGTTTGCCTGAGTTAAACATGGTCAAAATAAGATAAATTATTTGGATTTTAAGCATTTGTAACTGAAGGTCTCTCAAGCACATTTGCTTCAACTGATAGTGGTCCATTTATGGAACAACAATGAGAGAAATAGCTGATTGTCCTAAAGGTCAAAATTATTTTCCTTCCAAATTCATTTGTACTATTATTGACACTATTTTTTTTCAGACAGAGAGGTAGAAAAAGTTGACACATGCATAAAATACATCATCATAATGTAAAATTACTGATTATTAAATCTGTATCTTTAAGCATTTTGTGTGCTTTGTTGTTAGTTTTGGGTTTTTTTAATTGTCTTTTATCACAAGCATGTTATAGAGACCTAGTTGCAGTAAGCACCAAAATCCTACCAGGATGGTAAATATTTAGAAAGTTTAAAAGGTTGCACTGTAGGAGTTTTGGACAACTTTCACTAACAGTTTTAAAATCTTGCAGAACAGATGCATGCAAATATGGAATAAATATTTAAAAGTTGTATTTAGCTGTATGTCTTCATAGTTTCTGAAGATAAGAGCCTGTTTTTACAGGGAAAGAACTCTAAGTCTCTTATAAATGAATGTTAACAAGTTGTGAATGCATTAAGATGTAATTTGTGAGTGAATAAATCAGGTATTGGACTCTTTTAATCTAATGCAATATGGACAAATATCCAGAAATAATTAAAATGATGGACATGTTGGTATTGCATGCAGCCTCCTACATTGTTATTTTGCATAAAAAGGGCAAGTAAGGGGAAGGTGTCCATACATTATGGGCTTAATTGGCAGTTTCTTGTTATTAGAATAGAGGGTTATTGTCATTCTTAATGTACTTAATGTGAATCTAGTATTTGAGAAAGGTTGGTAGGTGAAAGATTAGGTTAAGGGTTGACTTGTGAAAGGTTTCATGCTTCTGGATTGACAGCTCTGAGAATCTGCCAACAGCTGTACAGAGAACCAAAACAGCACAGACAGTGCTGCTGCCATCTTGGTTGCACTGTTCCATCCCTTACCAGTGGTGCAGCTGCTTTTATCCAGAGCTCACGTGTATCTCTGAGACATATTCCTCCCAATCCTATAATTTTTGCTAAAGTTACTTGCAAGAGGACTAAGCACAAGGATACAATGACAGCTGAGTCCTGTGCTTGCGGGGTTCCCAAGGAAGGAATGATGAATCTGACTCCATGTTCTTAGAAGGCTAATTTATTATTTTATGATCTATATTATATTAAAGAATGCTATACTAAACTATACTAAAAAAAATACTAAAGAATACAGAAAGGATAAAGACAGAAGGCTAAAAGACGCTACTGAAAAATTCGTGACTCTCTCCTCCAGAGATCGACACAGCTTGGCCCCAGTTGGCCAATAAGTAAAAACAATCTCCCAACCATATTCCAAAGCAACAAAACACAGGAGAAGCAAGTGAGATAATATTTTCCTTTTTCTCTGGGGCTTCTCAGCTTCCCAGGAGAGAAATCCTGGGCAAAGGGATTTTTCCAGAAAATATGACAGTGACAGCTGAGTCTCTCTTCAGGATCCAAACCTACCGAAATTGTCTTATGAGGCCGTATACACCACACTATTGCAGACACCTGATCCTTACTTTTTCTGTGAGAAGGCTGAAAGCACTAAGCCTTCAACAAAATGGCTTTTTTTTTTCTTTTTCTCTGAAGTGGTAAAAACTTGTTACAGATATCAAGGTGAATATTCCGATTCAGAGTCCAGCAAAATTTTTTCTTCAGATATGGTAAGGCTGCTCTTGAACTCTTCTGATACCTGAAACATAATCTATTTCCACATCTCTCTGTTAAATTTGGAAAAATGTTTTGTTTGAAAACATCCAAGGAAGTGAACATGAGTTGGCAGCTCATGGATGTTGGCAGTTCAAGGATGTACCTCTTACTCATATGTATGTTTCTTTTCCAGAGATGCTTTTCAGAAGGAAATTATAATCTTTGACACTATTTATGTTAATTTTGCTCTTAATAACTTGACCTTTAAATAGTATTTCCTGCAGCCTATATTCATGGTATGTGCAAGTATAATACAGTAGCTAAAGTCTCTGGTATTTATTTCTCATAAAGTCTGGATCTCCAGAAATAAGATGTTTCTCTGTAGACTTAAATGAACAGAAAAAAATAATTCCGTTTCTCCCTCTCCCCCACCTTTGGATTGAAATACTCCAAAATGATAGAATTTATGAAGTTATATAATTTTGGGGTTTTTTTTTCCTACTTTTCTTTTTAAGGCCCCACTTTTTCACTAGAAGATGATTGTGTTGCATATGAAGTTGCTAGTACACTCACAAAAAGCAATAGCCTGAGCTTTGTAAGATTTCTTGGAGATATTCAGAGCCTTGTATTACAAATTTCATTAATAACTTGATAAAATATGATAATGCTACGTTTTTCTCAGTACTGATTTAGCCATCTACCATGTAAATTTGGCTGTTGTCCTCAGGAAGGAAGAAATATGTATGTAGATACTGGAAAATTTTGTGTCTGAAGTTTGATCACAACTTTTTATATAGGCTTGCTTGCATCACTTCCCTTATGACAGGTTGCTAGGTTTAGCATTACAGTGGGCCTTTTAATATTGATTTGTGATGACAAAATGTCATCCATTAAACTATTCCTATTATTTTGTCCATTAAAGGACAGTTTTGTCAAGATCTGAGACAAGCTGCAAATATCTTCACTCTTTTCCACCAAAAAATTTGATGATTCTCTTGGCTTTGTTAGCTCATGTGATAAAACTTAGTAGTATTAAAGTATTTTAGGCATATGGGAAAGCAGCCCTGTGTAGAAAGCCTGGTAGCATAAACTTCCAGTAAAAATTCTGAGTATTGCAAACATAGTTCCTTTAAGAACTTTTGAAGAGTCCATTATAAAACATGGGTGACAAACTGGGAAAACTGGGTTAAATGAGGAAATCATAAGAATATGCATTTACAGTTCTGGAAATCTTTGAAGCAAAACATATTTCAAGAACAAGCTGGCTCAGGAAGCCTTGAAGAAGGGCATCAAGGGGAAAAGGTACTTGCACATCAACATTTCTGAAGCAGACTGTACCAAAGATGGATTTGACTGTAATACCAGCATGCTGAAGATTAGAGGAGGGATTGCTCACACGGCTGTTTCATGTCATGTACTGGTAGTTCTGCTAAGACTGCAGGTTTAAACAAACACCCTGTAAGTCTGTCTTGGTCCCACTATCTTTGATCCTCTGAATTTGAGTCATTTGTTTAGTAATTCCCAAATGTTATTCAAGTAATGTACATTAACCGGATATTGACTTCTCTTGAGGCAAACATCAATGTTTATCGAACAGAGAAATAAATATTGACTGAAGTAAAGCCAAAGTCAATTTTTTCTTCAGAACTATAAACCTTAATGTTCACTGAAATGCCAAGTAAATATACAGTGGTTGCCATTTAAATCTTGGTAATTCTCTAGAATCATATATAAGATGACCATTGCTATTTATATATATAGTATGACTGTCAGAATAAATATGTTAAAAGAATTTACAAAGATTTATTTTGTTCAATAATGGAAGCACAGCTATTAAAATATGATTTGATAATTTTGAACATTTTGGTCAATTATTTAGCAGTATTGTTGCTTGTAGCAAAAATAATTTTATTTGCATTTTAAATTAGTGATTTTTTTTTTTGCATGATGCATTTTCTTTATTATAATTCCCAAGAGTGTAGTGCAATGTACTTAGAGTTAATATGAACTTACTCTTATGAATTGTCACTTATTTATAAGCCAGCTAAACATGTACATAGTAAATGTGACTAGTATCCTTTTAAAGTGTCTTGTCTGAAAGAATATACTTATGTATTTTTTATGTATTTACAGGATTATGATCTGTAAGCATAGTCTAAGTAATTATTTATTAGAAAAAGTGTTGGAGACAAGTTTGTTGCTGTAATGTAATTATTAAAATTTGGTTCTAAGGGTGAAATGGCATCTAGATCAAGCCCTCAACTAGGCAGAAATATCTGCCTAGAAGTAAAAAGAAGCAGGAGATGCAATTGGAGATACAGCATTTTGAAGACACCAACAAGTCTGACTTATGAGTGAAGGCTGTTCTCAACCTCCTTGGAGTTTACATATTGATCCAGGATCCTGTTTTCTTGAATGATCCAGTTGTGAGTGACTCTTATCATGAATAAATGAGCAATGACCAATGAGGGTCAAGGTAAAAATGGCCTGGGAGGAAGCCACGTGATAAGTTCCTTCAAAATCTCTTGTAAGTATATTGATTTTATGAATGACCACATCTGACTAAAACTATTACTGCTTGCCAGTAGGATTTGTAAAAACTTATTAGACAGATAAAGTCACACTCTGCGTGTCTGCTCTGCACCGTAAGTTTTGTCTTCATCTTAAATGCTGTTCTTTATATTTTCTTTATATTTATGCTTTCCAAGCCAGGTGGAATAAAGTCTCCACAGTCTTCATTTCTCATAGGGGTGGATCAAAAGGACTGTTTTTCAGTCCTTTATCATTTTCCAAGCAATACCTCTCATGTAAAGGAAGCATAATTTTTGCTGTGCTTAAGGGATTTCATGTTCACTGCAATGACCAGAAGTGAATAGAAAGGTCACTCTGAGTAAGGTCTTCCTTTGACTGAATCAGCAGTGGTGTAATGTCTTTGTGACACTATACATGATGTCCAGAAAGGGAGCATTTCCTGTGTTTGTGCTTTGTCTCTGATATGGTCTTTGCTTCTCAGTGGCTGTCTGCAGCATAGAGTGGGACAGATGCAGTCTGTATGCTGCATTTTTTACTGTCTTTTAGCGCTGCAAAGCATAAGTAGACACTGGTAAAGTGTGGGAATGAAAAGGCATGATCCCATGCAGGAGGTGAACACCACATTTTGAATTACCAGGCTGTGTCATTTTCATATATGTAACCTTCAGGCAGGACTGTGCTTTTCAGAAAGCCATTGCCTGGGAATGAAGTAGTGAGGCAGAATTAGACATGGGAGGAGAAAGCTGCTGGGACTTCCAAAGTAAAGGCATGAAATTGCTGGACTATCTGATATAAGCCACACTTCTGCAGAATTATAAGGTTAGTTTCAGATAGCTTGCATGTTCTATACATAAAAATAATGTAATTGTTGAATTTCCAGTTCTACCTTACAAACTGAGTGGAACAGAAAATCCAATGCTCTCCCCTTTTATAAAGCTCAAATCAGGAATGTTTACTTCTTCATAGAGAATATTGTAATTGAATAACAGTCTGCTGCCAAGAAAACTCTGAAGCAAACAGTCTCATATTTTCAAAGCAGACACTGCTGCCCTTGAAATAATCTTGTAGCTGTTATATGACAGAATACTAAATAGAAGACCAATTCCAGATCTTTTGACAATGTTCTGTTATAATGACTTTACTCCTATTATATCAAGTGATTGATGTAGATGTAATCATTGTGGTTGATGGATGTTAGTGTGGCAGGGTGACATTTGATTTCTGTTCTGTTTGAATTCTGATTAGCTTAAAGAATAAATCTGTGCCATGTGGTTAGAAAAAGTTTACTGTACCTGAGTGACTACACTGGTGTGTGACTGACATTTATTTATTTTTATCAGTGTGGAAGGGTCAGCAATCCTTATTATTCAGTCTTTAAAGTGAATTTTAATGCTTGTGAAAGGAACCAGATTGACAGCTAGAGGAGAATTGAAGTCCTTTCTCAGTCTGCAAAAGGAACACAGCAGAGGCAAGAAAGATGTTCCTGTCTGGTCTAGGGAGTCTTTATTCTTATTTATGGGAGAATAATTTTAATCATCGATGATCTGATGAACAGCAGTAACATATTTTGGCCATATGGATTTATATTAAAGCCTGCCATATGTGGTTGCAGGAGTTTGAGGGAAAGTAAAATTTCATGGTCTGTTTCATGTGGGAGAAAGGAGTTGCTGATGGAGTGGCTGTGTGTAGATATGACAGAGATGAAAAATGTATGGAATTTCAGTTACTTTCATCTTCTGCACCTTTTTTCAAATCAAAGGTATTGCAGAGCAAGAGTGACTGATTTGTTATTGGGAAGGTCAAGAAAAAGATTTTCTTTTGAGTACATAACTAATTCCTGTTATTATTTTATTTTATAACTTTTATTTCTTTTCTGGGCTATTTCTTGTTTTCAGCTGAGTTCAGCTGTGTCTCTTGGTGAGCTCTTAGGAGCAGGAGTGGTGATTTCCAGCTCTTGCCTGCTGAAGACGAAATGCACCTGTCAGAGACAGAGTTAATTTTCGTTATACCAGTCCCATGTGGTGCCACATTTCAGATTTGTGACTAAACTGGTGTTGGGGCTGTTGCTGATCAGTAATTGCAGAGCAGCGAGGTTTGCTCTTGCTCTGCCACACCCTTCAGTGAGCCCTCTGGGGTGGGCAAAATAATTTGGGCACAACACAACTTGGGCAGCTGACCCAGATTGACCAGTGGAGTATTTCATGCCATATAATATCATGCTCAGCAATAATATGGAAGGGGAGCTTGTGGGTGTGATCATGCAGGCATGCGCACACTCACATGGCTCTCTTGGCTGCTGTTGCGGCATTTTCATAGACCATGTGGAATGTAAAGAAGGAGAGTGATGTGTTAATTGGCTCTGCTCACATTGGTTTAATGGTATAAAAAGGACTTAGAGTCCAGTAAAGCTATCTCTTGTGATTTATGTTCTGGTTCTTGATCTCATTGACATGCATTCTGAAAACATGCTTTCAGACAGTGTTATTAATTGTAAAATGTGGAAACGCTGAGGGGGCAACCACTGTGCTTTTCTATTTTTATTTCCCCTGATCCTCTTTGTTGCCCAACACCATGTGATTTCAAGTGAATTTAATAAAGATGAGCCAACCCTTATTCTGGCGGGAACTCCTGAGTTGGCTTGTGTAATAAAATGTCTATTAAATGTTTTTGAATGGATGATGTTAGGTTTCAGGTACAACTGCCCATGTACATTGTTCTGGCATGTGCACAGAGGCTTTCATAGAGTTCTCCATCAGGATTAGAAAACTGAACTTTATTTTGACAATGAAATTGAATGTTTGAAAAGAACATGTTCCATTAGAGGCTGTATGGAGCTCTTAGCAGGAACACCAATATGTTTTGCCAACCATAAGGCAAGCAAGTTCAGTTTTGTCCCCTCTTATTTCATAGATTGCACCCAGATTTCTTCACTTGACCAGTGATTTGTCTGGTGGAAGCATATTTTCTAAATAGCATGAGGTTTAAGCTTTTCAAACTACTGAGAAAAGGGCAATGGCTTTAATAGTACCAGTGGCTAATCACCATCACTGTTAAATATTTATGACTTGCTCTTCATTTGAATTTTTCTGTATTTAAGGTAAAGGCTTTTTTTTAAATTGCTGGGTCTTTCTCTGCTACATCTGAAGTGCAATTTAGTACCCAATGTTTTCTACCCATGAATGTTCTTACATACTCTAATCAAGTTACTGTGCAGTCTATTTTTTGATAAGCCAAACAAGTTGAGCTATTTCACTCTGACTTTAAGACGTTTTGTTAAATCCTTGAGTATTTTGATGCTCCTTCTTCCAACACCCCCTTCAATATTTTATTACACTTTTGAAAGTACCAGGAGAAGTTGTATTCAAGCATTGGCCCACGTGATACTGTATTTAGAGATAAAATTAACTTTCCACTCCTTAGTTGTACATAAGCCTCTCTGCTAAAGAACAGTCTGCATTTTTAAAATTGTATGTGTAACTTTGTATCAAAACATGTTCAATTTAGAGGACCTGCTTTACTATGCTGTACACCTGCTGTACAGAAAATTCAATATTTGAAACTAAATACAAATTATCATTATTATTTATCTTCATGTTGACAGGATTCTGAAAGTTTATATTGGAAAACATTCCCATGAATGAAATGAGCTTCAGAACTTATTTATAAGTTTTTCTGTTAATATATTTTGGATTAGAGAAATACATAATTGTGGTCTGGAAATTAGACAAATATTGTTTAGATTTATGGAGATGTATTGAATGGACTCTTTATGTTTGATATTAAGACAAATATTTGTCTATAATTTTCCTCAGTTATTCTTATGACTTAAATTTAAAAAGAAATGTTTCAAAAATATAACTGATGTTACAGAAATAGTTCTGATCTCATACAGTAGCTCTTTGTTTTTTAATTCTCTGTATCTCATAGCTTTTCAATTCTAAAATTTTTGTCTGTATATTTATGAATTGATCCTGATTTGTGAACTTTTTCTATTGTAACTGAGTAATATTTATTTTAGTAAATAATTTCAGAAAAAAAAATAACTTTTGAGTTAAACAAACATTTTCTTTTCAGATTCATATGCAAAATAATTCTTTGTTCCTCTCTCCTGAAAGTTTAAATATTCTGAAGTATTTGAGATGATACATGACATTGTTTTTCCTGTGAAGTTTTCTTTGAAAAGACTGGAACTTCAAAAATATTTAAACTAATTTAATGTTGAAATTACTTTTCTGTTGTTCAGTTCCCTGAGAAGATCAAATGATGCTTTTAAGTTGATCAAGCACCAATTTTTAGAATGAATTATTTACACAACTTTAATCTAGATGTCACCTAACATTTTTTATTGTTTCTCTGTATCTGACTGATGCATGATAATTGGGAAAATAAACATGGTCTAAATATGTAAATATTTTTAAATACATAGAAATTAAAATGCGATTTGCAGATCAAATCAGACCTATAATAAGACTTGAAGTTTTTATTTTATGAAGCCTGATTCCTCCTTTTAAAGGAACTTAAATTTTTGGAAGTTTTCAGCTGCAGTGAGTGTTCTTACATGCTGTCACTCTAATGATTCAATATGGCACCATTTTAAGGTAATGGAGGGATAGAAAGGAAAGACTAAGTAAAAAAGTCTAAAAAAAAAAAAGTCTCTAAAAAGGAGAGAAGATCTAGAGTCAGACAAGTAGACAAATTCATGTTGTGACCATGCTGTCTGCAGATGGATAAAAACTATCAGTTTGGGTCTTTGGTATTATTCCAAAAAAGATTTGTTGCTGAATAGTAATTAGAAGAGATCAATGTTTTCCTCAGAAATTGTTCCATGCTCTCAGTCTGGGGCCTCGCCAATTGTAGGATGCTTCAAAATTGTTGCTGTATTATAAAACTGTATTCCTAGTGCACTGAGAGGAGCAGTGGAAAGGAAAAGGTGTACATCTGGTCCAGGTTCCACCTTCTCTGTGAAGGGAACAGCAGATCTTAATGAGAAGGTGGAAGAATCTGAAACTGTCAATGGACATACTCAGACTAGAATAAAAATGATACTTTTGTTTAGTTGTAGCCTTTTTAGGAGAAAGATAAAGGACTGAGCAGCCCAGAGATTGTTCTTGCCAATTAAAATATGATTCTGTCAGCTGAGATGGTGACAAAGCAGTGCTCTGACATGTTGTCCAGAGTTTTAAAACAGAAAGTATTGGTATGGTAAGTTAAAACCCCTGTGGATGGAGCATGAGTACTTAATTACAGCATGATAGATCACAGCAGGCAATCCCCCTCTCTCCACCCACCAGCCTTTGAGAAAGGCCCCAGTGATAAGTGTCAAGTGTGTTTAGCTTCAGTGAGGTGAAATAGTCACTCTATTCAGCCACTCTTTTGAGTGCAAAATAAATTGAAGTGCTTTAAGAACCCTGGTTTTTGAGATAATGTGATTACAGTAAAGCATTAATTGCACAGCATAAGCATAATATGCTTTGCCTGTTGCAGGAAGAGGAAAAAAATACACTGAGTAACCTTGCTGTGCAGCCCAGCCTATAGAAAATGTAGTATGAAGCATTTGAATTAAAACTCCTGTGAAAGATTCAGTTTACCCATTTCTTTATGGGTAGGCAGCGTATATGGAAATATTCCGATTGGATGTTCACCAAAGGTTTATGCAAAAACCCATTTTGCACTGGAACTATTTTGATTCAAAAGCATTTTGAAATAGAGGTTGGTTCTTGATTTAAATTCTCCCTGCACCAGCTCGTTCATCCTTTCACCTTGGTTTCTGCTGTGAGGAAATGTGGTTTTTTGATGTGCAGCGGGTGTCATCGTCTCTCCCAAAATACTCAGGAAGAGAAGCAACTTTCTGAACTGGGAGATCACTGTCCGGGATACTGGATGTCTTGTCATTCTGTCATGTTGTTTTGAAGCAACCTTCAAGCCTAGCACATTTATAGATGCACCAAGATTTACTAAAATTCTGATTCTGATGCTTTTGTGTTTGGCCACTTCAGCATGATTAACTCTAGAAATTATTTTTTAAAATTGAAGAAAATAGCTTGAATCAAAATTCCATGTGAGATGTATAGACAACAAGGGAAACTTAAACCAAAAGCCTGGTCCTCACGAGGCAGCCAACTAACCTAAAAGATTAGGAGTAGTGGGAATTTTGCTACTTGCTCTATGAAGCTTCCAAAATACAATTGACACGTATTCTTTTTTACCAGTGGGAAAAAAAATAAAATCTCTGTTGTATTCCTTTGTTGTAATGGTGTTCAGTGCTAACAACTTGCCAGCTGAAGCCACCCTGCAGAGTGTGTGGAAGTCACTAGAGATAAACTAGTTTTGAAATATCTGACCTTCTCAGGGGGATTTCATTTTGGCTCCAGCTACTGGACCCACCCTGTATGAAACATGAATTTGGAAATGCTTTCAAATACTGAACAACACAGACAATTTAGGAAGTATAGCATAGCTGCCAGTGGGTAGATTAAACAGAGAGAAAAAGGCAACAGGGACACGAGTAACTCCAAATTGGTATAGGGGAGAAAAATATACAGCAAGAGAATCCAGATAAAGGCGGGGTTGGAACAACAGGGAGAAGGAAGGCTCAGACATGAAAAAAGAAAAAAAATAAAGTCATTGTATCAGAAATAGAATCTGTGAGTTAGGAACATTTTCAAAGCTCCATGGTCTCCCTTAATCCTCCACATATATTGCTTTGAAAATATCTCCATTTGATCTGTTCTTTTAAAAGATTTTTTGGAAATAAAACATCCCTTGACCTGACTAAAAAAGAAGCACGCCTATATCAGTAACAGTGACCATTCTTTCTTCTTCCATGGTTTGGAACATGTGTCTTGGCCTTCTAAATTCTTCTTTTTTTGGCGATTTCTGTGTGTTACATGCCTCATGTTTCTGTGGCCAGGGTTTGCCAATTTTTTAGCTGCAGCTGAAATATTTGTCTTAAACCATAAACAGTATAAATGATGGAGAATTAATAGCATTTTCTAGAATGAGACAGAAAAAGGAATTATTTATATTTCTCAGGTGCTGCTATAGCTATATCTTTCAGTTCCAATCTGCTGTAAATTAAGCCACTACTTTTTTTTTTTTTTTCAGATGAGGATTTTTGAGGAAATGATGTTATACTATGCCAAATGCTGTGGTACTATAAATTATCTCATAAAGTCTAAGAATAAAAAACTCATTGAAGAAAGTACTTAAATGGGATTAGAAACTTAGTATGAAAAGATCAATTATATTTAAGCAAAGATCCCTTTAATGTTGATAACAAAGGATTCAATATCTTAAATGTGTTTAAAAATAGTGAGATTGTTATCATGTATAGTAAAAAAGGAAGTAAGTATGCTTCTTGGGCATAATTTTGGCAAAGGTCTTAGATAATTGTGCAGCTTTGCATATTTCTTGTGCAGCAGTTTCTAGACATTGGAGTCAGTGGTAGTTTTGCATGAGTGAAAACTGCTGGTTTCATCCCCAATGATTCATTGATAAGAGTATTGTTTCTGACATCAGATTCAGCTAAGGGTAAGAGACAATAACATGGCTGATTACTAAGTAGGAGATGTAAATTCCTTCACATTTCTATGCATTAAAAAGGCTTAGAATTCCTGAATTTTCATATAAAGCACAATGAAGTGTATCAAACAAGATTCCCCTGTCTCCAGCTTTACAATAATAACTTGCAATCTATACATTCAAAGGGTGAAAAATGGCTTTAAAGACCTTTTGCCTCCCAAGGCTGAGAATATAGGCTACCAAAATTTCATTAAGCACCCTTACATTTTGTGTGTCTGATAACATGTTTCCCTCTCTTCAAGTTATTATATCCAGACTTGCATGATCTTACTGAAACTAGGTGGACACACAGTAGCTGAGCAGGTCTGCATCAGTGAAATAACACGTACATCTTATGTACAACATTGGTTATCAGCTGTAAGGAGAGCAGAAGCAAATATTGTCTTCTGATGTGGGGATTCTGGGATACATTTTAAAGCATCTTTCTTGTTTTGATGTAGGCTTCACTACCTCCTTTCCTTACAGGCTTCCTCTCCATCCTTTGTTGAAATGCGCTGATAGCTCAGCCTTTCAAAGCTGAACCTTCCATTGTGGGCTTCCAGTTCGTGTTCAGTTTATGCACATGAGTATCAGTCAACACTTGTGTGAAAGAAACATGCTGGTTTTTGTTTTCAGACTTTCACTGCTCCTCTTAGAATCTTGGTATAGAGGTACAGTAGGTACTGGTCAGAACTAAGAGGAAAAGAGCAGATGCATCCTTTCGGCGGGTGGTAGTTGAGTTCATCCCCACCAGAACTTCATCCCCAAAAAATCTTCAAAGTTACCATTTTTTAGTCTAGCCATGGCAGACTGGGACTAGAACATTCTACAGTGTGGAGTACAGTGTGTTTAGACAGTGGTGAGTTAGTAGAGGACAATTACCACCAATTAAAAAGCACTGGAGCCTCCTGCTATCCAGCAGGAAGATCTTGCAGTGCATGTCACAAGTAAGAAAAGAAAATACAGAGTCTAATTATCCTCAATGATGCATAATGGTTTTGGTCCCAACAAATGACATTACTAAAACCAAACCAAAAATCTTTTAGGTTGGAAATATTTTCCAATGTTTTTTTTTTTTTTTTTGGTAGCAAAGGTAAGTGCAAGTAATCAGGCGTCGTAGTTGCTCAGGAATAATGCAAAAAGTTTATTTTGTGTTCTAGAATTAGATTTTAAGAACATATTTGATCTAGGAAAGAAGAGAATTGATCTTGTAACTTCCATGTTACCTGAGTATTCTGGGATCCCTGCTGCCAGCTGCTGGTCTTGCTCCCTCTAAGTGCATCTGGTCTGATTTAAAAAAAGACAAACAAACCAAAACAGACCAAGGTAAGATATGGCAAAAGCATTGCTATACCAATAAAAGAAATAACAATCCTAGTTTCTTTTTTTAAGCAGTTATTAATTTAAAATAACTCACTGAATCTTCATCCATCAGATAATTGTTAACATGAAGAATATGGCAGCCAGTATCAGGAATTTGCTGACAGTCACAGAACTTAGAAGTGTTGATGGACATCTAGGTTATCATGGAAGTGTGAATTAGATAGGAGTTTCCTGGCTACATACCTTTCCTGGTGAGAAGTTAACAACTGCTGAAATAACTTATGTTGATACCTCATTTTTATTAAACACTTATTCTTATGTGCTTGTATTTGTTTGACTGATTGCTGTGATTATTCACCTGTTTCACAATGACCTTTTCATTGCATCTTAGTACTGAATGTATCTGGACACGATCACACCTATAAGAAAAAAATGTGCCTTGACTGTGTGTCTGTAAATCTAGACAAGCTGAGCGAGAAAATCTTCATGCAAGTGTTAAATGTTGTGACACTTTCATTGTTGATATATAGTACAAACTATTCTATCCAAATTACTTGTGTACTTAGCCACAAAGAGAAAGGGGAGGAGAGTTATTGTATTGAATGATAGGTTTACAGAGGAAAGTTGGTTTTAAATAGAACATTAGCTTTCCGAAGCTCTTAAACAACTGATGTGTATTTTTGAGACCAAAAGATGGCAGCATAGCTCTTCAGGAGACTGGCATAAGGTACTTAGCCATTTAGGGTTAATGTAAATTACCTTAGCAGAAAATTATTATCGAGTAAATGTTGTTCTGCTGCGGTTTTTCGAGTTCACTGCCTATTTCTGCTTTAAACTAGCAAGGAGGAAGCCATGGAGGGGACAGATATTTAGATTGTATTTTATTACTAAATACATACTAGAAAAAAATTAAAAGAAAAAAATGTGTACACAGACATATTTTTCAATCCCAATATAGAATTTCAGGTAAAAATCTTGAATATGTCATCTTTTATTTGACAGAACTTACTTTCTGTTTTTAGAGAATTGAGAACATACATTAAGTCTAGCACTTTGATTGGGGGTGTGACAGAACCTGGGTCAAACAAATCTGAAAATAAGGCTGAATAATTATGCAGTATTGTAAACCCTTAAGGTTATTGTGGGAATGGTACATTCCGAAAACATTTAGATGGGCAGATTTTTCTTTAACATGCTTTTGAAAAGTGCATTCTTTCTGTACTGTTTGCATCTTAATTTTAGTCTTAGAAGTCTGAGTGATTGTGTGAGATCCTGTGCAGTCTCATTGAAGAATAAATCACTTTTGCTAGCTCAACCCTGTGATTAAGTTTGGCAAATGTGTTGGGGAGGTGCAGAGTGATGGGAGACAGGAACAAAAGTCACTAAGCTTTTTATAGTGCCATTCCTGGGCTTTAGCTTGTCAGAGCCACCTCTCACAGTGAAGAAGCGTGTGTGACAGAGAAGTCTTGGAAGGAAAGGAAAGAAGGGCTCAGGAATGGCACTTAAGGCTGGCAAGAGCTGGGAGCTCTCTGCTGTGTTAGACAAGGAGGCAATCAGATCAGGAGAAGCACAGCTTGTTGAGAGCTAATGAGTTCTTCCAGTCTTGATTTTCAGTGCTTTGTGGCATAGAGCAGAGTATTCTTAGTTGGAAAAGATCAGCTGTTCTACCTTCTGTTTAGGTTCATGGTGCACACTGATTTCCACTGTACACACAAGCCTCACTTTCTAACTGTGCCTGATTTTGTTTTTATTGATATTATTATTATTATTATTTATGATTTTGGTGTGAGAACTGAGAAGTTGTCAAACTCCTGTTATTTGAATGGCATTGATAAGTTAAGTAGAGCAATCTCTACTGATATTGTGACTCCTCTGACAATCCTGATATTGTGACTCCTCTGCTTTCTTTATTTGCTATACAAGGAATCTGTTTACTCTGCAACACCAGTGCATTTTCTTTATTACTCTTAATTGAAATACCTAAATATTACAGTACGACTGGTCATTTCAAGTAAAAAAAAATATTGCCTCACTGTAAACTTCCTTCAAAGGCCAATATGTTGACTGGTAAATTGGACAGAAAATCTTCTCTCTCAAATTTTCATCAACTGGATTTACCAGGAAACACCCTTTCTTTGCCCCTCTCCTGTTGTCTATTGACCAGTAAGTCAAAGCAAATCTTTCTTGGTGGAAATTTTGTTGATATCAATGTATCCTTGGGAGGCTTCCCTCTACTGACCAACACTTTTAAACTGGGATTCTTTTTCTTATGTTAGAAAATAGATTCACTTTAATTTGTTTTGAAAGAAAGAAATGGATTACCCTTTTTCTATTTTTGTAGTTTATCAGATTACATGAGTTTTCCTATATATAAAAAATATTTATTCAAAAGATTAATTTTTTAATGTTAAATTTTGTTTTGCAGTAGCTGTGGGACGATCCAGAGCCAGTGCCACGCTCTGTGTTTTTAGTATAACAATCTCATAAAAGATGGTTCATCCATTAATGCACTTGATATTTCTGAGGGGGAAGATTGCCAATTTTGAGAGATACTGTAGGAGAGGAATTAAAATAGTAAGAAGATTAGATTTTGTATTTCATTTGTCACTATATTTTCCAGGTAGCTTTCATTTGCGCATCACTGTATATGATCATCTATTATTTATTTTCTTCCACACCAAAAGAGCAAGTGTATGCATCATAATTTTTTATTGAGTAGGGTTTTTGTTGCATGGTGAGTTTAGTTCAGCAGTATGTGCTACAGAGGGCAACATCAGTAAGATATGCTTTTTTTGAAGCAAGGATTTGTGGTGTTTAAAATATTTCTGATCAGTCCACTTGGGGACTGCCTGAGAATGTTAAAATTTACCAGTAAGTACTGTTCCTTTTAGTGCTTCAGAAATGACCAAGCCAGTAATGAACATGCATTTTCCCATCAATATTTGCTTGTTAGAGGCCTGACCGAGAGCTCAGTCTTTTCTGATGAATACCTCAGCTCTCATCACCTCTCAGATAAGACACTTCTTCTGCCTTATATATGATAGTATCAGATTTTATCAGCGGGTGTTAAAGGATGGAAATGGGTTCACTCAGTATTAGCAGTTGTTAGGTCAAGAGTTCGTACTGGTTCCTTACGATTCTCCACAGCAAGCCAAGGAAGATTTCTACGTGGTGCATTGCTAAGGAACCTGCACATTGTTAGGCAGTGAAATTCTTAACTGATCAGCACTGACTGCGGTTCATGCTGCCTTCTGATGTTTTCTGTAGCTTTCATTTGGCTGAGACCTCAATTCTGTATTTGTGGGTTGAATTGATTTAAGCTTTTATAGTAGATAGCAGTGTTGCCTGGATAAGGATGGATGAAAGGTTGTTTCATGTAACCTTACAACCTGGGAAATGGCCCTGCACTTTATATTAAGATCAATTTTTAAAAGTGAGTAGGTTTTTTAGTGTTTTGCATTCCATAAGTATCTTCCCAAAAGAACTAGTAATTGCTACGGTTACAAACAAACAAGAAAATATTCCAAGGAAAGCTCTCATTTGAGTTATCAGTTTAAACTGAGTTTATGACAGGAATTCAAAGTGTCTCTCTACTTATCCTACCCATCTAGTTAAGATTATATTTTTTCAGATCTGGGAGTCCCTGAAGAGTCATAGTCATATCCAAGAAACACAATAGATGGCCTTCTAGGCTAATTTTTCTGAATTATCCACCCTCTAAATGTAAGTTTAAACGTAGATTTAAGAGTGTGAAAATTCATATCCGTTCCTCCCCTGCCCTCACCCATAGATTTTTAAAGGGATTTCTGATGGATAATAATCACAGGGAGTAAGGAAAGCCATGAAACTTAAAAAATATAATTAGAATATATATCAGAATGTATACTATAATTACTTGAAACTGCCTTATAATGTGATGAAGAAAATCTTTGTAATAGTTTCATAGTTATTCTGAAAGATCCCTATAGAATAAATTCTTGGGAACTGAGCAGTTGATATATGTGGGATCAAGGCTAGACAACACTCTAATGAATAATACACTGTGGGGAACTTGTCTTTAATGGATGCTGGATTAATTATATAAGTACTTTATGTAAGCCTTTGCCTTCCCCAAAGTATTTCTATTCTGAACGTAGTGAGTTACACAAAGAGTAATCATAAGTCACATTATTCTAATTTGCACTTGAACTGTTTTTACTAGGCACTGCAAGAACTGTATACACTTAAAACTAAATGAATGTATTGTTTAATGTCTCACTAATCTCAGATATCTTAAACTGTGTTCTCCACAATACTTCAGGTAACCTTAAACCAAAACTAAGCTTCAGACTGAAAAAGAAATGTTCTGAAACTTATTGTTTCCCACCCTCCAGCCAGCTTCAGCACAGCTGAAGTCTTAACCTATGGTAGGTTGTAGATAGATTTTTATTTCATGAGTAATTAGCTTGAATAAAACACATAAATATCATAATCTTGTGTTTTGTGATAATTGTCCTAATTTGATTTGTTTTCCTATGCACAAACATGCATTTTATAGAGAGTAATTATCATCTTTTTAATTTCTACTATAAAAACTAAATTATTTTCTTTAGGTGCCTAATAATGTATGTGCTTTGAAACCATTAAGGTGCTCTTAAAAAATCCTGACCTTTGAAAAATTTGACCTTCAGAGCCTTGTATAGTCTGGAAATGACTCTATAATAATCAGCATAAAATATAATGTGTTTTAAGAGCAGATTGTTAACTGATATTGAGATTGTTCTCTCAGTACTATCCAAGTCCAGCCTAGACTCCTAGCTGCACTGTTAGAAGTCTGCAGAATGAGGGGGAAAAGCTCAACAGTTCTTGAGTGGGCATGAGCTGGCATTTCAGTCTCAGTTCGGATTCCTGGGATGATTGTAATGCTGATCAGATTATCATGCTTATCCTGATAAACCCTTTGGTTATACCAGGACAGAATAATTTCCAATACTTAGTCCTACTGTAAATTCCTCATGCTCATGGGTTTTTGGGAGAAAATTTGTAGTTAGTTCCCTGTCACATGTATGCCATTATGCTGCAGGAGCAGGGAATGCAAAATCTTGATATTGACCTCCAAAATGCATCGATGAAGCCCTAGAATTAATTATATTGGTAGGTTTTTAAAGACATAGAGGGACCCCCTGGTTAATTTAATCTGATCTCATGCATTGATGACATCAGCTATCTTGTTCAGGAATCTCTGTCTCAGTCTCTTCCTGACCAGGGAACTCTGCTTAGAATATATTTTGAAATCTTAGCAGTTCATAGGCATGTGACATACTTCTTTTATTCCATATTTAGTTCGTATCTCGTTCCTCTTATTGCAAAGCATACTCTCAGAAATATGCTTTTGTGCGTTTAGCATCGCTTCACCAGAGAAAAAGAAAAAAAGTTGGCTTTCCAATAAATGCAGAAATTGTACTATTGTAGTTTTAGAAGATGAAAAATTCCTTGCATGAAATAAACACTTATGAATTAAGTTGCTATTGTAATTCTGCATCACTTCATTATCTCTATGCATTTGCATTAATAATCTTAATCCTTTTAAGCTCTTGACCTCAGTTATACCTTGTGAAAAAGATTTCCAAAAGCAATTTGCATTCATGTTGATAAGCTCTTTCTTTTAATATTATTCTTTTTCAGCTGCACTGAAACCACCTTCTGGTGGTCTGAAATTCTGATTTTGTTCATTTAGAGCTGTTTGCTAATTCCTCATCTTTTGCATGCCTTCTGCCATGTATGGACAGCCATATAGAGCCTATCACTTACAGAGTGATTATTTTCCTGCCTGGTTAATTCTGTGAAGGTTTCCAGCATTCGTTAGGAATCTTTTTTGATTTTGCTGTATCCAGATCAGATTAGTTTATCCATCTTGAAGGTTCCCAAGCAGTCACAGCTGACATCATTTCTTGAAACTGCTTTTCAGCAATATGCTCTCCATTCTTTCTTCTGAAATACAGTTTTCTATGTACTATAGGGCATTGCAGAAAAGCAGCCTTTCATTCTTCTGTAGTAATGAGCAGATGCCAGGGTTGTTTAAATGTAAGAAACTTAGAAAATGCTTAAAATCTGTGGGTTGGTTTGGTGCATATGTTATTCCTTAATAACATCTTTTAAAGATATCATTATCTTTCTTTTTAGCATTTCTAAATATATCATTATCTTTCTTTGTAGCATTTCTAAATACCAATCACTAAGAATTAAAATATTTTCTGTCTCTGGCAACTTTATCCCAAAACAAAGATAGTAAATTTTGAAGTATGCTTTAAAGTCATGTTTATATCTCATTTTGAAGGCTACATTTGCAAGTAACTCAAATCAAAATCAAGGAAATGTGGTTTAATTTTGACAGTGCTGGATGCTACACATATATGTATGTGTGTGTGTGTATACATGTATATCTATAACTATATTCCAAATTGTTATTTTCTTGTTGTTCAATGTCATAACTATGTTTTCTGCTTTTCATGTTTTACAGGTCAGATTCTATCATGTAGTATAAAAGCATTTAAAAATAAAATAATTTTTATTTTTAAACTTGCGATCAGATTTGAACTGCAGACGATTTGTGATATAGACAATACAGGTCTGTGTTTGATAGATGGCTTATGGGCTCTTTTGTGTATATGTGTCTTTAAGCTAGTCTAGTTCTTGGATGGTTTTTATTCCCTATCAAACTTGTGTTCATTTTTAGTATTATTCAAAGATGCTTGGCACATTGAAGTGCACAATTAACTAACCAGTCTAATTTGCAAAATTAGCCTGCCATTCTATGCTGTGAGAACTACCATTATATTTTATTATGTAAAGTCTGCTGATTTTCATTCCTTTACAATCTTCTTTCCTCTTGATCATTTTCTACTTTTAGCAGTCTGAATCTCTGAAGATATTTCCAACAAATGCTGTTCAGTGGTCATGGCAAACCTTCAATTAACAGATTTGATGCAACATATATCATTATCCCATTATCAAGTCATCCTTTTCTTCATTGTCTTTTAAGGTTAGTTATTTTTTGTTGAAGAATATTCTTTTCTCTATTAATATTCTTTAATATGTCTTTTCAGTTACATAGTATCTTCTGTCATGTTTCAGAAGTACAGAAGTCTCTCTTAAATAAAAAGCAAAACAGGCTTAAATAAAAGAAACAACCTAAGCCAATGTAAAAGAACCTCTCTAAAAGCTGGTCTCCCTTTTTTTTCTTTACAAAATTTCCATACAAAGTGATTGTTTTAAGATACAAGATCAATTGTGACATACAATGAAGTGCAGCAAGTTACTTGTCACTATTTTAAAATGTTAAGCACACTTGCATTGGTGGTAAAATATTTTTATTTTAAAAAGGCATAGCATTTTGTAGTCTGCTTTGCCACCTCTTCCAAGCAGGCAGCCTATCTTTGTGGACAGACTTTGCAGTTAAAAATAATGTGTTTTTCCATATAAATGTCATCAAGAGCCGTCACTCAGCTTTGAAGGTGCCTTACAGGGAGGCATGAAAATATGGATCTAGAGAAGAGGTATGGACAGGTTTTATGAGTGGCTATTTGCCCATACCATGAAGTGAAGGCTATAACACTAGCTTGTCACAGCTTCCTCCATCTGGTTTTGGCATTGCTAGTTAGCAAGTAATGGCATTTTTAAATTGTCAGAAATTAGCTTAGTACAAGTGGGTTTTTTTGACTCTCAAAAGTTTTCCTCAAGATTTGCTCTTCTGTTCGCGCACTCCTGTGATGCAACTGTTTATTTAAATGGCTCTTATGCATGTTAAACTTGGTATTGGTTTTTTTGTGGTGATTTAGGGTTTTTTTTGTTTTGTTCTGTTTTTCTTTTTCCATGTAAAAATCATGATTTATTCAAAAAGTCCAAATAATCGAGGCTAGAAAGTAATTTTGAAGATTCTGGCAAAGACTACATTAGCATTATTCCTTGTGCCCTAGGCATCTAGTAGCATGTTTCTTTGTGGTCTTCATAGACTTATGGGATGGGTAATTCTTAATTTCTCAAAATTATTATATGCTTTTTTCCCCCTGTGTTTACTGTAGGATAGATACTTTTCCATTTGAGGATTTGTTTACATCATTAGAGGTAATAGAGGAGAAACTGTATAAATGAGAGTCCATTGAAAGTAACCCTCCGTTATAATATTAGTTATTGCCAAGAATATAATTTTAGCTGTTAAAACTGAGTGCCAGTTTTCAGGCAAGGTTTTGCTCTTGTTCCTTTCTCTCTGCTGAAGAAAAGACAAGTGGGAGAGCAAAATACACAAGATTTTTAGAGTGCTTGTTCACATAATTGTGCCACCTTTCTCTTTCTAATAGCTTGCTTTTACCCAATAGCTTGCTCAGTTAGTTACCAGAGGCTATACGACACAGAAATAAAGCACCTAGCAGATGTCATTTATGCTTAAAAATATCAGCATCTTTTTAGTTTTGTACCTTCTTGCAAACATATAACTTGACTTAAATTAGAGAGCCATGAGAGTTCCTCAAGTTTTGCAGTATAACTGATGAAAATTTCAGTTTTCACAAAGCAGATTGAAAACGTCATTAGTCTCTAAGTGTAAATTTCAATGAAAACCAGCAGAGATATAGTATTAAAATTAAGTACTTATCTCTGTTGTTTTTATTGTGTGCTAATAGGCACTTTCTCCCTCAGTAATTTGTCTTTGTAGATGAAGACAATTACAGATGCAAATAAAAGTTGATATTTTATTTTAAATAATAAATTCACAGTTAAATTTCCCACTACAACCTTATCTTCATCCCCTGGAGTGTATTCACTACAGTGAAGGACTTTATTTTAAAATTGCATCACATGAATACATAAATATTTTTTTAAAAAGCTATATTTACAAAATTATTTACAGAGTAACCCTGCTGGCTGCCTTAACTTAAGACACAATAAAAACAAGCTGAAAATTAACTATTAAACACTTAATAAGGTATGAACACTGAATATTCCTGTGTCAATGGGATGCTGAATTTCCTTTGCCTATTGTTGTAACTACCATTTTAGAGAGACTACTCTTGCTTGTGTTGGAAACTATGCATGGTAACATATACTGTTTTTCAGGAGCCCCTGAATCAGTGGACTTCACGTAAAGCCTGGAGAAATTGCCACTGTGGAGATGTTTAGAAATAATGGATATTATCACATGGGTGTAATTAGAAATTATTCATATTATCCTTCTATGGCAGGTAAGTAGTTTGCCTTGCCATTTGAACTTGTCAAAAAGTGTAACTTATCAATAGTTGTGTAAGGTTCCAAAAACTCACTTAATGAGGCTTTTAAAAGAGCTAAGGGTTGTTCACGTATTCAGAGTTGGACACACAGAGAAATACCAACAAGATATTCTCAAGAGGTCAAAACAACAAAAAAACACTTTACAGCAACCCCAGAAAATCAGAGAATTTTGGCAAAAGGTTTAGAGCAGCATTCAATCAACTTAAAATACTTTTCAAAATGTTAATTTAGTCCATTCAATTAGCAAACTCAAAGCCTGTTCAATTTTGAGTTACTCAAAAATTCTAAGAGAGAATTAGAAAGAAACAAAGGACAGAAAAGATACAGAAAAGGAGTATGATGCTTTGCAAAGCTTGAGTGTACTCATCAAAATAAGGTAAGAGCCCAATGTCACATTAAAAACAGAAGTCACTTTCCAGTTTTGAAATTAAAAGTCCTGGTTCTGTTCAGAGAAGCATAGTAGGATTAATGATGAGGGTAGAATGTGACAAAAATAGATTTTACTTCTACTAGACTTAAAACTTCTGGGAATATTAGCCCTAAGGACAAAAGCTGCATTTGAAACCTCTTGTTTTCATTTAATTTTTCCTTTTTACCAATCTGCCCTTCCAAATACTCCCTTCAAGCAAACAGAAATCTGTAAAAATAAATAGCTACAAGGAGATCAAGCATAAGAAGTTTTTGTCTAAATTTTGTTTTCTGACAACATCGCAAAACATGGAAGCTTCAGCCCCACTTCACAGCCAACTTGAATGTTGCCACAACTTTGACACTGCAATTACCAGTTTTTAAGCTTATTTTTGTCTGTGGGAACAGTTTTAGAACTACAATAAGGCAGAATTAAAACTTTTCTGAATGAGACAGATGGTGTCTTCCCATTTTGCTTGCTGGGAACCATTTGCAGTTCTGGCAACTCAGTGGCTACAGAAGTCTGGGGGGGGGAAAGTCAACTTTGCACTAAAAATTTGTTTACTTTTGGTGTCCCTGTATGTTAGATATGTATATTTGTATTAAACCATTCGAATTCTCTAGCTTCACTTTTTGTGGGGAGCACTATTGGAACATCCCATGCCTTTCAATGGGATACACTTAACTGAAGTATAATCCTGACTTTAAAGAGAAAATAAATAAAAGTGTTTGTCTGTCAAATACTTTGATAGGTGTTTCCTTCTATAATAATGTTCATGTCAAGATTGGCACGTTTCACTGTCTAAAAAAAATTATTCTGCATCCTTCTTTAAGTATTTTCCTTTAATTTGAAGTGTATGATAGCAGGTTAGAGATAGAGCTGCCATTTGGCAGTTTCACTACAGTGAAAATGGAACTTTGTGGCAGAACAAAATCTCACCCCTGAGAACAACTCTTAGATAGTTCGGTGTGTCCATGCAACTCTAAATTTAAAATAAACTAATTTAGTGCACACTTAGGGCTTTTGTCCTTGTCCTCCAGTCCTTACAGTAACATGTGGCAGTCTGCAAAGGGGAATGAGGACAGAAAGGGTAGAAAGAGAGTTTGCAAGAAGGCTCTTCAGAATATGAGAACTCAGGGCTGAAGGATGACATCTGAAGTGACTTTAGTTAATCAAGCTGCTGGGGTGTGAAGCAGAAAGGAGGAATGTGCTCCATTCGTGCAAAAGATCATCACATGCATCCTTTCCAGAATGTACAATGCTCTCTTGATGAGCAGCAGGGAGGGAGGTGTAATTTATGTAATCTAAATAGGTATTTGACAATCTGGCATTGTTTCACTTCATTGACAGCATTTATCTTTGAAACATGGGATGATAAACTCAGCCCACTGCATTGAATGAGGACAGAGATGTACTCAGTCAAGAAATGTCATGTTTTTAGAGTGGAATTATACAAATGCTGGGGTTGGTTAATGGTCCTTTCTGATTTTTGACTATTTAATTTATTTTTATATATTTGTACCTTCTTTCTATAAAAATAAGTGTCAAAACAGAGTGGATGCTTTTATGTAATTGTCCCACTGGACTGCTTTATGCAGAAAGGCTGCTGAATTATAGGGAAATTTTGGTTTGAATGCAAATGATTTGCCAGCATTAAAGATTCAGAGCTTTCTGCAAGGCTGCTGTAGGAAACCCTCAGAGACAGAGAATGCCACTAAGCCAGTATTTTGGATTTTGTCATTTCTTTAAGAAGAAAACAGCTAATTTTTTGCTGGTTTTGTTTGTCTGTTTTGGGTTTTTTGGCAGATTTTCAGTGCTCGGTGGGACCATTTCTTCTTCCCTGAGATGCAATATAACATATAACTGGAGTGCCAATACCAGCTGGGTCCAGCCAGGCAAGGAGCAGCAGAGAAATTGCCACCAGAGGTCCAGAGCTGCCCCAGACAAGGCCAGCACCCCACATCTGTCACCAGAAGTGCTTTGTAAGCTCCTACCTTCCTGGTTTTTTGTTTCAGGGAGAAGGTTGAGCCAAGCAGGTCTTCTCCACCACATGTACAGCCACAAACTTGGGTGAGAGGCGTCTCCTTCATCTCATTTTCTTTGTTTCTGGGGAGTTCAGAGGATTCATGTCTTTCATATCTAGAGGATATTGTTGTTATCTTGATTCTTGCTGTTTTGTTCTTTAATAAACTTCTTTTTTTTCACTTATATTTTCTCCAGTTCATCTCTCCTTGTAGAAGGGAGTGAAGTAGTTCAAACTAGGTCATTTTGCAGTCTCCACCCCTTATGATTGTGATTAATTGGGACAGTGATTAAAGAAAGATATTTTATGATTAAGAGGCAAACACGAAGTAGTGGGCTCAACTCTCTTCTGTCAAGAAATCTACTGTGGAGCATGACTGAAAAGTCTTTCATGTGTGAGCACTCAAAGGTGATGAGTATTCAAAACATCCTGAGTCTTGTCACAGGTACATAGTGTAAATGCACTAGAGTATTATTTAAGAAGTGGTTTTCTTTTTCATATTAAATGCAATAATATTGAGTATTGGATATCAGCTGCTGTGTAATTATATCCAGCTTTATCTCATTGTCTTTTCTTTTGTTTTTTTTCTTCTAAGACTGTTTTTTATAATCTTGAAGCAATTCTATGTGTCTTTCCTCCTCCCAAATTTGACTTTTGCTCTTTTCTAACAAGCTGTAGAACCTGCTGTTCTTTATTACTTTCTACTTGTATCTTATGATTGTAAATAACTATTAAATTATTGAGGAACAAAGTGATTTTTTAAAAAATATTTTTCTCCTCCCCCTGTTGATTAGTTTCTGTCAGGGTCTGCATGTATTAATAACATGATGTACTGGGTTGTTTCGGCCACATAAAAACTGATAGTAAATGATGAAAATTTGAATGTGTCATTAATTTTCATTTTAAATGCAACATTTTCATAGTCATGGAAATTAGAATTGGAAAAATATGTATTCAGTTCAGTCTCATTCACTGCAAGATTGCCTTGGTATATTTATGATGCACATTACCCAGTGCTTTATTTTAACTAAGCAAGTGTTGAAGATTTAAGAATTTATCTTGGGAAAATAACTCAGAGCCCAGTGGGTCCCACTATTGAGATATTTTTATTTTGTACCAAAATTTCTCTCCTTTTCTCTCTCTTTCAATTTTTTTCTGCAAAATTTCCTTTAAGCTGCATATTTTTAAAATCCGTAAACTGTATAGGGTTATACCTCATTGTTTTAAATTGAGTTTTGGATTTTTCAGTAATAGGATAGTGAAATTATTACCACACTTACAGGATGGATGGATGACTAAGGACTGTTCAGGAGTTTGTAAAGCAGCCTAGGTATTTATATATAACTTAGACTGCCATGCCTTGCTAGCTTGACCTATACTTCACTTTGGCTGACATTTTTTCTGGTTTTTTGGGGTTTTTTTGTTTTGGTTTGGTGAGGGTTTTTTTGGGTTTTTTTTGTTGGTTTTTTTTTTTTTAACGTCTTGTCTTTCTATAATGGCTTTATTTTCACATTTTCTGTAGAAATAAGTTCTTAATTAAGATTTCTGTTAGGCTTCTAGGTTCTACATTGGATTAATTTTTATCTCTTAATGAAAGGTTTCATACTTTGTACAACTGTAGTATTAAATACAAGTGGAAGAGATCACTGCTACTTTTATCAATTGCCTAAATAGTCACTTCTGCATTTGGTTATAATTATCTCTACCTGTCCTTAGGCTGTGTGATGCAGTGGAAATCCTTTGTGTAATTTGGAGGTGGTGTTCAGGAATGTTGGGGAAGAAAAAGTAAATTTAGTTGTGCTCCTTAAACAGCACTTACTGCAGATGTGTTCTTCATAGGCATAAAGAGTAAACTTGAGATAGTCATTCAATAAACAATTGATTTGTGTGATGGTAGACAAGTCTTTGTAACAAAAATTACCAGCTGCTCTTCTGTTTTGAGTACATTCAATTGCAACAATCAATGCTGTCTTTTGCAAGCAGGGCCCTTTCTAGGAATAAATGCAGTTCTTTCTGCTCATCCTATTCCATTTTATTTAATTCCTGCTCATGGGATGCAGTAAAGAGGACACCTCTAAAATGATTTTGCTGCCAAGAAACCAAGTTTGCATCTGTTCTGTATTAATATAACTGAATAATTTTCCATTCCTCGGAATACTCAGGATATTAATTTACTGAAATTTTTAAAATAAACTATTTTTTGTCTGCTTTTTCCAGATTAGTTCCTGACTTCCTGTATGAGCCTTTGTTCTGAACACTGCAAGCAGTTATATAAAATTGAAAATGGCGACATTGTTACTCTTTCATTGAAAAGTCTCTTGAAAAATTCTACCACCGGTTAAATTGTCATACTACATAAAAGGGGAGCAAGTAATGGAAGAAGAAATACAGATGCTTGAGGCATCTTTGATGGGCTAAAATTTGTCACTAGACCTGTCCTTGTTTGAAAGTTTATACTTTGTTTAAAGCAGTTCCCATTCTGCTAGCAAGAAGCTCAGACTTCATGATTTCAGGCACTACTTAGTCTCAAAAATGGAAGCTGGCATCCCACTTTAAAACTTCTGAAAGAAACTTTAGTTTAAAACATGAAGATGAAAGATAATCTTTTTAGTTCTAGAATTATACTTATGAGATGAAACTGTCTAATAATAAATTATTTTATGTAACTGCTTTATTAAATTTTTTTTTAAAATTATCATGCAGAAACATTCAAATTTCTTTTGTTCCTCTTTTTTCTTGTCCTTTCTATTGCTCTTCTGCTTAAAATTCTTTATACAACAATATAGACCTGATTACAGCGGAGTAGATTATGATTTTCTGTTTGAAAGGATATTTATGTTCATTATGCAGAGATCTTTCTGTGCTTCTGATTGTCTCCAGTGGTTAGGCATTTGAACCTCCTGGATAGCAGCTAGTATAATCCAGTTCTAATAAAAGTGTAGTTTATGCATATCACAGGAAGGTTTTAGGCAACTGTGAGCTATTCATACTCTCTCCTCAGGAGAGATCTAAAAATTTTCTGTTTTGAATAAAGTGCCTTCCCCCAGTTAACTCTAACTGGGGAAATGTATTCAAGAAAATTCCTGACAGTTGTATGTACCTTTCCCCAATCCCCCTGTTTAATTGACTCTGCCCCAGGGATAAGAGCATCACTTCTTTCGCACACTAATTCAGTTCCCTCTTTTGTTGGGCAGTGTCTCAGAACTGAAGGGACCTGGATTGGGAAGACCTGGATTGGGAAGGCCCTGTGGGATC
Source organism: Passer montanus (assembly GCF_014805655.1). Lineage (NCBI taxonomy): Eukaryota > Metazoa > Chordata > Aves > Passeriformes > Passeridae > Passer > Passer montanus. The sequence goes on from NW_024368064.1 coordinate 46,809, forward strand.
AGTTTCTTGATTTGATTCTGTTTCAAAGTTAGGGAATGGATGGGTTTTTGTTGTTGGTTTGGATTGTGGGATTTTTTTTTGTTGTTGTTGTTGTTCTGTTTTGTCTGGTTTTGGGTTTTAGTTGTTTTTGTTTTGTTTGTTTCCTAGTTATCATTATTGATATATAGTTTAATACGCATATATAAAGTACTAGCATAGCCATTTGTGTCTCTTTATATGACCAAATTTTACAAAGAGGGATGTTACAGGTTCATGTGCAGCCATGTTTTTGTCTGTTAAGTCAAATGTTCAGATGAAACCTTTGTGTGTAGAAGTTCAGGAAGAGCAAACTATTGAATGTGGGAGCATTAGCAAGGGAAGGGAAGCATTCCTTTATATTTTTGTGGCCTCTACTTCTTCCTAACACCTGATGTTACACCTGTTATGATTGGAGTTGTGATGGTGAAAGTAGCAGAGCCTTATTTTTGTCCATAAGCAAATGGACATCTCAACATCCCAGCTGTTGGTAATATGTAGAACAGTTTGCTTTTGGTTTATTTTATTTTTTTTTTCTTTTATGAGTCTTAAGGACTAAGAAACCTATGTTTTAGCTATGTAAGTAAAGGTGGTATTGCTGTTTGTATTGGGTGAATTGAGTCCTGGTGATGACAGAGCTGCAGGCTGCTGTTGAGGGTAATTGAAGCATATCCAAAGGCAGCTGTCCTCCCAAAATAAGGACAGCTCCCTGCAGTGACTCACACCTGCCAGTGAGCCTGCACTTTGTAGAGAAATACACAAGCTTAGGGTTCAGATTAGGTTTTGAAGAAGTACACCTTTGTTAGGGAGATGTTGTGCCTGGGTTGATGACTCCAGTTCACTGTATTTCTAGCTGTGCATTTCTTCTGGGACCAAGCTGGCAACTTTGGATGGCACCAGAGAGTGCTGCACCATGCAGTGTGAGTAAATTATCATGTATTACTGCTTCAGGGACATTTGCACCTGTAAAGCAGTCTCTTACTTTTCATTCCTGCACTCAGCCTTTTTTTTTTCCCCTGAGACTGACAGCAGGAGTGCTGGCTGTGATCATCTTCTACTATAAAAAAGGGATGTTGAGCTCAACAACTCATATTATGTATCCTCATGAAACAAGCATCAGATAAAGCTGACTCAAGGCCATCGTGGACATGATTTGGTATTGAAACCACAGCCTGTCAACAAAAGGCTCCCTAGCCATTAGGAATCCCTTGAGCTAGTCAGTGTCTTATAAACTAAGCAAGATAATCTGACACATTTAGGGATTTGTCTTGCTTAGATGCCAGAATAATTGAAAATTCAAGCTAAAGACCTGTGAGGAAGGAAAATAAACCAGGGATTGAAGTGGGTTATGCGTCTAGCTGTATAAATTGCAGGGGTTAGGGGAGGTGGAAGGAAAGGAGTGAGAGAGGAGAGGAGACGAGGGGGCTGTCAGCTCTTTAGGGAAATGCTGCTGCTGGCTCTGCCAGAGAACAGTGCTGAGAGAAGAAGGGAATTGAAACAGTGATCACAGAAAATGGGGAAACAAGAAAGGTACAACCCACAGTGAAAAGAGTAGCAAACTGTGTGATAATTTTCATAAGCACCTTAATGTTGAGATCATTATCTGGAGTTAAAGACTGAATGTTCTCTGATCACTGTTATAAATCAAGCAAGGCTTAAAAGAATGCCTGTACAGTGTGGAAAAGCTTCAGGAATGCCTCCATTGCTATGTGCACAGTGATAGGAATAAAGGAATAGTTTCACCAATGTAGATTTTTTCAACCAAGAATCTGCAGCTTCCCACCTTGTATATGCATCAGTTGGTATCCTGTGCACAGTTCTGACACCGTTTTGCTTTTTTTTTTTTTTAGTTCACCTTCTCAAAGATAATTATGAACTCTTTCAGAGCTTGTCACATATATTCTTTTCAGGTAGAAAGAATCACAAAATCACTCTTGCCTGCAGGTGTACAGAGCATGCTGGAAAGATCACATTTGTAGTCTCTGCAAAATCTAGAATCTAAGTCAAAATTTTGGGTATGAATTACAATGTGCTGTTTATCTGAGGCATTCTCTTTCTCCAGTCTTAGTCTTCAACTCTGATAAACTAACCAGCTTACCTTGATGGTTTTTATTTCTTTAGAGAAATGTGTTTATAAGATATGCCTTGAAAACTAGGAAATAAACCCACAGACACCTGTGTTAATATTTTCTTTTATGCTACACAGAGATTTCTTTATGCATATATGAGACGTGGCTGTGCATCCTGAATACAACTCAGGTACTTACCAAGCAGAGCCTCTTTTGTCTTGGGGTTTTTGCTCTAAGGCAGAGGATCTGTTTTATAGTGGGTTTTTTTTGTTGTTTTTTTTTTTTTTTCTTGTTTGTGTTTTGTTTTTGTTTTTGGGGTTTTTTTTGTTTTGTTTTGTTTTTTTTTTTTTTTTTTTTTTTCTCTCTCTCTCTTGGCTCCTCTCTTTCCCTGTCACTGTCACCAGGAGAGCTGAGGCAGCACAAGTGGAGGGAGGCCTTAGATCTACTTTTATCATACATCTACTCATATTGGTTTCTCCTTATTGGTGGAGAGGGTTAAACTATAGGGGGAGATAACTCTTTTCTGAGTGTCCACCTCTTATTTTGTCTTAAACTAAGACACAGTGTTTCAATGCCATTTTTCAGTCAAAGAATGGAAATTCAGATTAAGCAATCTGCTCATTATAAACCTTTGTATCCCAAGTAGAAATTGCACACCAGCTTTTTTTTTTAACTGGAAATCAGTGAAAAGAAAGCAGGCTGTATTGGGAACTTATATTTGGATAAATTCAAACAGATCCCCAGACTGAGCAGAAGGTCCTTATCTGCTGACAACAGAAAATGTTTTGGTGGTACTTCTACCCACACCTGCAGAACCCTGGCAGCATCAGCCTCATGACTTGGCAGATCATGGGAGGAGCCAGAGAAACCCTCTGAAAAACTTGGTAGGTACCATTCAGTGTTTTTCTACAAAGCCTCTGACTTAATTACTCTTGGGACTTTTTCTGTGCTTGGCAGTTAAGGTAGGGTTCTGTATGAGGCTGTGTGTTATGGTAACTGAACTAATAATAGCTAATTTTGATGATGTAATTAAGGCTTTATTTAGTGCAATGAATTATTTCCTTCGTATATATGATATGAGTGGAAAAAAGTCTATTGCTTCAAAGTGTAAGAACTGTTAAATTGAAACCGTTTCTAAATTGTAAGCGATTTTCTTTAGGTGCAAATTTTTTGCTGAGTGTTTTCCTTGTCTTAGAGTTGAATATGACAAGGAAGGAGACAGCCCAGCCAAAGCTGCATATATTTTCTCATGTCAGTAATTAACGTTGGTCTAGTCTGGGGTCTGTGTGAACCCAGAAGGAGCACAGACAATGAATTTATGGTTTTGGAACTTATGAACTGCCAGAATAGAAGTAGGATCCTGCTTGTTTGGTCACATGGCAAGTAAAGTCATGTGTGCTGTACTGAGGAGAATGATTGTACTGGATGAGATATAAGGCCTTCCTAACTCACTGTTTTGTTCCTACCACTGGTTAGAAGGGATGATTGCTTTTTTTTTTTCCTCTGTTGTTTTCCCAATTATGGAATGATCTTTCCTCTAAAATATTCTTCACCTTCAATAGTAAGCAGTTTGAAGATTTGAGCCAGCTTTCATGCAAAATATTGTGTTTAGTAAACGTTTTTCTTAGATCACTATTCCAATAATTTATGTAATTACTTTATAGTAAAAATATGATGCTAGTGCTTCCACAACTTGAAATATGAGGGAAAACTGTTTCTTTATTTAGGCCCATTTCATCAGGGGTCAGCTAATTCCTATTCCCTTTGTAAATTACTTAACCATTTTCAAACATCTTTGGTTTTCAAACATTCTTTTGCTGGTTCTGAAGCCTTTTTGTCTATACATTGTTCACAGTTCACAACTCATTCCTCATGCTTCGCTCTCTGAATTGTGTGTGCACAGGGAGAAATCTCCCTGAGATAATGGAGATATTAATGGCAAGAAGTTAATGGAATAGTTGCTCTAATTATAGTGTTATATTAACTGGGCTACACAGGTATTTCTGTGTAGGTCAGAGAAAGAACAGCAACAGAGTGAACTAAAATATTTCCAAGGGGGAGATACAGGTGATATCAAGAGAAAAAACTTCTTTATTATTTCTTATTATGTGTAGATTTAAGTTGAATTTTCTAATGTGTTAGGCAATTTTAATTTTTGTTGTTGCTGTTTTCTTATATCATCCTATGCTTTGCAGTAAAACATTACTGTAACAGTTTTGCTTAGAAGATAATTGTAAAAGGGCATTCAGTTTGCTGCTGCTTTTTAAAATACATGGATCAGTTCTGATTTTTCTCATTGGCATTGATCTGGGAAAGGCAAGGAGTTTTTCAGCTTTGAGTCTCAACAAAGTAGGGACTCCAGAATTAGAATTTATATGACAGCACAGTGACATGAGATGAAAAACCAAACTGAGTATTTCAACTGTAATTCTATTGGATTTTAAGTTGTGTGTTAGGTTGATAGAAGTTCCAAGATTTCCAGAAACTGATTCAGCTCATGCTGAACTAAATGAGGATATGTCTCCTTGGTGTTTATTGTTTAAGGACAACACGTGATTCTAGTGCAAAAAAATTCCGACCAAAAATTTTTACAGTGAAATATAACCACATTTTAAGATGTGGTTCTGGAGTGGAAACTTAAATCCTCAAATGCTGTATTCATTCTTTTGACTAAAACTCCTAGAGAAGAAAATATAAATGGTGAAGCAGTGGCTTTTAGAAGGGTGAAAATATAATCCATACTATTGATAGGAATTGCCCCAGCAATATGTCCAGTAGCACCATTAAATTTTTGGACATAGTGAGACTTCTTGAATAATGCCCTTCATCTATCATTACTGCTTTGATTGTGTGGCATTTTAGTATTTTAGTGATATATTATATATATATATAATATATCACTAAAATGTATATATGTATATATATACATTATACATGTATATATATTAGAGCTTACCTGACTTTTCCTTTAGATTTTTAGACATATATGAGTAGGAATCCAGCCTGTGATTTATTTTTAAATGTTGCTGGGAAGCAAGAGGAGTGTTTGCTAACAAAGGCTGCCCTGAGGCACTGAAGGTGTCAAAATCTTTGTCACTGGTTCCTTCAGTCACTGTAAGGTAAATACTCTCACAATACACTTTACCATAACTTTGGGGAATTTATTGCATATAAGGTTACTATTTGGTTGTTTTAACTTAAAGTTCATACTATGAGAAATATTTCTGGCTATTTTTTCCTTCTTTAATCAGAAAAATATTTTGGTGTGCGAACCATATCACTATGAAATGCCCAGCTAAAGTATCAAAAGAGCACAGATTATAAATGGCAAAATATTAAATGTATCTTATTCCCCTTTTTAAATGCTATGTAGTTATCTTTTCTTGTCCTTTTTAGATTGTCTTTTTTTTTTCACCATATTTCCTTTAGAATATTTTCATCTGGAAGATCATGCTAAATACCCTTCAACTTTGTGTGAGGATGGACATGATTCTCCTCTCAAAGAGGGAAAGAATACTTTGCCTGAAGATGACTTTTAAAGTTTGAATGTGATTCTCAGCTATAGAAGAAGTTTGGTTTTGGTTTCAGTTAGAGCATCTACAGACAGGTATGGGCAGCACTGTGAACGTTTCTGTACCTATTTTAAGAATTCAAAATCTGTTTCACATAGGAAAGAATCAGGGAAAAGCCCATGGTCTCTTACTACTCTGATGGTCAAAAATTATGAAAAAATTCACAACCATTTTTTCTGCATTAATAGTGTGCAAAACCAGTACTTAAAAATCCTCAAGATCTTCTCTTTCACAGGGATTTTGCTTGGGTGAGTGTTTTTGGATTTTTGTTTTTTGTGGGTTTTTTTCCATTTCTAGCACAAAATACATATTTCATCTTTTAGAAGAGCAATATTTTACCATTTCTAGCTTTAGAAAACTACCAAAATTATGAACCTGAGATAAAATTCAAACATTTTAAAAGTTTTGAGCCCTCAATAAAATTTTGGGCAGAAGCTCTGGAAGCACAGCAAATATTTAGAGACTGTAAATTGACTGTGAGAAGAGAGTACTCTCTCTATGTTGAGGGGGCTGTAAACTCTGTTTGCGATCTAGAATCTCTCACAGGCAAGATTAAGTATATGTAACTATCTTTTCTATTCCATGATGGTAGAAAACCAAGGATCTTTTGTGTGTGTTATTGAAGTTAATAAAATAGAAAGTTCAGTTTTCTGACAAGTGCTTACAATGAAGCTTTTTCTGTGTGTACACATTTTTATTTAAGAATATATATTTTTGTGATTTAATGGTGTATTTATTCAAGATGTAAAATAAGAAAACCCTTTTTCACTGGAAAAGGATAAAATTTAGTGATATTGAATATTTTCCCTTCCACTTTTAGGGTTTGGCTGCTGAACCCACAAGCAGATCCTTCAGTCTCACTTTTGCCTTCCTAAGTGATACACACAGGTGTGTTTCTCAAAACATTTAATATTGTTGTTAAACTCTCTGGGTCTCTCATGGTTCTTTTTAAAGTCTTTTTGAGACAGAAACTCAAAAATGCACAAACTTCCATGTACATGATTGAAAGTTGGTATGTAAAAGTATAGAGCATCAGAAACACTTAATGAAAACACTGGGATAGCTGAGAGAATTGCTGCAATCTTTGAACATGCAAAAATAATAACTGAAAAGTATACTTCTTATATATCTATATGGCATATGGAGTGATCAAAATACGCCTCACCTTTACAAATACACAATCAAATCAGGTGGGACTCAATTTCACTCTGTTGCACAAAAAACATTTGGCCTTGAGTGAGTATTCACACTCCTGCCAAATGTAATGTAATTCTTCCAGAGGTAACCCACAATCAAAATAGCTTTCTTTTTTTCAAGTGTACTTGAAAAGGTTGCAGGAGAAAGTGGGATATCAGAGAGCATATGTTATTGTGTAATAAACCATGCAGCAGATATCAGAAATTAATGAGGCAAAGAAAGCAAATGCAGCAAGCAGCAGCAACTAAATTTGGGAAAAGCTTGAGTGTTGTGGGACACAGGAACATTAAATGTTGTCTTCTTTTTCTCTACCACATACCTGAAAATGGAGACTTGAATAAAAGTTTTAATGTGATTCTATGCATGGAGGTAGCCTTCGAACTTCAATACAAAGCCCTAAGTCACTAGTGGTGTATGCCAAGGTAAAATGAGCAATTGAAGAAGTAAAAGATAAATGGATCTATAAACAGTACAGTTTCAGAAAAGAAATTTTCCAGATAGAATAAATAACTTAATGTTTCCCAGAGCATCATCAGAATACCCATCAGAGATGTGATGTTGCCTTCATTGTGAAATTTTAAGGAGTTTTAGACATCTGTCTTCAGAGTCTTCCTACAGAAATGTTTATTTTCCATCAAACAGAAGCAAACCTTAATTGTCATTCTTTGCCCATGGGACAAAATGAATTTGTTGATATTTTATCATCAGCAATAGAAAGATACCTTCAGACTGTTTCATCTGAGGAGGAAGGGGCAGCCTCTTAGTTTGTTGAGTGACATGCTGGGTGCCAGGACAGAAAAGTCTGACAGTAATGAATGCTGGAATTCTAATATAGGCTCTGCTTGTCCTTAACAGCTTGTTAGGGCTCAGCACTACCATGTTGGTTGACAGAATTCTAAATTTCATTACTGCGTAATCAAACAACTCAGCTTCAAAATCGGTCAGTTTATTGATTTTAAGTGGCAGGGGATTTGAATGCATTCACTTTGTAGGCCGTTACTGTTTGACTTTCAGAAACCAATCTGCTGTTTTGAGTAATGGATTAAGCATGCAGATATTATGATGATCAGAGCAAATGAAATGTTCATATTAGGGATGTAAATCTGAAAAATTGTGTGGAATATCTTTTCTGAAACTTTTGTCACTAAAAATAGAATTTTAGCCTGGATAATATCACATCTTCTTTGCCACGTTTAGGTTTTGGAAAAATTATGAGGAAGATGTAGATGTTATAATTCTTTGTTTATTTTTCATGTATGTGGCATTTATAAAGAGAGAGCCAAGTTTTTTTATGCAGTTATTCCATTGCCATTCACCTTCTAATTCTTTCTTGCTTAAAAATCCTGGAATATGTTCCAAAAAGAGAAGGAAACAATTTCCCGCAGCAAAAGTGTCAATTTTGTGCTGCACTAGATCAGGCTGAGATACTGCCTGTAGTTCTTGTAAAAGGGATAAGAAAAGTTTTTCTTTGTGTGAAAGAAGTGGGATCAGTGTCTTTGTTCATAGCTGGTTGACTGTCACCTTCCTCACAGAGGACGTCTAATTTACTTCAATTTATTGAAGATAAGGGACTGGGACCAAGGACCAAAGGACAAGGACCAAATTTACTGTGAGTTGTTGGGGTGCATTAGTTTAAGTTG
>NW_024368065.1:0-1230 GCF_014805655.1 Passer montanus
GATAACCACTGTGTTCAGTTCAATACTGGGTATAAATAGTCATGGAGAAAACCTGATGTGAAATAGAGGACTGTGGTCATTAGCAGAGGAAAATCAGCCATGAGCAAAATTACAACCTGCCAGGAAGAGCTTCTGTGCATCTTCCAGCGGCAGAGAATGTCTTGATAGTAAACACATCTTGAAGGACCTCTGTGAGCAGTTCAGTGGGATACTTCTTATCCCTTTGGGCACCCTGAGCAAGGAGCCTGATCTCGGGTGAGGGGTCGGGCTGCCTCTGTGCTGGAGGCATTGGAGCCCGTGTGTCAGTGAGTTTGGCTCTCACTGGCTCTGCATGCATGGATCCTTCTAAGTAGGTTTTCTACACGGAGGGCAGAATGCCAGTGCTCCTCTCTCCAGAGAGCAGTCTTAGTGTAATTCCTTAGAGTGGTCCTGAGCTGAGGAAGAGAACGTTGAAGCTCAGACCCAGTCTGAGCTCATGTTTCTCCAGGACAGTGATTTACATGCTGTAGCAGGAGGGGAATTAGTCTCCTCTGACCCTCAACTGCTATTTTTGGCTCAGATGAGAAGTGAGAGCCCAACAGCTTCCAAAACTGTCTTCACTGGCTAATGCCTCAAAGGGCTGGAGATGCTGAGTCCCAGCAGCGAGCACACCTGGGAGTCACTGCCCTGACCTCCACTGCCTCCCCCCATACAGGAAAGTGGAGAAGCCTCTGGTGAGAGCAATCCATCAGCTTTCTTTGGTGTCATGTGCCCCTTTAAAGCCCCTCACAGGGGCTTCTCTTTGAAGGTGCTGCAGGGCTGCTGTTTGTTTGGGTGCAAGCCCATCAAGAGTGCTCTGAGGCTGAGAGGACTGTCCCACTGTGGCTGCTGGAGCCTTCAGAATTTGCACATCCCTGATCCTGTCCTGGTTCACTTCCCGGGCCCAGTGCTGCCAGTCAGGTCACCCACTCTGCTGTGCCTCAGCTGGGCACCCCATGGCCACTCTGCTGCCCTCCAGCTCCGGAGCAGCCGCAGGAGCAGCCCCTGACACCTCCCTGCCCGCTCTCCTCCCTGGTCCCGCGTACCCAGGACAGCCTGCAGAAACTTCCGACAGCGCCTTGTTTACTTGTTTGCGTCTCCTGCTTAAAAAAGAGCATGCCGAGAGAGTCCAAACCTGCTAATTATACACCTAGCCACCCACACCACCATGTGCTTTATTTCCATCACCAGCCATGTTTCCTTCTTCCCGCA
>NW_024368066.1:0-1230 GCF_014805655.1 Passer montanus
ATTGTAATAATAAATATAATTATTATACTATTAATAATAAACATAATTGTTATCCTATTCATATATTATTGCATGAGTATCATATGACTTACTGTATCTCATACAACTTATGATATATATGATTACAGATATCATTATATGACAGATAACTTATTATATATCATTAACTTATTATATACCAACATAATATTGTATATTATATTGAGATATAATTATATTATATATATCATAACATAAATTATATTTAATTATATTATAATACACTAATATTGCATTATTATTTACTTACAATTAATATTATTATAGTATTATTATAATGTCATTATTATGGCATTATATTATACTATATAATTAATATAATACATTAATAATTAATAATATAATGTATAAAACTTATTATCTATTTTGTATAATTATAATATAATAACTATATTATTATATTATGTAATAGAAATTATATTATAGATGTAATATATAATATACAATTGTATTATATAGAATATATATTTTATATATTATTACATTATGTAATGATTGTAGAGTAAATAATATTTCTATAATAATACATACATGTAAGAAATAATAAATACATTCCTATCATACATAATATAATACAGATATAGAATATATAATCATAAAACTTAAATAGAAGGTTTTGACTTCCACATTTAAGTATTGGCTTTTACAGGTTATTATTAACCACAACAATTTTAATATAATGCAATTTATCTCTTTTTGGATATAACAGACTCTCTCAGCTTTTATATACACCACTTAGCTTATATAAATAGCAATAAATAAATATATTATAGCTTAGCTCTTCACATAATATTAAAATAGGAACTAGGTAATTAAATTAAATTAAAATTAAATTAAAGTAATTATGTTGAATGCCTTGAGTTATGTAACTAACTCAAATAATAGCATAAAATATATATAATATATAATACTGAAGTATCTATATAATATATAATATTGAAATACATATAATCATCATAAATATGCATTTAACCAATGTCATAAAAATATAGAAGAAAATGATTTTAAACTAAGTGTGGTTTTGCTAATTTACACTAGATATATATATAGAAGAACAGATAAAATAAAATAAACCAAAAAAAAACCAAAAATCCAAAATAAAATAAAAATAAAATTTTAAAATAAAATAAAATAAAACCTAAAAATACAGATAAAATAAAATAAAATAAACCAAAAAAAACCAAAAAAACC
>NW_024368067.1:0-1229 GCF_014805655.1 Passer montanus
GTTCCCCCTCTTCCTTCCTTCAAAGCAGCAGCCACATGCTCCATATCTGCTTGCTTGGTTTCCTTTTCAGTGTTCAATTGTTGCATTATTTTCTGTTGATTTGGCATGTCAAGTGCATGTATTTCATTCTTCTTTTCCAGATGTCTCATGTGCTGCTGGTACAATTCCTGTTCATGCTGCCAAAAGAGGGAGAAAAAGGGTCACTCATTCCCTCTCTCAGTTTGCTTTTCATACCAAATCTGGACTCCTGCTGCAGGGGCAGGCACAGGCTGCCCCTCTCTCTCTCTCTGCCCCTCGGGATGCTGCAGACCTTTGCTGGGCCCCCTGGTGATGCTGCATCTTTCCCAGCTGGCTCAGCCCATCCCAGCTTCCTTTCTGCCCTTCATTCCCCGCTCCTTCCACATCCAGATATTTAGAAATCTGAACATGGGTTTGGACACACCAGGAATTCCCCAAACCATGCAATGTCAATAGATACAGTGAGGACATTGAGAACTAAAGCTTCTAGGGCACAGAAGCCCAGCATGGAGGACAATGAGCAACCTCAGCATTAACTGCCTTTGACATGACTACAACACCTTTCCCTTCTTATTCAGAAGAAGGCGATTAGAAAAGTTAAACTGGAAGAAGGTGCCCCTTAGATCTATTAACACAAGGTCCAAACATAACCAGGAAATTGCCCATTGTAGCATCTGCCAATCTCACCAGCACATCCTTCCTTTCCTTCTTCAGGATTTCCAATTTCCTCTTCAGAGATGCCACCTCCTGACGAAGAGTCACAGCCTCTTCCTGCCTTTCCGTGGCCTCTTTCTGCAGGGCAGTTTCTCGAGAAATGTGCTTGACTTCTGCCTTCCAGAAATCTGCAGCAGGGAAGGGGAGAGGAGAAGGGAACAAGCAAAGCAAAGGCAAACTGATGTGCATCCTGCAGAGACAACAGCACTGTCTACCTGCCTGTGTTTGCCAGGCCCTAAGCCCACAAAGGCTCCAAAGCTGACAGAAATGAAGGCAAATTCCCCCCAGAGAAAAAAGCTGGAATGAAAGGGACAAGGTTCACAGGGATAGGAAAGTGTGTTTGCTCTTGGCCTTCTGCAGAGTGAGCAACCCAAGAGAGACAAAGGAGAAGGGATGCCTGTGCAGTCCTGCTCCAGAGAGGCCAATAGCCTGGAGGCTCTGGCATGGCCTGGAGTTTGGGGCAACTGGGCTGAGGCATCAGCTACAGCTCCTCAGCT
>NW_024368068.1:0-1229 GCF_014805655.1 Passer montanus
AATAATGAAAAAAGGCTGGAAATAAAAATGAATGGGAAATAAAAATAATTGAAATTAAAATTAAAATTAATATGTGGTTTAAATATTAATAAATTTTAATAAATTAAAATATTTAATTTCCATGGGAAAAGAAATTATGAAAAAAAAAGAAAATAAAAATAACAGAAACGAAAAGAAAGGAAATAAAAATTAAAATAATGAAAAAAGGCTGGAAATAAAAATAATTGAAATTAAAATTAATGAGAAATAAAACTCAATTAAAATGAAGAAGAACAAGAAATAAAAAGCAGAAATTATTGAAACTCAAATAAATGAGAAATTAAAATTAAAATGAAAATAATTACAATTAGAAGGGAGAGAAATTAGCATCAAAATAATCAAATTGAATGGGAAATAAAAATAAAAGAATTCGAATTTTAAGTGGAGAGCAAAAGAAATCAAAATAATTGACTTACAAATAAAAAATAAAGCAATTAAAATGATCAGGAGAGAGAAATAAAAATGAAAAGAATTAAAATTAAATGAGAAATAAAAGCTGAAATAATTACAATGGTGAGGGGAGCAATTAACATCAAAATAATTATATTAAATGAGAAATGCAAATTTTAATAATTTAAATTATCAAGGAGAGAGGAAAAAAAAACCAGGATGCTTGAAATTCAAATAAATGACAAATCAAATTTAAATTAATTAAAATTCTAATTCGGATTCTCCATTTCCTCCCGCACCTCCAAAACGATCCCAAAACCCCCCTTTTTCCCCCCAAAAATCCCCATTTTCCCACCAAAAAAATCCCCATTTCCCCTCCCAAAATCCCCAATTTTGGCCCCCAAATCCCAAATTTTTCACCCCCCAAATCCCCATTTCCCCCCAAAATCCCCATTTTTTGCCCCAAAATTTCCATTTTCCACCCCAAATCCCAAATTTTTCACCCCCAAAATTTCCATTTTCCACCCCAAAATCCAAAATTTTTGCCCCAAAATTTCCATTTTCCCCCCCAAAATCCCCAGTTTTACCCCCAAAATCCCCATTTTTCTTCCCAATCCCATTTTTCCCCAAATCCCCATTTCTCACCCCCAAAATCCCGGGGTTTTTTTTCCCCCAAAATCCCCCTCCAAACTCCGCATTTTTCACTCCAAAATCCCAAATTTATGCCCAAAATCCCTATTTTTCTGCCCAAAATCACCATTTTTTGCCTCGAAATCCCCATTTTCCACCCAAAATCCCAA
>NW_024368069.1:0-1228 GCF_014805655.1 Passer montanus
CTTTTATATTTTCATTATATTCATATTTTTATTTAATATTTTAAAAATTAACAATATTTGAAATTCATATTTTTAATTTAATTTTTACATTTTAATTTTTATGTTATTTTATTTTATTTATTTTATTTTATTTTATTTTATTTTATTTTATTTTATTTTATTTTATTTTATTTTATTTTATTTTATCTATTAAAAATATTTAATAAATTTCATCTTTTCGCAGCATGGATGGTGACAGTTAAAGTGTGAGCTTTTATATTTTCATTATATTCATATTTTTATTTAATATTTTAAAAATTAACAATATTTGAAATTCATATTTTTAATTTAATTTTTACATTTTAATTTTTATGTTATTTTATTTTATTTATTTTATTTTATTTTATTTTATTTTATTTTATTCTATTTAAAAATATTTCATAAATTTCATATTTTCACAGCATGGATGGTGATGGTTAAAGTGTGAGCTTTTATATTTTCATTATATTCATATTTTCATTTCATATTTTTAAAATAACATTTAAATAAATAATAAATATTATGAACATTTTAATAAATCCCCACTTTAGTCCTTTAATTCTTTCTGGTTCTGTGCCAGGAGCCTCTCAAGGCATCACCCACAGCCTCGGGGCTTGAAAAGCAGAAAGAAATAACAAATAAACATTATACTTATTATAAAACGTATAATAAATAAATATTATTTGTATAAAATTTATTTATAATGTATATCTTTATATTATACACATTTATAATACACATAATTAGTTTTATATATAAATAAATATATTTATTTATATAGTTATTATTTTATATCTATATTATAATACTACATATATTTGTTTTATATATATATGGAGTTTAAAAATTTAAATAATTTATTTATGTATATTTATATATATAATTGTATCAAGAATTTGTGACTCTGAGTCCATTTTGGGTGCAGCCCTGCTGGGCTCTTTGAATAAATACACAATCCTTATTATAATAGCAATAATTTATATTATCACTAATAAAACAAATTATTAATGAATCAATATTAATAAAGTAAATTTATCAAATTAAAATATTAATTTATTAATACAATATTTAATAATTTTAACTATTTTATTACCAATTAAATTATTAATAAATTAATACCAACAAAGGGAATATAGTGAATAAACCATGAATAAATTAAAATCATGAATTAAAATAATAACAAATTAAAATATTAATTTATAAATTAATA
>NW_024368070.1:0-1228 GCF_014805655.1 Passer montanus
GGGATTGATGGGATTGATGGGATTGGGGGATCAAGGAAAGTTGGGGAATTTTGGGGATTGACGGAATTGTGGGGATTTAGGCGTTGGGAGAATTTTGGGGGATCGAGGGAAGTTGGAGAGTTTTGGAATTGTAGGATTTAGGGGAATTGGGAAATGGTGGGATTGAGGGAAGTTGAGTAATTTGGGAATTGTGGAGATTGTAGGAATTGGGGGAGTTGGGAATGTGGGGGAATTGATTGGGGGAATTTGTGAACTTTATGGATTGTGGGATTGAGGGACGTTGAGCATTTTGGGAATTGGGGGATTTAGGAGTTGAGGGAATTTTAGGAGTGAGTTGGGGCAATTTGTGGGATGGTGAGATTTGGGGGAAGTTGGAGAATTTTGGGATTGGGGGAATTGGGAATTTGTGGGATTGAGGGAAGTTGAGTATTTTGGGAATTGTGGGGATTGGGGGAGTTGTGGGGATTTAGGAGTTGGGGGAATTTGTGGGATCGTGAGATTTGGGGGAAGTTGGAGAATTTGGGATTGTAGGAACTGGGGAAATTGGGAATTTGTGGGAGTGTGGGGATTTGGGAATTTTAGGGAGTGTGGGATTTGGGAAGTTGAGCATTTTGGGAATTGGGGGAGTTGGGAATTTGGGAATTCTGGGAAGTTGGAAAATTTTGGGATTGTGGGAATTGGGGGAGTTGGGAGTTTGTGGGATTGAGGGAAGTTGAGCACTTTGGGAATCGTGGGAATTGGAGGAGTTGTGGGGATTTAGGTGTTGGGAGAATTTTGGGGGATTGGGGGAATTTGGGGGATTGGGGGAATTTTAGGAGTGAGGGGAAGTTGGAGAATTTTGGGATTGTAGGAACTAGGGGAATTGGGAATTTGTGGGATTGTGGGGATTTGGGAGTTTGTGGCATTGAGGGGAGTTGAGCATTTTGGGAATTGGGGGAGTTGGGAATTTGGAGGATTGGGGGAATTTGGGAATTTTGGGGATTTAGGAATTGTGGGAATTTGGAGAATTTTGGGATTGAAGGAAATTGGGGAATTTGGGGAGTTGTGGGTTTGGGGGAAGTTGGAGAATTTGGGAATTATGGGAATTTTGGGATTGTGGGATTGAGGGAATTTGGGGAACTTTAGGAGTGGGGGGATTGTGGGAAGTTGAGAATTTGGGAATTTTAGGGATTGTGGGATTTGGGGAATTGGGGGAATTGGGGGAATTAGGGTATTGTGAGATTGGGGC
>NW_024368071.1:0-1228 GCF_014805655.1 Passer montanus
TTTTGGGGTCCCCCCAACCCCTGGAACCCAAATTTTGGGGATTTCCCCCTCAATTTTTGAAATTTCCCCCCAAAATTTGGGATTTTTCCCCAAAATTTGGGATTTTTCCCCCAAAATTTGGGATTGCCCCCCCAAAATTTGGGGTTCCCCCCATCCTAGAACCAAAAATTTGGGCATTTCCCCCACAATTTTTGGGGTTTTCCCCCAATTTTGGGGTCCCCAGCACGGCTGGAGCCCCAAATTTTGGGATTTCCAGCCCCGCAAGTTTTTGGGGATTTTTCTCCCCCTTTTCCCCCATTTTTCTGTTTTCCCCCCCAAATTTTTGGGATTTCTCCCTTCTGGTACTGGAGGATTTTCCCCCCACCCATTTTTAGGGTGTTTTCCCGATTTTTCCCCCAAATTTTGGGATTTCCCCCCATTTTTGGAGACTTTTCACCCCCATTTTCGGGGTTTTTTCTTCCCTTTTCTTTTCCCCATTTTCCCCCATTTTTTTGCATTTTTTCCCCGATTTTTTTCCCCATTTTTTCCTACATTTTCCCTTTTTTTGGTGTTTTTGGTGGGTGCTGTGGGGGGACCATTTTTCCTCATTTTCTTCCCCATTTTTCACCTTCTCTTCCCAATTTTTGGGGTTTTTTTCCCTGTTTTTTGTATTTTTCCCTCATTTTCCTCCCAAATTTCAGGATTTTCCTCCTCTTTTTTGGAATTTTCCCCCCATTTTCCCCCAATTTTTCCCCATTTCCCCCCAATTTTTTCCCCATTTTCCCCCCAATTTTTTTCCCATTTTTTCCCATTTTCTCCCCAATTTTTGGGATTTTTCTCCCCATTTTTGGTCAATATTTTCCACCATTTTTTTTTTCTGTATTTCCCCCCATTTCTTTCCCAATTTTCATGATTTTTTCCCCCATTTTTTCCGTTTTTTTTTGGTATTTTTTCCCCATTTTTTGGGTATTTTCCCCATTCTTTTCCATTTTTTCCCCAAATTCCGCGATTTTCCCCCAAATCTTTTCCCCTCACTCTCACGGGGGGGTCCCATGGGGGTCCCATTTCCCCTCCATTTTTCCCTCATTTTTTCACCTTTTCCCCCCAGTTTTTGGGGCATTTTCCCCATTTTTGGGGATTTTTTTCCTTTTTTTCCCTTTTTTTTTTCATTTTTTCCCCAAATTTCGGGATTTCCCCCCAAATTTTTGGGGTCACTCACTTTGGGGGTTCCCGGGGGGGGGATGGCGAA
>NW_024368072.1:0-1228 GCF_014805655.1 Passer montanus
GAAGGGAAAGGCGGGAAGCCCAAATTCCCTCGGGAAAGCCCAAAATTCCCAAAATTCCCAAAATTCCTGATGGGAACCCCAACATTCCACCCGGAAACCCCAAAATTCCCTTGAAAAAAATCGCCTGGAAAATCCAAAATATCCCAGAAAACCCAAAAATTCCCCGAAAACACCAAAATTCCCCCCAAAAAACCCCAAAATTCCACCCGGGAACCCCAAAATTCCCTTGGAAAACCCCAAATTCCAGCGGGAAATCCCAAAATCCGCTCGAAAACCAAAAAAAATTCCTGGAAAAATCCCCAAATTCCCTCTGGATCACATAAAATTCCCCCGGAAAACCCCAAAAATCTCCCAGAAAAGCCCCAAAAATTCCCTGGAAAATTCAAAAATCTCCCGGAAAACCCAAAAATTCACTGGAAAATCCTGAAATTCCCTGAAAAAAACCAAAATTCCCTCTGGAAAATCTCAAAAATTCCCAGAAAACTCCAAAACTCCCCCAGAAAATCCCAAAATTCTTTTGGAAAATCCGAAATTCCCCCTGGATCTCCCAAAATTCCCTCGGAAATTCCCAAAATCCTTTTGGAAAACCCCAAAAATCCCTCAGAAAATCCCAAAATTCCCTCGGAAAATCCCAAAAAAATCCCTGGAAAAGCCCCAAAATTCCTCCAAAAGCCCAAAAATCCCACAGAAAATCCCGAAATTCCCCTGGAAAATCCCAAAATTCCCTCAGAAAATCCCAAAAATTTCCTGGAAAATCCCAAAATCCCCCAGAAAAACCCAAATTCCCTCTGGATCCCCCCAAATTCCCTCAGAAAATCCCAAAAATTCCCTGGAAAAAAACCCCAAAATTCCTCAAAAACCCCAAAAATCTCACAGAAAAACTCCAAAAAATCCCTGGGAAATCCCAAAAATTCCTGGAAAATCCCAAAAAATCTCCCGGAAAACCCGAAATTCCCTCAAAAAACAAAAAAAATCCTTGGAAAAAACCCCAAAATTCCTTTGAAAAACCCCAAAATTTCATCAGGGACCCCAAAAATCCCTTAAAAAAACCCAAAAATCCCTCGGAAAATTCAAAAATCCCTCAGAAAACCCCAAAATTCCCTCGGAAAATCCCAAAATTCCCAACGGGAACCCCAAAATCCTCAAAAATTCCCTGGAAAATCCCAAAATCCCCCAGAAAAACCCAAATTCCCACTGGGAAACCCCAAAATTCCCTCGGAAAATCCCA
>NW_024368073.1:0-1227 GCF_014805655.1 Passer montanus
CCCCCCCCATTTTTGGGGTGGAACCTCCCGGGATAAATCCTATGGGATCCTATAGGGGAATCCTATGGGAATTCTATGGGGTTTCTATAGGAGAATCCTATAGGGAAATCCTATGGGAATTCTACAGGATCCTGTGGGAATCCCATGGGGGAATCCCATGGGAATCCTACAGGATCCTGTGGGAATCCTACAGGGGAATCCCATGGGAATTCTATGGGAATCCCATGGCAATCCCACACCTGGATCCTATGGAAATCCTATGGGAATCCCATGGCAATCCCACAGCTGAATCCTATGGGAATCCCATGGCAATCCTATGGGAATCCCAGAGGTGAATCCTATGGGAATCTATGGCAATCTATGGGAATCCCATGGCAATCATATGGCAATCTCATGGCAATCCTATGGGAATCCCACAGCTGAATGCTATGGGAATGCTATGGGAATCCTGTGGGAATCCCATGGCAATCCTACAGGAATTCCACAGCTGGATCCTATGGGAATCTGTGGGAATTCTGTGGGAATCCTGTGGCAATCCCACAGCTGAAAGCTATGGGAATCTATGGGAATAGCATGGCGATCCTATGGCAATCCTATGGGAATCCTATGGGAATCCCATGGCAATCCCACAGCTGAATCCTATGGAAATCTATGGGAATTCTATGGGAATCCCAGAGGTGAATCCTATGGAAATCTATGGGAATTCTATGGGAATCCCAGAGGTGAATCCTATGGAAATCTATGGGAATTCTATGGGAATCCCACAGGTGAATCCCATGGCAATCCTATGGGAATCCCATGGCAATCCCATGGCAATCCCACAGCTGAATCCTAAGGAAAACTATGGGAATCCTGTGGGAATCCCATATCTGAATCCTATGGCAATCTATGGGAATCCTATGGAAATCCTATGGGAATCCCATGGCAATCCCACAGGTGAATCCCAGGGCAATCCTATGGCAATCCTATGGGAATCCCACAGCTGGATCCTATGGAAATCTATGGGAATCCTATGGGAATCCCAGAGGTGAATCCTATGGCAATCCCACAGCTGAATGCTATGGGAATCTATGGGAATCCCATGGCAATCCTATAGGAATCCCATAGCAATCCCACAGGTGAATCCCATGGGAATGCCATGGCAATCCCACAGGTGAATCCCAGGGCAATCCTATGGCAATCCTATGGCAATCCTATCGGAATCCCACAGCTGGATCCTATGGAAAT
>NW_024368074.1:0-1225 GCF_014805655.1 Passer montanus
GCTTTTCTGTCACTGCTGTGGGTGCCAGGAATCTTGGGACTCTCTTGGCTCGCTCTGCTCAGCTGGAGCCTTTGCTTTGTTTGCTCTGTGGGGCTGACAAGGGCCCAGAGGAACATCTGTGAGGGAACTGGTGGGATTTCTGGGGCACTGCACCTGCACAGACTTCAAAATTCATCTTAAGCATAATAACCGGCTCAGCCTGTGATTCAGGGCAGAGCGATGAAGGACCAGTTTATCTAAAACTTGAAGGAATTCTGAATAAGCGAGCTTCCTTGCAGAATCCTGTGCTTGTTTTTCACCTGCAGACCACTGATGGGCCCAATTTGTAGGTCGGGGTGTGAGTTTTGCTTGGCAGCTCGTTCCTGGAGTGCTTGGCTGGGCTGTGGCCCTGCCATCCAGCACTGCTGCCAGCCTGACCTTGGCAGGGCTGCCAGTCTCCAGCCTGGCTCCATCTGTGAGAGGAGGCTCTGGGAAGCCTCTCTGTGCCCACAAATGCTTACTCTGCTCATCCCCACTTTTCTAAAATTTAACAGATGAGGTCCTGCAGTTTTGTTTTCTTGGAAATGGCATCGTATTTCCTTTTTACTCCTGATTTATTTATTGTATTTCTTGCCAGGAGCGGAAATTCAGAAGACGTGGTTTTGTAGAGCCAAAGCAATCCCTGTGGTTTGGCATCTGAATCTATTCCAAAGCAAGAAAGGTCTACCCTCCCCTTTGGGTTTGGTCAGAATATTACAAGATCTTTCAATCCAGACAGAGAGAAACATTGTAAGAACAGTTAATTTGAGCAGATTTTTACAAATGCAGCTTGCCCTATTCTTCTGGTGCAAGTATGGATTTTATTATGCAAATTATTTTTTGGGTAATAAATGTCAGAGACTTCCACTATGCATTAAATTCTGTACTTCATTAGTGTATTTATCAGGCAGCATGAAGTGCCATGGAAAGATTTCCATCCTTTGTGGTATTTCTGTTCCTGTTGTGCCATATTCTGTAGCATTGGTGTTCTCAAGGACTTTGGTGGTACATACACTTTGTACAAAATACTGCTCACTGCGAGTGAGGTTAGTGTAATCTGTCCTTAAAATTCAAGATAAGGAGTTTCAGCACCTCCAAGTCCTGAATAGTTGCTTTTGTAGCACACAGTGTGATGAGAAATGGAGCCGAGCAATTGAATGCAGGAAAGATCACCAAGGTCTAAGGGAAACAAATACAAGAAAAAAAA
>NW_024368075.1:0-658 GCF_014805655.1 Passer montanus
GCTGGACACGCCCACCGGGACACGCCCACTGGGCACGCCCACCTGAGACACACCGATTGGTCACTCCCATTGGACACGCCCATTGCGACGCCCACTCGACACAGCTATTGGATATTCATAATGGACACACCCACCAGGACACGCCCACCTGGGAGACACTAATTGGACACGCCCACCAGGACACGCCCATTTCCTACACTAATTGGGGTGCTGACGCGGCAGTGACGTCATCAGTGATGCGGGTACGGCATCAATGACGTCATCAACAAGATGGGTGTGGCCAATGGCATCATCAACGTGGCCAGTGACATCATCGGCAGCATCAGTGTGACCAATTACATCATCAGCGGGATGGGCGTGGCCAGTGATGTCGCTGACGTCATTGGCCGGCCCAGGGTGGCCAATGGCACAACTGACGTGGCCAGTGACGTCATCATCGGGGTGGGCGTGGCCGGCGACGTCATCAGCAAGGCATGCACGCCGAATTACATCATTGCAGTGGCCGGTGACGTCACGGACGGGGTGGGCGTGTCCAGTGACATCACCGCGCGTGTCAACATGACCCGTGACGTCATCAGTGCGGCCGATGACGTCATCGTGGGGGGGGTGTGTCGGGGATCGCCGCAGGGCATTGTGGGTGGCGGGGAGGGGGGGAGCC
>NW_024368075.1:1312-3155 GCF_014805655.1 Passer montanus
GGGTCCCTAGGGGTCTATGGGGGTCCCTAGGGGTCTATAGGGGTCTCTATGGGGGTCTATAGGGTCTCTATAGGGTCTCTATAGGGGGTTTATAGGGTCTGTACAGGTCTCTAGAGAGATCTATAGGGGTCCATAGGGGCCTATAGGTGTCTATTGGGTGGCTGTAGGGGTCTATAGGGATCCATAAGGGTCTATAGGGTCTCTATAGGGGCCCATAGGGGTCTATAAGGTCTCTATAGAGAACTATAGGGGTCTATAGGGATCCATAGGGTCTCTATAGGGGTCTATAGGAGATCTATAAGGGGTCCATAGGGGCCTATAGGGGTCTATTGGGTGTCTGTAGGGGCCTATAGGGCTCCATAAGGTGTCTATAGGGGTCCATAGGGTCTCTATAGGGGTCTGTAGGGTGTTACGGGTCTCTGTAGGGGCCGTGAGGGTCGCTATAGGGCGCTATAGGTCACTGCGAGGTGTCACGGGTCCCTGCAGCTCAGCAGAGCCACTGTAGGGTGCCGCAGAGGGCGTTACAACAGTGCTGTGGGGTGCTGGGCTCTGCCGTAGGGCGCTATAGGGTCTCTATAGGGTCTCTATAGGGCTCCATAGGGCGCCCGTGGCCACGCCCCCTCCCCATAGGCCACGCCCCCACCGCAAAGCCGCGCGAGGAAGGGGCGGAGCCTCGCTGAGGGCGCGGCCAATCAGACGCCGGCGCGCGGGGATGGGAGGGGGGCGCGGAGCGCGTGCGCCGTGAGGAGACCGCCCCCTAGCGGCCGTGCAGAAAGGAAAAGGGCGGGAAAGCGCTGAGGGGAGAGGGGGGGGCGAGGGAGGAAGAGAGACCTCGGGACCCCAAAAACCTCCCTCGAGACCCCCCAAAACCTCCCTCAGAACCCTCCTGGACCTGTGTAGGCAGCTCTCCAGTGGTGGGTGAGCCCCTGGCTCTGCGGTCTGGTCATGAGGGGCTTCTCTCAATCCCTTCCCCTCACGCTGAGGGTCCCGACATGGCGGGGGTCCCCATTTCCCTCACCCTCATCCCACCATGGGCATCTCCACCGTGGCAGATCCCCAAAATCTCCCTCAGGACCTTCCTGGACCTGTGCAGGCGGCTCTCCAGTGGTGGGTGAGCCCCTGGCTCTGCTCATGAGGGGCTCCCCTCACTCCTCACGCTGAGGGTCCCGACATGGCGGGGGTCCCCATTTCCCTCACCCACCGTGGCCATCTCCACCCGCTGTCCCCACCGTGTCCCTTTTCCGTCCCCGCTGCCGTCGCGGTCACCCGAGCGTGGCCCCGGACTGGAAGCAGCTGCTGGCCGGGTGATTAACAGCCTTCATTAGCGCGTGGCCGCGGGGGCAGCGGCGCGTGGCCCGGCGCTGTCCCCAGGCTGTCCCCAAGCTGTCACCTGGCCCTGTCCCTGGCTCAGTGCCCTCACCTGTCCCTGTCCCCAAGCTGTCACCTGGCCCTGTCCCTGGCTCAGTGCCCTCACCTGTCCCTGTCCCGCTGCCGGTACCTGGGCCACCCCCTGGCCCTGTCCCCAGCTGCCACCTGGCCTGAGGCACCCACCTGTCCCTGTTCCCCCAGCTGGCCGTGTCCCCATGCCCTGAAGTGTCCCCGTCCCTCTGGCCACCATAACCCCCTGTAGCTGCCCCCCAGTGTCCCCAAAACCTGCCACAGTGTCCCCAAAACTGCCCCCCAGTGTCCCCAAAACCTGCCCCACAGCTCCCAAAACCTGCCCCAGTGTCCCCAAAACTGCCCCCCAGTGTCCCCAAAACCTGCCCCACAGCTCCCAAAACCTGCCCCAGTGTCCCCAAAACTGCCCCCCAGTGTCCCCAAAACCTGCCCCACAGCTCCCAAA
>NW_024368075.1:3614-20811 GCF_014805655.1 Passer montanus
AACTGGGGGGGGATGGAGAGGGGGCTGGGACCCAGTCTGGGGGACTGGGGGAACTGGGAGGGGATGGAGAGGGAGCTGGGACCCAGTTTGGGGGACTGGGGGGAACTGGGAGACTGGGAGGGGATGGGGAGGAAGGCAGGACCCAGTTTGGGAGGAACTGGGGGAACTGGGAGAGGATGGAGAGAGGGGGCTGGAATGGGATTGGGGGAACGGGGAGGGATTTAGGGCTGGAATGGGGGATACTGGGAGAGACTGGGAGGAGCTGGGAGCCAGCTCGGGGCTGTGGAGTGGGAGGGGAGGAGGGACTGGGAGGGACTGGAGTTTAACTGGGAGGGCACTGGTGACCAGTTTGGGGCACTCGCAGGGACTGGGATCCAGCTGGGGGGGGGAGGTGTCAGAGTGACACTGGGGGTGCTGGGATCCAACTGGGCAAACTGGGAGTGAACTGGGGGGCCAGGATGGACCAACTGGGTAAACTGGGAGCGAACTGGGGGGCCCAGGATGGACCAACTGGGTAAACTGGGAGCGAACTGGGGGACCCAGGATGGACCAACTGGGTGAACTGGGAGCGGACTGGGGGGCCAGGATGGACCAACTGGGCACGCTGGTGTGGGGACAGTGACAGGGGCTTGTCCCCTCCTGCTGTTCTGGGGATGAAGGTGACAGGGGTTTGTCACCCGCTGGCACCGGTTTGTCCCTGCTAGTCTGGGGACAATGACACAGGTTTGTCACCCGCTGGCACCGGTTTGTTCCTGACAGTGACAGGGCTTTGTCCCCTGCTGTTGTGGGGACAGTGACAGGGCTTTGTCCCCTGCCTGTTTTGGGGACAGTGACAGGGGTTTGTCCCCGTTGGTTTGGGGACAGTGACAGGGCTTTGTCCCCTGCTGTTGTGGGGACAGTGACAGGGGTTTGTCCCCTGCTGTTCTGGGGACAGTGATAGGGATTTGTCACCTGCTGGTACAGGTTTGTCCCCTGCTGTTTTGGGGACAGTGACAGGGGTTTGTCCCCGTTGCTCTGGGGATGGTGACAGAGGTTTGTCCCTGCCTGTTTTGGGGACAGTGACAGAGGTTTGTCACCTGCTGGTACAGGTTTGTCCCTGCTGTTCTGGGGATGACGGTGACAGGGGTTTGTCACCCACTGGCACCGGCTTGTCCCTGTTATTCTGGGGACAATGACACACGTTTGTCACCCGCTGGCACCGGTTTGTTCCTGCTGTTTTGGGGACAGTGACAGGGGTTTGTCCCTGCTATTCTGGGGACAATAACAGGTTTGTCACCCGCTGGCACCGGGTTGTTCCTGCTGTTGTGGGGACAGTGACAGAGGTTTGTCCCTGCTGTTTTGGGGATGGTGACAGGATTTTGTCCCCATTGCTCTGGGGATGGTGACAGGGGTTTGTCACTTGCTGTTTTGGGGGCAGTGACAGGGGTTTGTCCCTGTTGGTTTGGGGACAGTGACAGGGGTTTGTCACCTGCTGGCACAGGCTTGTCCCCTGCTGTTTGGGGACAGTGACAGGGGTTTGTCACCCACCAGCACGGATTTGTCACCCCACCATTGTGGGGACAGTGACAGCAGCTTGTCTCTGCTGGCTTGGGGACAGTGACAGCCGTTTGTCCCCATTGCTCTGGGGACAGTGACAGGCGTTTGTCCTCGTTGCTTTGGGGGTAGTGACAGGGTTTTATCACCTGCTGGCACAGGTCCCCAAACCCCAACCACGTTCTAGCCCCACCTGACCACCCTCAACCCAACTGTCCCCGACCCCAACCACGTCTCGTGTGACCCAGCTGTCCCCAGCGTGACTGTCCCCAACCTGTGTCCCCTCGGCAGGAGAAGGGCTCCACGTTCCTGCAGCTGGGCTCCTCCACGGAGCAGCAGCTCCAGGTGATCTTCGAGGTGCTGGAGGAGTACGACTGGACGGCCTTCGCCGTGGTCACCACGCTGCTGCCCGGCTACGAGGACTTCGTGGACTACGTGGAGGTGCTGACCGACAGCAGCTTCATCGGCTGGGAGCACCGCGGCGTGGTCACCCTGAACCTCACCGACGACCCCGAGGGCGCGCGGACGCGCCGGCAGCTGCGCGAGGTGTCGGCGCAGATCCGGCTGCTCTACTGCTCGCGCGACGAGGCCGAGGCCGTGTTCCGCGCCGCGCGCGACGCCGGCCTCACCGGGCCCGGCTACATCTGGTTCGTGGTGGGCACCAACCTGGGCGGCAGCGAGCAGCT
This sequence comes from Passer montanus, assembly GCF_014805655.1. Lineage (NCBI taxonomy): Eukaryota > Metazoa > Chordata > Aves > Passeriformes > Passeridae > Passer > Passer montanus. The sequence goes on from NW_024368075.1 coordinate 5,834, forward strand.
GCCCGAGCACGTGCCCGCCGGGCTGTTCGCCGTGCTGTCGGCCGGCTGGCGCGACGACCTGCAGCACCGCGTGCACAACGGCGTGGCCATCGTGGCCAAGGGCGCCGAGGCGCTGCTGCGCGACTACGGCTTCATCCCCGAGTTCAACAACGACTGCCGCGCGCCCAACGTCACCCAGATCAACGACAACCTGCACAGGTGGGGCCGCGGCAGGCGGGGTTTGGGGATGTTGGGGGGTTGCTGGTGGCGCTAGATGGGGTTGGGGTTGGGTTGGGGACACTTGGGTTGGGATAGTTGGGTTGGGGACATTTAGGTGGCTCTAGACATGGAGTTGGGTTGGGACAGTTGGGTTGGGACAGTTGGGTTGGAGACAATTGGGTTGGGGACAGTTGGTTTGGGGACATTTAGGTGGTTCCAGACATGGTTGGGGACAGTTGGGTCGGGGACAGTTGGGTTGAGGACACTCAGGTGGTTCTAGACATGGTTGGGGACAGTTGGGTTGGGACACTTGGGTTGGGACATTTCGGTTGGAATAGTTGGATTAGGGACATTTAGGTGGCTCTAGACATGGAGTTGGGTTGGGGACAGTTGGGTTGGGGACAGTTGGGTTGGGGACATTTAGGTGGTTCCAGACATGGTTGGGGACAGTTGGATTGGGGACAGTTGGGTTGGGACAGTTGGGTTGGGACACTTGGGTTGGGGACACTTGGGTTGGGACACTTGGGTTGGGGACACTTGGGTTGGGACAGTTGGATTGGGGACACCCAGGTGGTTCCAGACATGGTTGGGGTTGGGTTGGGGACAGTTGGGTTGGGGACAGTTGGGTTGGGGACATTTAGGTGGCTCTAGACATGGAGTTGGGTTGGGGACACTCAGGTGGCTCTAGACTTCACTCTAGACATGGTTGGGGACAGTTGGTTTGGGGACATTCAAGTGGCTCTAGACATGGTTGGGGTTAGCTTGGGAACAGTTGGGTGACCCTAAACATGGTTGTGACTGGGGTTTGGCTGGGGACAGTTGGATGACCCTAGACACACTTGAGGTTGGGTTGGGGACATCCAGGTGACCCTGGACACTCTCAAGGTGGGGTTGGGGTCATACAGGTGACCCTGAACACTCTTTGGGTGGGTTGGGGACATCCAGGTGACCCTGGACATGGTTGTGATTGGGGTTTGGTCAGGTTGGGGACATGAAGGTGACCCTGGACACTCTTGGGGTCAGGTTGCGGACATCCAGGTGACCCTGGATGCTCTTGGGGTCGGGTTGGGGACATCCAGGTGACCCTGGACATGGTTGTGATTGGGGTTTGGTCAGGTTGGGGACATGAAGGTGACCCTGGACACTCTTGGGGTCAGGTTGCGGACATCCAGGTGACCCTGGATGCTCTCAGGGTTGGGTTGGGGACATGCAGGTGACCCTAGACACACTTGGGGTCGGGTTGGGGACATCCATGTGACCCTGGACATGGTTGTGATTGGGGTTTGGTCAGGTTGGGGACATGCAGGTGACCCTGGCCACGCTTGGAGTTGGGTTGGGGACATCCAGGTGACCCTGGGCGCCCTCGGGGTCACCTTGCACAGGTACTTCATGAACATCACGTGGGGACAGAAGGATTTCTCCTTCAACGAGGACGGCTACCTGGTGAACCCCTCACTGGTCGTCATCTCCCTCAACAAGGAGCGCACCTGGGAGGTGGTGAGTGCCACCCGCGGGGACAGGGACGTCACCCACGGGGACAGGGACGTCACCCGCGGGGACAGGGACATCACCCACGGGGACAGGGACATCACCCGTGGGCACAGGGACATCACCCGCGGGGACAGGGACGTCACCCACAGGGACAGGGACATCACCCACGGGCACAGGGACGTCACCCACGGGCACAGGGACATCACCCGCGGGCACAGGGACGTCACCCACGGGGACAGGGACGTCACCCACGGGGACAGGGACATCACCCGCAGGCACAGGGACGTCACCCACGGGGACAGGGACGTCACCCACGGGGACAGGGACGTCACCCACGGGGACAGGGACGTCACCCGCGGGGACAGGGACGTCACCCACAGGGACAGGGACATCACCTGCGGGGACAGGGACATCACCCACGGGCACAGGGACGTCACCCGTGAGCACAGGGACGTCACCCGTGGGCATGGGGACGTCACCCACGGGGACAGGGACATCACCCACAGGGACAGGGACATCACCTGTGGGCACAGGGACATCCCCCATCAGTGTCACCGGGACAGGGACGTCACCCGCGGGGACAGGGACATCACCCACGTGGACAGGGACGTCACCCGCGGGCACAGGGACGTCACCCGCGGGGACAGGGACATCACCCACGGGCACAGGGACGTCACCCGTGAGCACAGGGACGTCACCCGTGGGCATGGGGACGTCACCCACGGGGACAGGGACATCACCCACGGGGACAGGGACGTCCCCCGTGGGCACAGGGACGTCCCCCGTCAGTGTCGCCATTCTGGGCACGGTGACAATGCCACCACAGGGTCCCCAGGGCTCGGTGCCATCTGCTGTCCCCCTTGCCACGCTGTCACGCTGTGTTGTCACCACAACGTGGCACCCGGGGGCGGCGGTGACACCTGGGCAGTGACGGGGACACGGCTCAGCCTCCTGCCCTGACACGGGGACACCTGGGCTGGTTTCCCACCAGGGTGACCCTGTCATTGTCCCCAGCAGCAATGTCCCCTCATGGTGACACCTTGGCCTGATCCCCACCATGGTGATGGCATCATTGTCCCCAAGGTGACACCCTGGCACGGTGACATTTCCTCTGCCACTATCATTGTCTCTAGCAGTGACACCTGGCCACGGTGACATCATGGTGGCACCTTGGCCTGTTCCCCACCAGGTGATGGCATCATTGTCCCCAAGGTGACACCCTGGCACGGTGACATTTCCTCTGCCACTATCATTGTCTCTAGCAGTGACACCTGGCCACGGTGACATCATGGTGGCACCTTGGCCTGTTCCCCACCATGGTGACAGATCATTGTCCCCAAGGTGACACCCTGGCACGGTGACATTTCCTCTGCCTCTTGCCCACTATCACTGTCCCTAGCAGTGACATCTGGCCCATCATGGTGACACATTGGCCTGTCACTCTCTGGGTGTCCCCACATGTCCCCACGTGTCCCCAAATGTCCCCAGTGTCCCCGCAGGTGGGCAGCTGGGAGCAGCACGTGCTCCGTCTCAAGTACCCAGTGTGGTCACACTGTGGTCACTCTGTGGGTGTCCCCAATGTCCCCAATGTCCCCAGGTGGGCAGCTGGGAGCAGCGGGTGCTGCGGCTCAAGTACCCGGTGTGGTCACACTGTCACTGTGGTCACACTGTGGGTGGTGACATCCCATCACGGTGACACAATGACCTGTCCCCAATGTCCCCAATGTCCCCAATGTCCCCAATGTCCCCAATGTCCCCAATGTCCCCAATGTCCCCAGGTGGGCAGCTGGGAGCAGCGGGTGCTGCGTCTCAAGTACCCGGTGTGGTCACACTGTCACTGTGGTCACTCTGTGGGTGTCCCCAATGTCCCCCCCCAGGTGGGTAGCTGGGAGCAGCGGGTGCTCCGGCTCAAGTACCCGGTGTGGTCACACTGTCAGTGGTGACATCCCTGTCACCCTGTGGGTGTCCCCAATGTCCCCAATGTCCCCCCAGGTGGGCAGCTGGGAGCAGCGGGTGCTGCGGCTCAAGTACCCGGTGTGGTCACACTGTCACTGTGGTCACACTGTGGGTGGTGACATCCCATCACGGTGACACAATGACACATCCCCACATGTCCCCATGTGTCCCCACATGTCCCCAATGTCCCCAATGTCCCCCCAGGGGGGCAGCTGGGAGCAGCGGGTGCTGCGGCTCAAGTCCCCGGTGTGGTCGCACTGTCACTGTGGTCACCCTGTGGGTGGTGACATCCCATCACGGTGACACAATGCCCTGTCCCCAATGTCCCCCCAGGGGGGCAGCTGGGAGCAGCGGGTGCTGCGGCTCAAGTCCCCGGTGTGGTCGCACTGTCACTGTGGTCACCCTGTGGGTGGTGACATCCCATCACGGTGACACAATGCCCTGTCCCCAATGTCCCCCCAGGGGGGCAGCTGGGAGCAGCGCGTGCTCCGGCTCAAGTACCCGGTGTGGTCGCGCTACGGGCGCTTCCTGCAGCCCGTGGAGGACGGGCGGCACCTGACGGTGGCCACGCTGGAGGAGCGGCCCTTCGTCATCGTGGAGAGCACCGACCCCGCCACCGGCACCTGCATCCGCGACTCCGTGCCCTGCCGGCGCCAGCTCAACCGCACCGCCAGGTGGGGACAGTGGGGACACCGGGGACAGATGGGGGTGGCACCGCCAGGCGGGGACACCGGGGGGACAGCGGGGACAGAGTGGGGACAGCTGGGGGTGACACTGCCAGGCGGGGACACCGGGACACCGGGGAGAGATGGGGACAGATGGGGGTGGCACTGCCAGGTGGGAACACCTGGGGACACCGGGGACAGATGGGGGTGGCACCGCCAGGTGGGGACACCGGGGAGAGATGGGGGACATCAGGGACAGATGGGACAGCTGGGGGACACCGGGGACAGCTGGGGACAGATGGGGACAGCTGGGGGTGGCACTGCCAGGTGGGGACACCAGGGACAGCTGGGGACAGCGGGGACAGCTGGGGACAGCGGGGACAGATGGGGACAGATGGGGACAGCTGGGACACCGTGGACACCGGGACAGCGGGGACAGATGGGGGATATCGGGGACACCAGGGACATCTGGGGACACCAGGGACATCTGGGGACACTGGGGACAGCTGTGGACAGCTGGGGGACAGCTGGGATAGCAGGGACAGCTGGGGGACACTGGGGACAGATGGGGGTGGCACTGCCAAGTGGTGACACCTGTGACAGGTGGGGGTGGCACTGCCAGCTGGGGACACCAGGGACAGCTGGGACAGGTTGGGGGCACTGGGGGGACAGCTGGGGACAGGTGGGGGTGGCACTGCCAGCTGGTGACAGCTGGGACAGGTGGGGACAGCTGGGACATCGGGGACAGCTGGGGGACAGATGGGGACAGCTGGGGGTGGCACTGCCAGGTGGGGACACTGGGGACAGATGGGGACAGCTGGGGGACACGGGGGACAGCTGGGGACAGCTGGGACAGCTGGGGGGGTGGCACTGCCAGGTGGGGACACCGGGGACAGGTGGGGACAGCTGGGGGTGGCACTGCCAGGTGGGGACACCGGGGACAGGTGGGGACAGCTGGGACAGCTGGGGACACCAGGGACAGGTGGGGGTGGCACTGCCCCCCTGGACAGTGACACTTCGGCCCTGGCAAGGGGCCTGGCACCCTGGGGGTGTCCCCAACACTCTGGGGGTGTCCCCAAGACCCTGGGGGTGTCCCCACCACTTTTGGGGTGTCCCCAAGACCCTGGAGGTGTCCCCACCACTCTGGGGGTGTCCCCAAGACCCTGGGAGTGTTCCCACCACCTTGGGGGTGACCCCAGCAGTCTGGGGTTGTCCCAAGGACCCTGGGGCTGGGGGTGTCCCCACCACTCTGGGGGTGTCCCCAAGACCCTGGAGGTGTCCCCACCACTCTGGGGGTGTCCCCAAGACCCCAAGGCTCTCCACAGCAGTCTGGGGGTGTCCCCAACACCCTGAGGGGTGTCCCCACCACTTTGGGGGTGTCCCCAAGACCCTGGGAGTGTTCCCACCACCTTGGGGGTGACCCCAGCAGTCTGGGGGTGTCCCCAAGACCTTGGGGGTGTCCCCAAGACCCTGGGAGTCTCCGCAGCAGTCTGGGGGTGTCCCCAGGACCCTGGGGTTGTCCCCACCACATTGGGGGTGTCCCCAGGAGCTTGGGGGTGTCCCAAGGACCCTGGGGGTGTCCCCACCACCTTGGGGGTGTCCCCAGGAGTCTGGGGGTGTCCCCAGCAGTCTGGGGGTGTCCCAAGGACCCTGGGGGTGTCCCCACCACTTCTGGGGTCCCCGCAGCCCCCCGCCCTTCGAGAAGAAGTGCTGCAAGGGGTTCTGCATCGACATCCTGAAGCGCCTGGCGCGCGCCCTGGGCTTCACCTACGACCTGTACCTGGTGACCAACGGCAAGCACGGCAAGAAGATCGACGGCGTCTGGAACGGCATGGTGGGCGAGGTGGGACCCCAAAACACCTTCCTGCACCCCAAAAATACCCCTCTGAACCCCAAAACCGCCCCTCTGAACCTCAAAAATACCCCTCTGTACCCCAAAACATCCCTTTGAACCTCAAAAACACCCTTCTGAACCCCAAAAACACCCTTCTGAACCCCAAAAACACCCCTCTGAACCTCAAAACATCCCTTTGAACCCCAAACCATCCCTCTGAACCCCAAAAACACCCCTCTGAACCCCAAAAATACCCCTCTGAACCTCAAAACATCCTTTTGAACCCCAAACCATCCCTCTGAACCCCAAAAACACCCCTCTGAACCCCAAAACCGCCCCTCTGAACCTCAATGAACCCCAAAACACCCCTCTGAACCCCAAAAATGCCCCAAACCCACCATGGACACCCCATGGCGATGGGGCTGGAGAGAGACCCCCAGGGAGAGCAACCGAGGGGGGACGGGGAGGGCATGGAGGGACCCCAAAAATGTCCCTGGGCCACGCCCCATTCGGCCACGCCCCTCTGGCCACGCCCCCTGACCACGCCCCGCCCCGCCCAGGTGTTCTACCGGCGCGCCGACATGGCCATCGGCTCGCTGACCATCAACGAGGAGCGCTCCGAGATCATCGACTTCTCCGTGCCCTTCGTGGAGACCGGCATCAGCGTCATGGTGTCCCGCAGCAACGGCACCGTGTCCCCGTCCGCCTTCCTGGGTACCCCAAAACCCCCAAAAAAACCCAACTGGGATCCGCCAAAACCAACTGGGAACCCCCAAAACCCAACTGGGATCTGCCAAACCCAACCAGGATCCCCAAAACCCAACTGGGATCCCCTCAAAAACCCAACCGGCATCAGCGTCATGGGGTCCCGCAGCAACGGCACCGTGTCCCCGTCCGCCTTCCTGGGTACCCCAAAACCCCCAAAAAAAACCCCCAAAACCCCAAAATCCCCCAAAAAACCCAACCGGGATCTGCCAAACCCAACCAGGATCCCCCAAACCCAACCGGCATCAGCGTCATGGGGTCCCGCAGCAACGGCACCGTGTCCCCGTCCGCCTTCCTGGGTACCCCAAAACCCCCAAAAAAAACCCCCAAAACCCCAAAATCCCCCAAAAAACCCAACCGGGATCCTCCAAACCCAACCGGGATCCCTCAAAACCCAACTGGGACCCCAAAATCCCACCTGGGACCCCCAAACCCAATGTCCCTACTGCCCTCCATGTCCCCACATGTGTCCCCTCGTGTCCCTTGTGTCATCCCATGTCCCTGTAGTCCCGTGTCACCCCTGTCCCCTCATGTCCTCCATGTCCCCTGATGTCCCCAATGTCCCAATGTCCCCATGTCCCCATGTCCCCATGTCCCCGTGTCCCGCAGAGCCGTACAGCCCGGCCGTGTGGGTGATGATGTTCGTCATGTGTCTCACCGTGGTGGCCGTCACCGTCTTCATCTTCGAGTACTTCAGCCCCGTGGGCTACAACCGGAGCCTGGCCAGCGGCCAGCGTGAGTGTCCCCTGTCCCCGTGTCACCCCCGTGTCACCCCCGTGTCACCCCCCTGTCCCCAGGTGACCCCCGGTGTCCCCCAGGGCTGGGGAGCTGCACGTTCACCGGTGACAAATCCATCGGCTGCTCTGGGCGTTGATGGCATCTCCTCCTCCCCTGGTGTCCCCTGGTGTCCCCTTGTGACCGTCCCAGTGTCCCCTGTCCCCAAGGGACCCCACGTCACCCCCGTGTCCCCAGGTGACCCCCAGGTGTCCCCAGGTGTCCCCAGTGTCCCCCAGGGCTGGGCAGCTCCACGTTCACCGGTGACAAATCCATCGGCTGCTCTGGGCGTTGATGGTGTCCCCTCGTCCCCTGGTGTCCCCTGGTGTCTCCTTGTGACCATCCCAGTGTCCCCTGTCCCTGTGTGACCCCGTGTGACCCCGTGTGACCCTGTCCTGCTGTCCCCTGTCCCCAGGCGTGGGCGGCTCCACCTTCACCATCGGCCAGTCCATCTGGCTGCTGCTGGTGTTGGTGACACCTGGGTGACCCTGTGTCACCCTGTGGTGTCCCCTGTCCCCGTGTGACCCCAGGTGACCCCGGGTGACCCCGTGTGACCCTGTGTGACCCTGTGTGACCCTGTCCTGCTGTCCCCTGTCCCCAGGCGCGGGCGGCTCCACCTTCACCATCGGCCAGTCCATCTGGCTGCTGCTGGTGTTGGTGACACCTGGGTGACCCTGTGTCACCCTGTGGTGTCCCCTGTCCCCGTGTGACCCCAGGTGACCCCGGGTGACCCCGTGTGACCCTGTGTGACCCTGTGTGACCCTGTCCTGCTGTCCCCTGTCCCCAGGCGCGGGCGGCTCCACCTTCACCATCGGCCAGTCCATCTGGCTGCTGTTGGTGTCCCCTGTCCTTGGGTGTCACCTGTGTGACCCCACGGTGTCCCCTGTCCCTGTATGACCCTGTATGACCCTGTGTGACCCCGTGTGACCCCATGTGACCCTGTCCTGCTGTCCCCTGTCCCCAGGCGCGGGCGGCTCCACCTTCACCATCGGCCAGTTCATCTGGCTGCTGTTGGTGTCCCCTGTCCCTGTCCTTGTGTCACCCCATGGTGTCCCCTGTCCCTGGGTGACCCCGGGTGACCCTGTGTGACCCTGTCCCCTGTCCCCAGGTGCGGGCGGCTCCACCTTCAACCATCGGCCAGTTCATCTGGCTGCTGTTGGTGTCCCCTGTCCCTGTGTCACCCCATGGTGTCCCCTGTCCCTGGGTGACCCCGGGTGACTCTGGGTGACCCCAGGTGACACTGTGTGACCCTGTCCCCTGTCCCCAGGCGCGGGCGGCTCCACCTTCACCATCGGCAAGTCCATCTGGCTGCTGTGGGCGCTGGTGTTCAACAACTCGGTGCCGGTGGAGAACCCCAAGGGCACCACCAGCAAGATCATGGTGCTGGTCTGGGCCTTCTTCGCCGTCATCTTCCTCGCCAGCTACACCGCCAACCTGGCGGCCTTCATGATCCAGGAGGAGTACGTGGACACCGTGTCCGGCCTCAGCGACCGCAAGGTGACGCGCGGGGACACCTGGGGACATTGGGGGACATCAGGGGGGACATGGGGGGAGACTGGGGGGGAAAATGGGGGAGACTGCGAGGAGAAAATGGGGGGAGACTGGGGGGGACATTGGCGAGACCAGGGGGACACTGGGGGAGAAAATGGGGGGACACTGAGGAAGACCAGCGGGACTCTGGGGGAACATTGGGGGAAAAAATGGGGGGACACTGGAAGGACACTGGGGGGGACATCGGGGGGACATTGGGGGAGACTGTGGGGAGAAAATGGGGGGAGAAAATGGGGGGACACTGAGGGGGACACCAGGAGGACACTGAGACTGGGGGCACACCAGGGGGACACCAAGAGGGTCACTTCGGGGTGTCACTTTTGGGTGTCACTTTTGGGTCGCTGTTGGCCCAGCTGTGTTTTTGCCCATTCCCATGGATTTTTGGGGTTTCTGAGGTGAATTTTGGGGTGATTTTGGGGTGATTTGGGTGTTCGGGCGCAGTTCCAGCGGCCCCAGGAGCAGTACCCCCCGCTGAAGTTCAGGAGAGTGCCCAACGGCAGCACTTGGGGGAGACTGTGGGGAGAAAATGGGGGGAGAAAATGGGGGGACACTGAGGGGACACCAGGAGGACACTGAGACTGGGGGCACACCAGGGGGACACCAAGAGGGTCACTTCGGGGTGTCACTTTTGGGTGTCACTTTTGGGTCGCTGTTGGCCCAGCTGTGTTTTTGCCGGTTCCCATGGATTTTTGGGGTTTCTGATGTGAATTTTGGGGTGATTTTGGGGTGATTTGGGTGTTCGGGCGCAGTTCCAGCGGCCCCAGGAGCAGCACCCCCCGCTGAAGTTCAGGAGATGTTTTTGGGGATGTGCTGTCACTTTTGGGTCGCTGTTGGCCCAGGTCTGTTGTTACCTGTTCCCATGGATTTTTGGGGTGATTTTGGGGTGATTTGGGGTGATTTGGCGCAGTTCCAGCGGCCCCAGGAGCAGTACCCCCCGCTGAAGTTCAGGAGATGTTTTTGAGGTTGTGGTGTCACTTTTGGGTGTCACTTTTGGGTCGCTGTTGGCCCAGTTGGTTTTTTGCCGGTTCCCATGGATTTTTGGGGTGATTTTGGGGTGATTTGGCGCAGTTCCAGCGGCCCCAGGAGCAGTACCCCCCGCTGAAGTTCGGCACGGTGCCCAACGGCAGCACGGAGAAGAACATCCGCAGCAATTACCCGGCCATGCACAGCTACATGGTGCGCTACAACCAGCGCGGCGTGGAGGACGCGCTGCAGCACCTCAAAACCGGGTACGGGGGGAAATGGGGTAAAATGGGGTGAAAACGGGGAAAATGGGGTGAAAATGGGAAAAATGGGGGAGAAATGGGGAAATAACGTGCGAAAATGGGGAAATAATGGGTGAAAATGGGAAAAATGGGGAAAACGTGGTAAAAATGGGGGGAAATGGAGAAGAAATTGGGGAAATAATGGGGAAAAATGGGGTGAAAACAGGAGAAAATGGGGGAGAAATGGGGAAAAATGGGGTGAAAACAGGAGAAAATGGGGGAGAAATGGGGAAAAATGGGGGAGAAATGGGGAAATGATGGGGAGAAATTGGGTGAAAACGGGAAAAATGGAGTAAAATGGGGGAAAATTGGGGTGAAAATGGGGAAAAATGGGGAAATAATGGGTGAAAACAGGGGGGAAATGGGGGAAAAATGGGGGAGAAATGGGGAAATTATGTGGGAAATGGGGGAGAAATGGAGAAATAATGGGGGAAATGGGGGAGAAATGGGGGAGAAATGGAGAAATAATGGGGTTAAAACACGGGGAAATGGGGAAAAATGGGGGAGAAATGGGGAAATGGGGGAAAATGGGGAAATATTGGGGAAAACGGGGAAATAATGGGAGAGAAATGGGGAAATAATGGGGGAAAATGGGGAATGGGGGAGAAATGGAGAAATAATGGGGTGAAAACACAGGAAAATGGGGGGAAATGGGGGAAAATGAGGAAATAATGGGGGAGAAATGGGGGGAAAATGGGAAAATTGGGAAAATGGGGAAATAAGGGGGGTTACGAGGAGAAAATGGGGCTTTATGGCAGTGGGTGGAGCCTGAGGCTAAATGGGCGTGGCTGATGAATAATTTATGCGATTGGGTGTGGCTTTTGTGGGCGTGGCCTGATTACATATTTGCCACCTGTGGGCGGGGCTTCATGCACAGGGCGTGGTTTATAGCATGTGGGCGTGGCCTGTAGGGGATGGGCGGGGCTTGTGGGGATTGACAGCACCAGGGCTGATCCTGTGGGCGGGGCTTAGTGCACAGCTGAGGCTGTGGGTGGAGCCACAATGACATCATCTCGAGGTGGGCGGAGCTTAGGGGTATTGGCAACACCACGTGTTACACTGTGGGCGGGGCTTAATGCAGAGGTGAGGCTGTGGGCGGAGCTTGGTGTGCATGGGCGTGGCCTACAGGCTGTGGGCGGGGCACAGGGGCAAGATTGAGTGCACAGGTGAGGCTGTGGGCGGGGTTTAGGTGCAGTGGGCGGAGCCTGATGTGCCTGGGCGTGGCCTATAGGCTGTGGGTGGGGCACAGATGAGGCTGTGGGCGGGGTTTAAGTGCTGTGGGCGGAGCCTGATGTGCCTGGGCGTGGCCTATAGGCTGTGGGTGGGGCACAGGTGAGGCTGTGGGTGGGGTTTATGTGCTGTGGGCGTGGCCTACAGGCTGTGGGCGGGGCACAGGGGCAAGATTGAGTGCACCGGTGAGGCTGTGGGCGGGGTTTAGGTGCTGTGGGCGGAGCCTGTTTGGCATGGGCATGGCCTATCAGCTGTGGGCGGGGCACAGGTGAGGCTGTGGGTGTGGCCTACAGTCCGTGGGCGGGGCACAGCAGCAGCATTAAGTGCACAGGTGAGCCCGTGGGCGGGGTTTCTGTGCTGTGGGCGTGGTCTCCGGGCGGTGGGCGTGGCCGAGCGCGGTGGGCGTGTCCCTCAGGAAGCTGGACGCCTTCATCTACGACGCGGCCGTGCTGAACTACATGGCCCGCAAGGAGGAGGGCTGCAAGCTCGTCACCATCGGCTCGGGGAAGGTCTTCGCCTCCACGGGCTACGGCATCGCCCTGCAGCGGGGGTCCCGCTGGAAGCGCCCCGTGGACCTGGCCCTGCTCCAGCTCCTGGGGGATGGTGGGTCTGGGGGCTCTCGGGGGTCTTTGGGGATTTTTTTTTATTTTTTGGGAGGTTTTTTGGGGTTTTTTTGGGGGGTTTTTGGGTCCCCACGGCATCGCCCTGCAGCGGGGGTCCCGCTGGAAGCGCCCCGTGGACCTGGCCCTGCTCCAGCTCCTGGGGGATGGTGGGTCTGGGGGCTCTCGGGGGTCTTTGGGGATTTTTTTTTATTTTTTGGGAGGTTTTTTGGGGTTTTTTGGGGGGTTTTTTGGTCCCTACGGCATCGCCCTGCAGCGGGGGTCCCCCGGAAGCGCCTCCAGGGCCTGGCCCTGCTCCAGCTCCTGGGCGACGGTGGGTCTGGGGGCTCTCGGGGGTCTTTGAGGGGGTTTTGGGGTTTTTTGGAGGTTTTTTGGGTCCCCACGGCATCGCCCTGCAGCGGGGGTCCCGCTGGAAGCGCCCCGTGGACCTGGCCCTGCTCCAGCTCCTGGGCAACAGTGGGTCTGGGGTCTCTGGGGGGTCTTTGAGGGGGTTTTGGGGTTTTTTGGGAGGTTTTTTGGGGTTTTTTGGGGGTTTTTGGGTCCCTACGGCATCGCCCTGCAGCAGGGGTCCCGCTGGAAGCACCCCAAGGACCTGGCCCTGCTCCAGCTCCTGGGGGATGGTGGGTCTGGGGTCTCTGGGGATTTTTTAGGGGTGTTTTTGGGGGTTTTGGGTCCCTACGGCATCGCCCTGCAGAGGTGGTCCCACTGGAAACACCCCAAGGACCTGGTCCTGCTCCAGCTCCTGCGTCTGGGGAGGTCCTGTGGGAATTTTGGGTGTCCCAGAGGGGTTTTGGAGGGTCTTTGGTGGGTCTGGGGGTCCTGGAGGGGTTTTGGACCCTCTAACACCTTCAAGTGTCCCCTCAACCTCACAAGATGAGCTTCAAAGTGCCCTGAGATGCCCCCAAACCCCCTCAAGATGTCCCCAAACCCCCCCTGAGATGCCTCCTAACCCCCTAAGACACCCCCTAACCCCCTCAAGATCCCCCCAACCCACCTGAGACGCACGAGATCGAGATGCTGGAGCGGCTCTGGCTGTCGGGGATCTGCCACCAGGAGAAGCTGGAGGTGATGAGCAGCAAGCTGGACATCGACAACATGGCCGGGGTGTTCTACATGCTGCTGGTGGCCATGGGGCTCAGCCTGCTCGTCTTCGCCTGGGAGCACCTCGTGCACTGGAAGCTGCGGCACCTGGGCAGCGCGGGGCGGCTGCGCTGCCTGCTGGCCGTCAGCAGGGTAGGGGACAATTGGGGACAATTGGGGACAATTGGGGACAATTGGGGACAATTGGGGACAATTGGGGACAATTGGGGACAATTGGGGACAATTGGGGACAATTGGGGACAATTGGGGACAATTGGGGACAATTGGGGACAATTGGGGACAATTGGGGACAATTGGGGACAATTGGGGACAATTGGGGACAATTGGGGACATTGGGGACATGGGGGCGGCTGCACTGCCTGCTGGCCATCAGCAGGGTAGGGGACAGTTGGGGACATCGAGAGGATTTGGGGACAATTGGGGACATTGGGGACATTGGAGACACTGAGGGGATTGGGGACATTGGGACATTGGGGAGCGCGGGGCGGCTGCGCTGCCTGCTGGCCATCAGCAGGGTAGGGGACAATTGGGGACATTGGGGACATTGGGGACATCACTGGGGACACTGGGCACAGCAGGGGGATTGGGGGGATTTGGGACATTGGGGATATTGAGGGCATTGGGGACACTGGGCACAGCGGGGCGGCTGCGCTGCCTGCTGGCCATCAGCAGGGAAGGGACACTGGGGACATCATTCGGGACATTGGGGACATTGAGGGGATACTGGGGACATTGGGGACATTGTGGGGACATGGGGACATTGGAGGGCAAAGGGACATTCGGGGACACGGGGAGGGGACATGGGGACATTGGGGCACATCAGGGGACAAGGGGCACATGGGGACACGCAGTGCCCCCCCCGCACTGCCCCCCCAGTGCCACCGTGTCCCTGTCCCCCCCCCCAGGGCATGTACAGCTGCTGCAGCGCCGAGGACCCCCCTCCGTCCCCTCCCCCACCCGCCCAGCACGGCTGCGCGGGGGCGCGCGGGGGGGCGGGGCCGCTGGGCGCGCGCAGAGGCTCCGCCCACTTCTCCAGCCTCGAGTCCGAGGTATGACCGGGGGGGGAGGGGGGGACAGCCCGGGACAGGACCGGGACAGGACCGGGACAGGACCGGGACAGGACCGGGACAGGACCGGGACAGCCCGGGACAGGACCGGGACAGGACCGGGGACAGGACCGGGACAGCCCGGGACAGGACCGGGACAGCCCTGGGAGAGCCTGGGGACACCAGGGACACCCTGGGGACACCTTGGGGACAGCCCGGGACAGGCTGGGGACACCCTGGGACACCCCTGGGGACTCTCAGACACCCTGGGACAGAGGGGACACCGTGGGGACACCCTGGGGACAGCCCCGGACACCTCTGGGGAAACCCCTGGGGACACCAGGGACACCCCAAGACACCCAGGGGACACCCAGGGGACACCCCTGGGGACACCCAGACATCCCTGGAGACACTCTGGACACCCTGGGGACACCCCTGGGGACACCCTGGGGACACCCTGGGGACACCCCTGGGGACACCCC
>NW_024368075.1:21128-21530 GCF_014805655.1 Passer montanus
CGGGACAGGACCGGGACAGGACCGGGACAGCCCGGGACAGGACCGGGACAGGACCGGGGACAGGACCGGGACAGCCCGGGACAGGACCGGGACAGCCCTGGGAGAGCCTGGGGACACCAGGGACACCCTGGGGACACCTTGGGGACAGCCCGGGACAGGCTGGGGACACCCTGGGACACCCCTGGGGACTCTCAGACACCCTGGGACAGAGGGGACACCGTGGGGACACCCTGGGGACAGCCCCGGACACCTCTGGGGAAACCCCTGGGGACACCAGGGACACCCCAAGACACCCAGGGGACACCCAGGGGACACCCCTGGGGACACCCAGACATCCCTGGAGACACTCTGGACACCCTGGGGACACCCCTGGGGACACCCTGGGGACACCCCTGGGGACAC
>NW_024368075.1:22443-26094 GCF_014805655.1 Passer montanus
CCGGGACAGGACCGGGACAGGACCGGGACAGGACCGGGACAGGACCGGGACAGGACCGGGACAGGACCGGGACACCCTGGGGACAGCCCCGGGACAGGACCGGGACAGGCTGGGGACAACCCCGGGACAGCCCGGGACAGGACCGGGACAGGACCGGGACAGGACCGGGACAGGACCGGGGAGAGACTGGGGACACTCTGGGGACAGGACGGGGACAGGACCGGGACAGGACCGGGGAGAGACTGGGGACACTCTGGGGACAGGACGGGGACAGGACCGGGACAGGACCGGGACACCCTGGGGACAGCCCGGGACAGCCCGGGACAGGACCGGGACAGGCTGGGGACAACCCCGGGACAGCCCGGGATAGGACCGGGACAGGACCGGGACAGCCTGGGGAGAGACTGGGGACAGCCTGGGGACAGCCCGGGACAGGAGCGGGACAGGACCGGGACAGGACCGGGACAGCCTGGGGACACCCTGGGGACAGCCCGGGACAGGACCGGGACAGGACCGGGACAGCCCTGGGACAGCCCGGGACAGGACCGGGACAGCCCTGGGAGAGCCTGGGGACACCAGGGACACCCTGGGGACACCTTGGGGACAGCCCGGGACAGGCTGGGGACACCCTGGGACACCCCTGGGGACTCTCAGACACCCTGGGACAGAGGGGACACCGTGGGGACACCCTGGGGACAGCCCCGGACACCTCTGGGGAAACCCCTGGGGACACCAGGGACACCCCAAGACACCCAGGGGACACCCAGGGGACACCCCTGGGGACACCCAGACATCCCTGGAGACACTCTGGACACCCTGGGGACACCCCTGGGGACACCCTGGGGACACCCTGGGGACACCCTGGGGACACCCTGGGGACACCCTGGGGACACCCTGGGGACACCCTGGGGACACCCCTGGGGACACCCCTGGGGACACCCCCACGGTCCCTCGGACGCGCCGGCGGCCCCGCGGTGACAGCGAGGACACGGAGGGGCCCCCCCGGCCCCTGAGGTGACACCAGCGAGGACACGGGCACGGCGGGTGGCACCTGGTGTGACAGCGGGGACACTGAGGCACAAGGACAAGGACACCGAGGTGACACCAAGGAGGAGGAAGATGTCACCGGGTGACACCGGCGAGGACAAGGACACGTGGTGGCACTCGTGGTGACACCGGCGAGGACACGGCCGGGTCCCCGTGAGGTGACAGCGGGGGACAAGGACAGGTCCCTGTGGCACCGAGATGACACCGAGGTGGCACCGATGGGGACAGTGACACCGCTGAGGACAAGAACAGCTCGGTGACACCGAGGTGGCACCGATGGGGACAGTGACACTGCTGGGGACAAGGACAGCTCGGTGGCACCGAGGTGACACTGAGTTGACACTGATGGGGACAGTGACACCGCTGAGGACACTGGGGACAAGGACAGCTCGGTGGCACCGAGGTGACACTGAGTTGACACTGATGGGGACAGTGACACCGCTGAGGACACACATTTTGTCCCCTGGTCCCTGAAGTGCCACCACAACAGGAGCCGTGTCCCCAGGGGTGGCACCACGGCCACCAAGAGAGCCCCAGGGGACAGCCCGGGGTGTCCCTGTCCCTGCGGGTGACACCGTGACCCCGTGGGTGACACCGTGACCCCGAGGTGACACCGTGACCCCGAGGTGACACCGTGACCCCGAGGTGACACCGTGACCCCGAGGTGACACCGTGACCCCGAGGTCCCCGTGAGTGACACCACATCACTGTGGGTGACACCGTGACCACAGCGGTGACACCGTGACCCCGCAGGTGGCACGTGACACCGTGACCCCGAGGTGACACCAGCCAATGCCTGTCCCCGTGAGTGACACCACATCACTGTGGGTGACACCGTGACCACAGCGGTGACACCGTGACCCCGCAGGTGGCACTGTGGGTGACACCACGTTCCTGTGGGTGACACTGTGAGCCCACTGGTGACAACCACGTCCCTGTGGGTGACACCACCTCCCCACGGGTGACCCTGTGGGTGACACCAACCAATGCCTGTCCCCACGGGTGACACCGCATCACTGTGGGTGGCACTACATCACTGCGGGTGACACCGTGACCCCGCGGGTGGCACTGTGACCCTGCAGGTGACACTGTGACCCTGTGGGTGACACCACTTCACTGTGGGTGACACCGTGACCCCATGGGTGGCACTGTGAGTGACCCCACGGGTGACCCTGTGACCCCGCGGGTGACACCGTGACCCCGCGGGTGACACTGTGACCCTGTGGGTGACACTGTGACCCCACAGGTGGCACTGTGACCCTGTGGGTGACACTGTGAGCCCATTGGTGACACCACGTCCCTGTGGGTGACCCTTTCACCCCAAGGGTGGCACTGTGACCCCGCAGGTGACACCGTGACCCCGCGGGTGACACTGTGACCCCACAGGTGACACTGTGACCCCGTGGGTGACACCATGTCCCTGCAGGTGGCACTGTGACCCCGCGGGTGACACTGTGACCCCGCAGGTGACACTGTGACCCTGCAGGCGGCACTGTGACCCCGCGGGTGGCACTGTGACCCCGCAGGTGACATTGTGACCCTGCAGGTGACACTGTGACCCCACAGGTGGCACTGTGACCCCACGGGTGGCACTGTGACCCCGCGGGTGGCACTGTGACCCTGTGACCCCGCGGCGTCCCCTCCCCGGCCGTGGGGTGGCACCGGCGGCTCTTGGGGACGCTCCTGTCCCCCGTGCCGTGGGGGATGGGCTGGCACCATCCGCTGTCCCCTCCCCCGCCCCGCTGCCGATGGCGTTTTTAATTAATGGGTTAATTAATGAAATAATTAATTAATGGGGGGGGGAGGGGGGAGACGAAACTGTGAGTGACAGTGACACCGTGACACCGGTACACCGGTGACACCGGTGACACCGTTACCTTGGTGACGCTGTGACATCGCCACACCGCGACTGTGACCCCGGGGCCACCCGCGGGCCCCCGCCCTGTCCCTGTCACCCCCTGTCCTTGTGTCCCCACCATGTCCCTGTCCCCCCCACAATGTCCCCGTGTCCCCGTGTCCCTGCCACCCCCCGTGTCCCTGTCACCCTCCCGTGTCCCTGTGCCCACCCCATGTCCCCGTGTCCCCACAATGTCCCAATGCCCTCCTGTCCTTGTCTCCCCCAACAATGTCCCTGTCACCCCCACATCCCCGTCCCCCAATGTCCCCATGTCCCTGCCACCCCCTGTCCGTCTGTCCCCACAATGTCCCTGTCCCCCCCACGATGTCCCTGTCCCTGTGTCCCTGTCACCCCCCATGTCCCAATGTCCCGCTGTCCCCACAATGTCCCTGTCACCCCGCCATGTCCCTGTGTCCCTCCATGTCCCCCGTGTCCCTGTCCCCCCACACTGTTCCTGTCCCTCCATGTCCCAATGTCCGTATCCCTGCCACCCCCATCAATGTCCCCATGTCCCTATCCCGTGTCCCTGTCCCCGTGTCCCTGTCCCTGTCCCTGTCCCTGTCTGTCCCCAGCCCCGCCCATCCAATAAAGAGCTTTTCTATTCCCCGTGTCCCCATATCCCGGTGTCCCCTCCATGTCCCTCTCATGTCCCTCTGTCCCCATGATGTCCTTGTCCCCTGTCCCTGTCCCCCCCCCCCCGGCCCGGA
>NW_024368075.1:26627-27555 GCF_014805655.1 Passer montanus
CTGGCCCCCCCCCCCGTGTCCCTGTCACCCTCATGTCCCTGTCACCCCATGATGTCCCCGTCCCCGTGTCCCTGTCACTCCCGTGTCCCTGTCACCCCCCATGTCCCTGTCCCCGTGTCCCTGTCCCTGTCCCTGTCACTCCCGTGTCCCTGTCCCTGTCCCCGTGTCCCTGTCCCTGTCCCTGTCTGTCCCCAGCCCCGCCCATCCAATAAAGAGCTTTTCTATTCCTGCAGCCGCCGGACACCGCGACAGGGACAGAGGGACAAGGACAGAGGGACACCGGGACAGGGGGACAGAGGGGACAGAGGGACACCGCGACAGGGACAGAGGGACAGGGGGACAGGGACAGAGGGACAGGGGAGAGGACACAGGGGACACCGGGACAGAGGGGACACCACAGGGGACACCGGGACACGGGATGGGGACATCGGGAGAGCACTGGGGACAGCACAGGGGACACCGGGACAGGGGACAGAAGGACAGAGGGGACAGAGGATGGGGACAGAGGGGAAGGGACAAGGGAGGGGACACCGGAGGGGACACTGGGGACAGAGGGGACAGTGGGGACACAGGAGGGGACAGGGGAGGGGACACCAGAAAGAGCAAGGGTGGGGACAAAGAGGACACCGGAGGGGACACTGGGGACAGAGGGGACAGTGGGGACAGGGGAGGGGACACCAGAAAGAGCAAGGGTGGGGACAAAGAGGACACCGGAGGGGACACTGGGGACAGAGGGGGAGGACACCGGGGAGGGGACACGGGAGGGGACAGGTGCCACCCACTGGGGACCCCTCCCCAAAGCCCCTCCCCATTTTAAGGCCATTTCCACTTTTTTTTTTTAATTTCTTTTTCCTTTTTTTGTCACTTTTTATTTCGCGGCCGTTCAATTCCCCGCGTGAAAAAATAGCTCTGAGCCCCTCCCCCCACC
>NW_024368075.1:27584-35377 GCF_014805655.1 Passer montanus
TGGGGGAGGGGGGACCCCGATAAATGGGGACCCCCGGGTGGGGGGAGGGCAGGTTTGGGTTGATTCAGGGGGTTTTGGGGTTTTTTTTGCATATTACAATAAATACCGGCGGGTCGGACATGCAGACATGCTGGTCGGGGCGGGGGGCGCCCAGGGGGGCCCCACCCCCAAACTGCCGCCCCCAGGGACCCCCCCGGGGGGGAGAACGGGTTTGGGGGGGTCCCGGCCCCCCCCAAAAGGGGGCAAGGCCTGATTTGGGGGCTCTGGCCTACTCCCGTTACCATGGAAACTCAGCCTGGCCTTGCAGTGAGGGCTCAGGCCTGCTCCCGTTACCATGGAAACGCAGCCTGGCCTTGCAGTAGTGCCTGGCCTAGTCCCGTTACCATGGAAACGCAGCCTGGCCTTGCAGTGAGGGCTCTGGCCTATTCCCGTTACCATGGAAACGCAGCCTGGCCTCGCAGTGAGGGCTCAGGCCTGCTCCCGTTACCATGGAAACACAGCGTGAGGTCAAAGTGAGGGTTCAGACCTGCTCCTGTTACCATGGAAACGCAGCCTGGCCTTGCAGTAGTGCCTGGCCTAGTTCCATTACCATGGAAACAAAGCCTGGACTAAGGGCAGAGCTCAGGCCTGCTCCCGTTACCATGGAAACCCAGCCTCTCCTCACAGCAGGGCTTGACCTCCTCCTGTTACCATGGAAACAGCCTGATCTCACCATGAAGGCTCAGGCCTTGTCCTGTTATTACGGAAATGCAGCCTGGCCTTGCAACAGTTCCTAGCCTGGTTCTGTTTCCATGGAAACACAGCCTGCGGCCAGAACACTGCTCAGGCCTAGTGCGGTTACCATGGAAACGCTGCCTGGGGCTGTAGTGAGGGCTCTGGCTTGATCTTGTTACCATGGAAACACAGCCTGGCCTTGCAGTGAGGACTGGCCTAGTCCCGTTACCATGGAAACAAAACCTGGACTAACAGCAGAATTCAGGCCTAGCCCTGTTACCATGGAAACAGCCTGGACTCCCAGCACGGCTCAGGCCAAATCTCGTAACCATGGAAACACGGCCTGGCCTTGCAGTAGAGCTTAGGCCTAGTCTTGTTACCATGGAAATGCAGCCTGTCCTTGCAGTAATGAGCCAGGCCTAGTCCTGTTACCATGGAAACACAGCCTGGTCTCGCAGTAGAGCTCAGGCCTACTCCTGTAACCACGGAAACAAAGCCTGGCCTTGCAGTAGAGCTCAGGCCTAGTGCAGTTACCATGGAAACGCAGCCTGGCCTCGCAGTAGCGCCCAGGCCTAGTCTTGTTACCATGGAAACGCAGCCTGGCCTCCCAGCGGCGCTCAGGCCTAGTCCTGTTACCATGGAAACACAGCCTGGCCTCGCAGTAGCGCCCAGGCCTAGTCTTGTTACCATGGAAACGCAGCCTGGCCTCGCAGTAGCGCTCAGGCCTAGTCCCGTTACCATGGAAACGCAGCCTGGCCTCGCAGTGGGGCCGGTTTCCCCCCTTCTCCCCCCATCTTGGGGTGTCGCTGCCACCGCAGGGGGACAGGGGGGACCCCCGGGCAGGGCCCTACCTCCGCCGTCGTCCTCCGCCATCGGCGCGTCCGGCGGCTCCAGTTATTGCTTGGGGGGGTGTGGGGAGCCCAGGAGAGGGGGGGACACACACGGGGGGGACATCGGGGACACACAGAGGGGACACACGAGGTGAGGCGACACCAATTCAGGGGGGGCTCCCCAAGTCCTGAGTGATCATGGGGGGACACAGGGGGCGGGGAACGACAGGGACGCCCAAACCCCCCCGAAACCGGGGTGGGCTCGGAGGGACCCCAAGTCTGGGGGGGGAAGGAGAGGGGGGGACACACACGGGGGGACATCGGGGACACACAGAGGGGACACACGAGGTGAGGCGACACCAATTCAGGGGGGGCTCCCCAAGTCCTGAGTGATCATGGGGGGACACAGGGGGCGGGGAACGACAGGGACGCCCAAACCCCCCCCGAAACCGGGGTGGGCTCGGAGGGACCCCAAGTCTGGGGGGGGACACCCGGTCCAGAAAGTGCAGTGCAGCCATTGGGGTGACACCGGGGCGGGGGGCTCCCCTCGCCACCCCCGTTCACAGTCTCTGAGGGGGGCACCCCTCCCTTCGAGGGGAGGGGGGGAGGGGTGGGGTGTCCCCAAAATCCCCCCCCCCCCCAAAAAAGTTGGGGACCCCCAAAATTTGGGACCCCCCCCCAAAACTGGGGACCCCGATAAAAATGGGGGGGGGGCACCCTCCCGTTGGGGACCCCCCTGAAAATGTGGGGACCCCCCTCGGGAGGTGGGGACCCCTCCCCAAAATTTGGGGACCCCTCGGGGGGTACTGAGGAGGTGGGGGGGGGGCGCACCCCAAAAAATCCTGGAGGGTCCCCGGGTGATTTTTGGGGTCCCCGGGTGATTTTTGGGGTCCCCAAGTGGTTTTTGGGGCTCCCCAGGTGATTTTTTGGGGTCCCCAGATGATTTCTGGGGTCTCCAGGTGTGTTTTTGGGGTCCCCAGATGATTTTTTGGGGTCCCCAGGTGTGTTTTTGGGGTCCCCAGATGATTTTTTTGGGGTCCCCGGGTGTTTTTTGGGATCCCCAGATGATTTTTGGGGTCCCCGGGTGGTTTTCGGGGTCCCCAGGTGATTTTTTGGGGTCCCCGGGTGGTTTCTGGGGTCCCCAGGTATTTTTTGGGCTCCCCAGGTGTTTTTTGGGGTCCCCGGGTAGTTTTTGGGGTCCCCAGGTGGTTTTTGGGGTTCCCAGATGATTTTTGGGGTCCCCGGGTGTGTTTTTGGGGTCCCCAGGGGTATTTTGGGGTCCCCGGGTGGTTTTTGGGGTCCAAAGGTGATTTTTGGGGTCCCCAGATGTGGTTTTGGGGTCCCCAGGTGTGTTTTTGGGGTCCCCAGATGATTTTTGGGGTTCCCAGGTGTATTTTTGGGGTCCCTAGGTGTATTTTTGGGGTCCCCGGGTGGTTTTTGGGGTTCCCAGGTGTATTTTGGGGTCCCCAGGTGTATTTTTGGGGTCCCCAGGTGTGTTTTTGGGGTCCCCGGGTGTTTTTGGGGGGTCCCAGCTGCCGCCCCTCCCCCACCCCAGTGAAGCAGCGCCGCGGTGCGGGGGGGCGGGGATTGCGCATGCGCAGCGGTGCGGAGTGGGCGGGGCCAGACCCGCAAAGGGGGCGGGGTTTATGCGCGGGGGCGTGGCCAGGGTGAGGGCGCCCCCTCCCGGCTGACCTGCGGCGCCGTCGGGGGTCTCAGGCGGTGACGAGCGCTGGGGACAGAAGGGGAGAGGGCGGGGGTCACCCCGGGACTGGGACCCCCTAAAAGGGACAGGGACACCCTGGGAGGGACCCTCTGTAGGGACAGGGACCCCCTAACGGGGACAGGGACCCCCCAAATGGGGACAGAAGGGGAGAGGGCGGGGGTCACCCCGGGACTGGGACCCCCTAAAAAGGGACAGGGACCCCCTAAAGGGGACTGGGACCCCCTAAAGGGGACAGGGACACCCTAACGGGCACAGGGACCCCCCAAATGGGGACAGAAGGGGAGAGGGCGGGGGTCACCCCGGGACTGGGACCCCCCTAAAAGGGACAGGGACCCCCTAAAGGGGACTGGGACCCCCTATGGGGAGAGCGCAGGGGTCACCCTGGGACTGGGACCCCCTAAAGGGGACAGGGACACCCTAACGGGGACAGGGACCCCCCAAATGGGGACAGAAGGGGAGAGGGCGGGGGTCACCCCGGGACTGGGACCCCCTAAAAGGGACAGGGCCCCCCCTAAAGGGGACTGGGACCCCCTATGGGGAGAGCGCAGGGGTCACCCTGGGACTGGGCCCCCCTAGGGGGGACTGGGAGCCCCTAAAGGGGACAGGGACACCCTAACGGGGACAGGGACCCCCCAAATGGGGACAGAAGGGGAGAGGGCGGGGGTCACCCCGGGACTGGGACCCCCTAAAAGGGACAGGGACACCCTGGGAGGGACCCTCTGTAGGGACAGGGACCCCCTAACGGGGACAGGGACCCCCCAAATGGGGACAGAAGGGGAGAGGGCGGGGGTCACCCCGGGACTGGGACCCCCTATGGGGACAGGGACCCCCTAAAGGGGACAGGGACACCCTAACGGGCACAGGGACCCCCCAAATGGGGACAGGGACCCCCTATGGGGAGAGGGGAGGGGTCACCCCGGGACTGGGACCCCCCTAAAAGGGACAGGGACCCCCTAAAGGGGACAGGGACCCCGCTATGGGCACAGGGACCCCCCAAATGGGGACAGAAGGGGAGAGGGCGGGGGTCACCCCGGGACTGGGACCCCCCTAAAAGGGACAGGGACCCCCCCGCAAAGGGGGCGGGGTTTATGCGCGGGGGCGTGGCCAGGGTGAGGGCGCCCCCTCCCGGCTGACCTGCGGCGCCGTCGGGGGTCTCAGGCGGTGACGAGCGCTGGGGACAGAAGGGGAGAGGGCGGGGGTCACCCCGGGACTGGGACCCCCCTAAAGGGGACTGGGACCCCCTAAAGGGGACTGGGACACCCCGGGAGGGACCCTCTGTGGGGACAGGGA
This sequence comes from Passer montanus, assembly GCF_014805655.1. Lineage (NCBI taxonomy): Eukaryota > Metazoa > Chordata > Aves > Passeriformes > Passeridae > Passer > Passer montanus. The sequence goes on from NW_024368075.1 coordinate 32,142, forward strand.
CCCCCCTAATGGGGACAGAAGGGGAGAGGGCGGGGGTCACCCCGGGACTGGGACCCCCTATGGGGACAGGGACCCCCCTAAAGGGGACAGGGACCCCCTAAAGGGGACTGGGACCCCCTATGGGGAGAGGGGAGGGGTCACCCCGGGACTGGGACCCCCCTAAAAGGGACAGGGACCCCCAAATGGGGACAGGGACCCCCAAATTGGGACATGGACCCCCTAAATGGGACAGGGACCCCCTAAAAGGGACAAGGACCCCCAAATGGGGACAGGGACCCCCAAATGGGGACAGGGACCCCCCGCCCCCCCCCGCAAGGGCGGAGCCCGCAGCCAGCCCCGCCCCTTGCACGCGCGTGTGCAAGGGACACCCAGAGCCCCCCAGCGCCGGGGGGTCTGTGCAAGCTCGGCCCCCAGTTCGGCCCAGTTTGACCCAGTTTGGCCCAGTTTGGGGGGGTCTGTGCAAGCTCGGCCCCCCAGTTCCCCCCAGTTTGGCCCAGTTTGGGGGGGCTGTGCAAGCTCTGCCCCCCAGTTCGGCCCAGTTCGGCCCAGTTTGGGGGGGTCTGTGCAAGCTCGGCCCCCAGTTCGGCCCAGTTCGGCCCAGTTTGGGGGGGCTGTGCAAGCTCTGCCCCCCAGTTCGGCCCAGTTCGGCCCAGTTTGGGGGGGCTGTGCAAGCTCTGCCCCCCCAGTTTGGCCCAGTTCCCCCCAGTTTGTCCCAGTTTGGGGGGGTCTGTGCAAGCTCGGCCCCCCCAGTTCGGCCCAGTTTGGGGGGCTCTGCAAGCTCTGCCCCCCAGTTTGGCCCAGTTTGACCCAGTTTGGCCCAGTTTGGGGGGGTCTGTGCAAGCTCGGTCCCCAGTTTGTCCCAGTTCCCCCCAGTCTGGGGGGGCTGTGCAAGCTCTGCCCCCCCAGTTTCTCCCAGTTCTCCCAGTTTGGGGGAGGGGCGGGACTGGAGGCCCATGCAGGAAGGGGGAGGGGCGATTTGGGGACCCCCCGGGGGGGTTTTGGGGTACCCTGGGGGTGCTGGGGGGGTTGGGGACCCCCAGGGGTATTGGGGTGAACTGGGGGAGGGGTTTGGGGACCCCCAAGATTTGGGGGTACCCCGGGGGGGGCTCACCTTTACCCCCAGGATTTTGGGGGGTCCCACCCTCACCCCAGGATTTTGGGGGTCCCACAGTTCCCCCCACATTTTGGGGTCCCTCGGGGGGGTCCCGCGCCCACCTTTGCGCAGGGGTCCCTCGGGGGGGGTCCCCACCCTTACCCCCCGTATTTTGGGGTACCCCTGGGGGGGTTTATGATTACCCCCCACATTTTGGGGTGCCCTGAGGGGGTCCCGCGCCCACCTTTGCGCAGGGGTCCCTCGGGGGGTGTCCCACCCTTACCCCCCCTATTTGGGGGTGCCCCGGGGGGGTCTATCATTACCCCCAGGATTTGGGGGTCCCTCGGGGGGGGTTTATGATTACCCCCAGGATTTGGGGGTGCCCCGGGGGGTCCCGCGCCCACCTTTGCGCAGGGGTCCCTCGGGGGGGGTCCCACCCTTACCCCCCGTATTTTGGGGTCCCCCAGGGGGTCCCGCGCCCACCTTTGCGCAGGGGTCCCTTGGGGGGGGTCTATCATTACCCCCCGTATTTTGGGGTCCCTCGGGGGGTCCCGCGCCCACCTTTGCGCAGGGGTCCCTCGGGGGGCGGCGCGTAGTCGGGCCCCAGCAGGAAGCAGGCGCGGTCGCGGCCGCAGCGCTCGCGGCCCCCCCCGGCCCCGCTCTGGGGGGGCCCCCCGCGCTCCTCGGGGGACAGCGGCTGCTCGATGGGGGGACAGTCCTCCTGCGCCAGCGCCGCGCGCCCCGCCTCGCCGTTGGGACGGGACTCTGGGGGGGGACCGAAATTGGGATGGGAAACGTGAAATTGGGGATGGGAAACCCGAAATGGGGATGGGAAACCCGAAATGGGGATGGGAAACCCGAAATGGGGATGGGAAACCCGAAATGGGGATGGGAAACCCGAAATGGGGATGGGAAACCCGAAATGGGGATGGGAAACCCGAAATGGGGATGGGAAACCCGAAATGGGGATGGGAAACCCGAAATGGGGATGGGAAACCCGAAATGGGGATGGGAAACCCGAAATGGGGATGGGAAACCCGAAATGGGGATGGGAAACCCGAAATGGGGATGGGAAACCCGAAATGGGGATGGGAAACCCGAAATGGGGATGGGAAACCCGAAATGGGGATGGGAAACCCGAAATGGGGATGGGAAACCCGAAATGGGGATGGGAAACCCGAAATGGGGATGGGAAACCCGAAATGGGGATGGGAAACCCGAAATGGGGATGGGAAACCCGAAATGGGGATGGGAAACCCGAAATGGGGATGGGAAACCCGAAATGGGGATGGGAAACCCGAAATGGGGATGGGAAACCCGAAATGGGGATGGGAAACCCGAAATTGGGATGGGAAACGCAAAATCGGGATGGGAAACCCGAAATGGGGATGGGAAACCCCAAAATTGGGAAGGGAAACCCGAAATTGGGATGGGAAACACAAAATTGGGGATGGGAAACCTGAAATGGGGACGGGACTCTGCGGGGGGGGACCAAAATCGGGATGGGAAACCCGAAATGGGGATGGGAAACCCAAAATCGGCAAGGGAACCCCGAAATCGGGATGGGAAACACAAAATGGGGATGGGAAACCCCAAAATCGGCAAGGGAACCCCAACATCGGGATGGGAAACCCAAAATGGGGATGGGAAACCCCAAAATCGGCAAGGGAACCCCAACATCGGGATGGGAAACCCAAAATGGGGATGGGAAACCCAAAATCGGGATGGGAAACCCAAAATCGGAATGGGAAACCCGAAATCGGGATATGGGAAACCCGAAATGGGGATGGGAAACCCAAAATGGGGATGGGAAACCCAAAATCGGGATGGGAAACCCAAAATCGGGATGGGAAACCCGAAACTGGGATGGGAAACCCCAAAATTGGGATGGGACTCTTCGGGGGGGGACCCCGAAATTGGGATGGGAAACGCGAAACTGGGATGGGAAACCCAACATCGGGACAGGAACCCCAAAATGGGGATGGGAACACAAAAATTGGGACGGGATGGGAACCCCAACATCGGGATGGGAAACCCTATCCGCCCCCAAACCCACCCCAAACCCCCTCAAACCCCACCAAACCCACCCCAAACCCCCTTCAAACTCCCTCAAACTGCCCCAAACCCACCCTAACTGCCCCCA
>NW_024368075.1:35392-39495 GCF_014805655.1 Passer montanus
CCGGCGGGCGCCGCGCGCCCCGGGGGCTGCCGGGGGCGTTGGGCCCCGAGCCGGGCGAGCCGTAGCCGGGCGAGCCGGGCTGGGGGGGCCGGGGGATGTGTTTGTTCTTCTTCTTGGGCAGCTTCTGCTTGGCCATGGCCAGCGAGTAGTACATGCCGAAGTTGTTGACGATGACGGGCACGGGCATGGCGATGGTCAGCACGCCGGCCAGCGCGCACAGGGCGCCCACCAGCATGCCCGACCACGTCATGGGGTACATGTCGCCGTAGCCCAGCGTGGTCATGGTCACCACGGCCCACCAGAAGCCGATGGGGATGTTCTTGAAGTAGGTGTGGCGCGAGCCGGTGACGTCGTCGGGGTCGGCGCCGATGCGCTCGGCGTAGTAGATCATGGTGGCGAAGATGAGCACGCCCAGGGCGAGGAAGATGACGAGCAGCAGGAACTCGTTGGTGCTGGCGCGCAGCGTGTGGCCCAGCACGCGCAGCCCCACGAAGTGCCGCGTCAGCTTGAAGATGCGGAGGATGCGCACGAAGCGAACCACGCGCAGGAAGCCCAGCACGTCCTTGGCCGCCTTGGAGGAGAGCCCGCGCAGCCCCACCTCCAGGTAGAAGGGCAGGATGGCCACGAAGTCGATGATGTTGAGGCTGCTCTTGATGAAGTCGCGCTTGTCCGGGCAGAAGCTGACGCGCATGAGGAACTCGAAGGTGAACCACACCACGCACAGCCCCTCCACGTAGGTGAGGAAGGGCTCGGTCTCCACCTCCACGGCCACCTGCGTGCCCGTCTCGTTGCCCGTGGTCACCGTCTCCGTCTTGTTGATGACGCGGTTGAAGGCCTCGTGCGTCTCCAGGCAGAAGGTGGTGATGGAGATGAGGATGAAGAAGAGGGAGGCGAAGGCCACGTACTGCCGTGGGGGAGAGGGGGGGGTTCAGCGGGGTGGAGACCCCCCAGAAATGTCCGTGGAGGGAGTGGTGTGGGGGAGAAGGGAGGGGGGAGGGGGATTTGGGGGTTCTGACCCGCCCAAGCCACTGAGACTCCCATAAATACATTGGTGTGACCCCCCCAAATCACTGATCCCCCATGAATTCGACCCCTCAGTGGGGTTTTGACCCCCCCAAGTTTCTGACACCTCCATAAGTTCATTGTTCTGAGCCCCCCAAATCACTGATCCCCCATGAATTCGACCCCTCAGTGGGGTTTTGACCCCCCCAAGTTTCTGACACCTCCATAAGTTCATTGTTCTGAGCCCCCCAAATCACTGACACCCCCATAAATACATGGGTCTGACCCCCCCAAATCACTGATCCCCCATGAATTCAACCCCTCGGTTGGGTTCTGACCCCCCCAAATCACTGAAACCCCCATAAATTCATTGTTATGGCCCCCCCAAATCACTGACAGCCCCATAAATACATGGGTCTGACCCCCCCCCAAATCACTGACACCCCCAAATATTCATGGGGGAGCTCCTTTGTTTGAGTTCTGACCCAGATCGCCCCTCTCAGAGCCCCCCAAATCCCTTCAGAGCGCCCCTAAAACCCTCCCAGCTGCACAAGACCCCCCCTAGACCCCCTCAAAGACCCCCTAAACCTCTCAGAGGTGTCTTAATCCCCCAAAACCCCTCAAAAAATGCCCTAAACCCCCTCAGAGCCTGAGAGATTCCCACTGCAGACCCCAAAAATCCCTTTAACCCCCTCAAAAATGCCCTAAACCCCCTCAGAGACCCCCGAGACCCCCTCAGAGATGCCCCAAACCCCCCACAGACCCCTTCAATCCCCTCACATCCCCCCCAAACCCTGCCAGAGACCCCTCTCCGCCCTCAAAATCACTTTACACCCCCTAAACTCCCTCAGGGATGTCCTGAACTCCCTCAGACATCCCCAACTCCCCTCTGGAATGTCCTAAACCTTCTCAGGGCCCCTCCAAACCCACTCAGAGCCCCCTTAAATTCACATTTCCCCCCCAAAATCACCTCAGAGCCCCCCTAACCCTCTCAGAGTTCCATAAACCCCTCACATCCATCCCAAAAACCCTTCACAGATGCACCAAACCCCTCCAGAATTCACTTTAATTCCCTTAAAACTCCCCCTGAAAGCCTCTAACTGTCCTCAGCCCCCTCAGATCTCCCCTCAGAGCCCCCCGAACCCTCTCACAGCGCTGTTGAACCCCCTAAACCCCCTCAGAGATGTCCTAAACCCCCTCAGACACCCCCAAAACCTCCTGCAGCCCCCCAAACCTCCCCTCAGAGCCTCCCTGAAGCTCGTCAGTCACCTTTAAACGCTCTCACATCCCCCCAGAGATGCTCTAAACCCCCCCAGAGCTCCCCTAAATCCCCTCACAGCCCCCCTAAACCCCCTCAGAAATGTTCTAAACTCCTCTGGAGCTCCCCCAACCTCCCTAAACCTCTTCAGAGCCCCCCCAAACCCCCCCGGAGATGCCTCAAACCCCTCAGGACTCCTTCAGAGAGGCTCTAAACCCCTTTAGAATCTCTCTAAACTACTCACAGCCCCCCCCAGACCCCCTCAGAGGTGCCCTAAACCCCTCCAGAGCACCCCAAACCCCTTCACAACTCCTCAGGACCGCCTCAGAAATGCCCCAAACCCTTTCAGGGCTCCCCTAAACCCCTCTAAAGGCTCCCAAACCTGCTCAGAAATGCCCCAAATCCCTCTAGAGCCCCCTTAAAGCCCCCAAGACCCCTTCAGGGCTGTCCTAAGCCACTCTAAACCCTCTCAGAAATGCCCTAAACTGCTTTAGATCTGCCCTAAACCCCTCTAAAGCACCCCTAAACCTCCTCAGAAATGCCCTAAACTCCTCTAGAGCCCCCTTAAGCCCTCAAGACCTCTTCAGGGCTGCCCTAAACCCCTCTAAACCCCCTCAGAAATGCCCTAAACCCTTCAGAGCACCCCTAAACCCTCTCAGAAATGCCCTAAACTCCTCTAGAGCCCCCTTAAAGCCCCCAAGACCTCCTCAGGGCCGCCCTAAACCCTTTTAAACCCCCTCAGAAATGCCCTAAACCCCTTCAGGGCTGCTTTAAAGCCCTCTAAAGCCTCCCAAACCCCCTCAGAAATGCCCTAAAACCCTTCAGAGCTGCCCTAAACCCCTCTAGATTCCCCTTAAAGCCCCCAAGACCCCTTCAGAGCCGCCCTAAACCCCTCTGAAGCTGCTCTAAACCCCTTCAGATCTGCTCTAGAGCCCCCTTAAGCCCACAAGACCCCTTCAGGGCTGCCCCAAACCCCTCTAGAGCCCCCTCACAGCCCCCGAGACCCCTTCAGGGCTGCCCTAAACCCCTCTAAACCCCCTGAGAAATGCCCTAAACCCCTCTAAACCCCCTGAGAAATGCCCTAAACCCCTCTAAACCCCCTGAGAAATGCCCTAAACCCTTCAGAGCACCTCTAAACCCCCTCAGAAATGCCCTAAACTCCTCTAGAGTCCCCTTAAAGCCCCCAAGACCTCCTCAGGGCTGCCCTAAACCCCTTTAAACCCCCTCAGAAATGCCCTAAAACCCTTCAGAGCTGCCCTAAACCCCTCTAGATTCCCCTTAAAGCCCCCAAGACCCCTTCAGAGCCGCCCTAAACCCCTCTGAAGCTGCTCTAAACCCCTTCAGATCTGCTCTAGAGCCCCCTTAAGCCCACAAGACCCCTTCAGGGCTGCCCCAAACCCCTCTAGAGCCCCCTCACAGCCCCCGAGACCCCTTCAGGGCTGCCCTAAACCCCTCTAAACCCCCTGAGAAATGCCCTAAACCCCTCTAGAGCCCCCTCACAGCCCCCCTAGACCCCTTCACAGCCGCTTTAAACCCCTCTAAACCCCCTCAGAAATGCCCTAAACCCTTCAGAGCACCTCTAAACCTCCTCAGAAATGCCCTAAACTCCTCTAGAGCCCCCTTAAGCCCTCAAGACCTCTTCAGGGCTGCCCTAAACCCCTCTAAACCCCCTCAGAAATGCCCTAAACCGCTCTAGAGCCCCCTCACAGCCCCCCTAGACCCCTCTAGAGCCCCCTCACAGCCCCCCTAGACCCCTCTAGAGCCCCCTCACAGCACCCCTAGACCCCTCACGGCCGCTTTAAACCCCTCTAAACCCCCTCTAAACCCCCCCAACCCCCCGCCC
>NW_024368075.1:39639-48457 GCF_014805655.1 Passer montanus
GCCCCCTCACAGCCCCCAAGCCCCCCTCAGAGCTGTCCTAAACCCCCCTAAACCGCCTCAGAAATGCCCTAAACCCCTCTAGAGCCCCCTCACAGCCCCCAAGACCCCCTCAGAGCTGTCCTAAACCCCCCTAAACTGCCTCAGAAATGCCCTAAACCCCTCTAGAGCCCCCTCACAGCTGCCCTAAGCCCCTCTAGAGCCCCCTTAAAGCCCCCAAGACCCCTTCAAATCCACCCTAAACACCTCTAAACCCCCTCAGAAATGCCCTAAACCGCTCTAGAGCCCCCTCACAGCGAAACCCCGCCTCTATAGAGACCATGTCCACCGTGAGAAGAGGGCACGCCCACTCTGTGGGGAGGCACGCCCACTCTGAGGGGAGGGCACGCCCACCGTGAGAAGAGGGCACGCCCACCGTGAGGGGAGGGCACGCCCACTCTGAGGGAGGACACGCCCATTTTGAGGGATGGGCACGCCCACACTGAGGGGCAAACCCCGCCTTTATAGAGACCACGCCCACCGTGAGGGGAGGGCACGCCCACTCTGAGGGAGGACACGCCCATTTTGAGGGATGGGCACGCCCACACTGAGGGGCAAACCCCGCCTTTATAGAGACCACGCCCACCGTGAGGGGAGGGCACGCCCACTCTGAGGGAGGACACGCCCATTTTGAGGGATGGGCACGCCCACACTGAGGGGCAAACCCCGCCTTTATAGAGACCACGCCCACCGTGAGGGGAGGGCACGCCCACTCTGTGGGGAGGCACCCCCACTCTGAGGGGAGGGCACGCCCACCGTGAGGGGAGGGCACGCCCACCGCGAGGGGAGGGCACGCCCACTCTGAGGGAGGACACGCCCATTTTGAAGGATGGGCACGCCCACACTGAGGGGCAAACCCCGCCTTTATAGAGACCACGCCCACCGTGAGGGGAGGGCACGCCCACCGTGAGGGGAGGCACGCCCACACTGAGGGGTAAAGCCCACCTTTATAGAAACCACGCCCACCGAGTGGGGAGAGCACTCCTACCGTGAGGGGAGGACACGCCCATCGTGAGGGGAGGACCCGCCCACTGTGAGGGAGAAAGCCCGCCTTTCTTGAAACCACGCCCACCGTGAGGGGAGAACACGCCCACTGTGAGGGGAAAAGCCCGCCTTTATTGAGACCACGCCCACCGTGAGGGGAGGCCCCGCCCACCGTGAGGGGAGGGCACGCCCACTCTGAGGGGAGGGCACGCCCACACTGCGTGAGGGGAGGGCACTCCCACACTGAGGGGGCAACCCCCGCCTTTATTGAAACCACGCCCACCGTGAGGGGAGGGCACGCCCACTCTGAGGGGAGGGCACGCCCACACTGAGGGGAGGACACGCCCACTCTGAGGGGAAGGTGCCCGCCTTTATGGAAACCACGCCCACCGTGAGGGAAGGCACGCCCACTCTGAGGAGAGAGCCCTCCTACCGTGAGGGGAGGGCACGCCCACACTGAGAGGGAAAAACGCCCACCCTGTGGGGGAAAAGCCCGGCTTTATTGAGACCACGCCCACCGTGAGGGGAGGGCACGCCCACTCTGAGAGGGAAAAACGCCCACCCTGAGGGGGAAAAGCCCGCCTTTATAGAGACCACGCCCACCGTGAGGGGAGGACACGCCCACACTGAAGGGAGAAAGCCCGCCTTTATTGAAACCACGCCCACCGTGAGGGGAGAGCCCTCCTACCGTGAGGGGAAAAGCCCGCCTTTCTGGACACCACGCCCACCGTGAGGGGAAGCCACGCCCACCGTGAGGGGAGGGCACGCCCACTGTGAGGGGAGGCCCCGCCCACCGTGAGGGAAAAGCCCGCCTTTCTGGACACCGCGCCCACCGTGAGGGGAAGCCACGCCCACCGTGAGGGGAGGGCACGCCCACTGTGAGGGGAGGCCCCGCCCACCGTGAGGGAAAAGCCCGCCTTTCTGGACACCGCGCCCACCGTGAGGGGAAGCCACGCCCACCGCGAGGTGAGGACACCCACACCTCCCTACACCTCCCCACTCCCACCCGGGTCACCTCCTGGTCGCCATGGGCTCGCCGAGACACGTAGTGAGGGGAAGCCACGCCCACCGCGAGGTGAGGACACCCACACCTCCCTACACCTCCCCACTCCCACCCGGGTCACCTCCTGGTCGCCATGGGCTCGCCGAGACACGGCGACAGTCGCGACAGGCGGAGGGACAGAGGCGCACGGCGCGGCGGGCCCGGTGCGCGTGTGGGATGCGGGAGGCCACGCCCACCCCTGAGGAAAGCCACGCCCCCCGCGCTGCCCTGAGAGAAAGCCACGCCCACAGCGAGACAAGGCCACACCCACATCATGGAGGCCCCGCCCACATTGGAGACCCCTGTATTTAAGGAAGCCACTCCCCCCCTCTCATGCCCCGCCCATTAATGGGGGGATTGGGGGTCACTGGGAGGGACTGGGGGGCACTGGGGGTTACTGGGAAGGACTGGGTGGGGAGGGGGCGTCACTGTCACTTGGGGTCCCCCCCAGGAAAGAGGCAGGACCAGGAGCCCCCAAACCAGCAGCTTTATTGGGGCCCCCCAAGGGGACCCCGGTGACATCCAGGGGGTCCCAGGTGACCCCGGGTGACATCCAGAGGGTCCCAGGTGACCCCAGGTGACATCCAGGGGGTCCCCAGGGGTCCCAGAGAGGGGCCAGGTGACCCCAGGTGACATCCAGGGGGTCCTGAGAGGGGCCAGGTGACCCCAAGTGACATCCAGGGGGTCCTGAGAGGGGCCAGGTGACCCCAGGTGACATCCAGGGGGTCCCAAAAGGAGCCAGGTGATGCCGGGGTGACATCCAGGGGGTCCCAGGTGACCTGGGGTGACATCCAGGGGGTCCCGAGAGGAGCCGGGTGACCCTGGGGTGACATCCAGGGGGTCCCCGGGGGTCCTTGGGGTCACTTGGGGACACCCAGGTGTCCCCAGGGAGGACGCAGATGTCCCCAGGGTGGTCCCCAGGGTGTCCTGGGGCTGTCGCCGAGGCGTCCCGATGATCCTGAGGTGTCCCTGAAGTGTCCCCAGGGTGTCCCCGAGGTGTCCCAATCATCCCGAGGAGTCCTTGGGGTGTCCTGGGGGTGTCCTGGCAGTGTCCCCAGGGTGTCCCCGGTGTCACTTGCTGCGTGCCAGCCCCACGCGGTCGCGGTCGCGGTCGAACACGGCGTAGTGCACGGCCAGGAAAACGTCCCCCAGGATCCAGAGGGGCCCCGCGGGCGCGGGGACGTCCAGGGCCATGAAGCCACTGACACACGTGGGGGACCCCCACTGGGACACCTGGGGACACGGGTGACACACAGGTGACAGAGGTGACACACAGGGGACACACAGGTGACACAGGGGGGACACACAGGTGACACAGGGGGGACACACAGGTGACACAGGGGGGACACACAGGTGACACAGGGGGGACACACAGGTGACACAGGGGGGACACACAGGTGACACAGGGGGGACACACAGGTGACACAGGGGGGACACACAGGTGACACAGGGGGGACACACAGGTGACACAGGGGGGACACACAGGTGACACAGGGGGGACACACAGGTGACACAGGGGGGACACACAGGTGACACAGGGGGGACACACAGGTGACACAGGGGGGACACACAGGTGACACAGGGGGGACACACAGGTGACACAGGGGGGACACACAGGTGACACAGGGGGGACACACAGGTGACACAGGGGGGACACACAGGTGACACAGGGGGGACACACAGGTGACACAGGGGGGACACACAGGTGACACAGGGGGGACACACAGGTGACACAGGGGGGACACACAGGTGACACAGGGGGGACACACAGGTGACACAGGGGGGACACACAGGTGACACAGGGGGGACACACAGGTGACACAGGGGGGACACACAGGTGACACAGGGGGGACACACAGGTGACACAGGGGGGACACACAGGTGACACAGGGGGGACACACAGGTGACACAGGGGGGACACACAGGTGACACAGGGGGGACACACAGGTGACACAGGGGGGACACACAGGTGACACAGGGGGGACACACAGGTGACACAGGGGGGACACACAGGTGACACAGGGGGGACACACAGGTGACACAGGGGGGACACACAGGTGACACAGGGGGGACACACAGGTGACACAGGGGGGACACACAGGTGACACAGGGGGGACACACAGGTGACACAGGGGGGACACACAGGTGACACAGGGGGGACACACAGGTGACACAGGGGGGACACACAGGTGACACAGGGGGGACACACAGGTGACACAGGGGGGACACACAGGTGACACAGGGGTGACACAGGGGTGACAGTCTCACCTGCAGCACGTAGTGCTGGGGGCCGAGCGTGAACTCCTTGCCCCCCAGGACGAAGGTGACGTTGGGCAGGGACGGGACCTTGTCACAGTCCAGCAGGTACTGGGGGGACAGGGGACAGGGACACTGGGGACACGGGGACAGGGGACAGGGGACACGGCCTCAGCGCGGGGACAGGGGACAGGGACACTGGGGACACGGGGACAGGGGACAGGGGACACGGCCTCAGCGCGGGGACAGGGGACAGGGACACTGGGGACACGGGGACAGGGGACAGGGGACACGGCCTCAGCGCGGGGACAGGGGACAGGGACACTGGGGACACGGGGACAGGGGACAGGGGACACGGCCTCAGCGCGGGGACAGGGGACAGGGACACTGGGGACACGGGGACAGGGGACAGGGGACACGGCCTCAGCGCGGGGACAGGGGACAGGGACACTGGGGACACGGGGACAGGGGACAGGGGACACGGCCTCAGCGCGGGGACAGGGGACAGGGACACTGGGGACACGGCCTCAGACACGGGGACAGGGGGACACTCGGGGACACCCACCCACAGGGGACAGGGGGACGGGGACAGGGGACACGGCCTCAGCGCGGGGACAGGGGACAGGGACAGGGGACAGGGGACAGGGGACACAGCCTCAGACACGGGGACAGGGGACAGCAGGGACCCCCACCCACAGGGGACACGGGGACAGGGACACTGGGGACACGGCCTCAGCAGGGGACAGGGACAGGGGACAGGGACAGGGACAGGGGACACGGCCTCAGACACGGGGACAGGGGACACAGGGACACGGGGACAGCAGGGACCCCCGCCCAGGGGTCCGAAGGGGTTGTGGGGGACACTTGGGGGCACTCAGGGACCCCCATCCACAGGGGACACTCAGGGACCCCCACCCAGGGGTTCAGGGGGGTCCGTGGGGGACACTTGGGGACACTCAGAGATCCCAAAAACCCCACCCGGGGGGTCCGGGGATCATGGGGGACCCTCGGTGCCCCTCAGTGCCCCTCGGTGACACTCAGTGACCCTCGGTGACATTCAGGGACACTCAGTGACCTCCTGTGCCCCTCGGTGACCTTCGGTGACACTCAGGGACCCTGAAGGACACTCAAGGACCCTTGGTGACACTCGGTGACACTCGGGGACCCTCAGGAACACTCTGGGACACTCAGGGACCCTCAAGGACACTCAGGGACACTCAGGGACATTCAGGGACCCTCGGTGACACTTGGGGACCCTCAGGGACCCTCAAGGACCCTCAGTGACCCTTGGTGACCCTCGGTGACACTCGATGACCCTCAAGGACACTCAGGGACATTCAGGGACCCTCAAGGACCCGCGGTGACACTCGGGGACATCCAGGGACCCTCGGTGACCCTTGGTGACACTCGGTGACCCTCGGTGACACTCGGTGACACCCAGGCACCCCGGTGCCCCGTACCTGCCCCCGGGTGACCCTCAATGACACTTGGGGACCTCGGTGACCCTCAGTGACACTCAGGGACATTCAGGGACCCTCAAGGACCCGCGGTGACACTCGGGGACATCCAGGGACCCTCGGTGACCCTTGGTGACACTCGGTGACCCTCGGTGACACTCGGTGACACCCAGGCACCCCGGTGCCCCGTACCTGCCCCCGGGTGACCCTTGGTGACCCTTGGTGACACTCAGTGACCCTCAGTGACACTCAGGGACATTCAGGGACCCTTGGTGACCCTCGGTGACACTCAGGGACACTCAGGGACCCTCGGTGACACTCGGTGGCCCTTGGTGACCCTTGGTGACACTCGGTGATCCTCAAGGACACTCAGGGACATTCAGGGACTCTCAAGGACCCTCGGTGACACTCAGGGACATTCAGGGACCCTCGGTGACCCTTGGTGACCCTTGGTGACACTCGGTGACCCTCAGTGACACTTGGGGACACCCAGGCACCCCGGTGTCCGTACCTGTCCCCCAGTGACCCTCAATGACACTTGGGGACCCTCGGTGACCCTCGGTGACACTTGGGGACACCCAGGGACCCTGGGTGACACTCGGTGACACCCAGGGACCCCCGGTGCCCCATACCTGCCCCCCGGGTGACCCTTGGTGACCCTTGGTGACACTCGGTGACCCTCAGTGACACTCAGGGACATTCAGGGACCCTTGGTGACCCTCGGTGACACTCAGGGACACTCAGGGACCCTCGGTGACACTCGGACGCGGCCCTGGGCCAGCTGCACCACCAAGGCCACCATGGCTGGGACAGAGGGGACAGGGACACAGTGAGAGACACTCAGGGACACTCAGGGACACACAGGGACGTGGGGACAGAGAGGCCAAGGGGAAATTGGGACACTCGGGGACACAGGGGACAGAGGGCACAGGGACACTCAGGGACACTGGGGACACTCAGCACTGCTGGGACACGGGGACAAACCGAGGGGACAGGGTGTGTCTCAAGGACCCTCGGTGACACTCAGGGACATTCAGGGACACTCAGGGACCCTCGGTGACACTCGGTGGCCCTTGGTGACCCTTGGTGACACTCGGTGACCCTCAGTGACACTTGGGGACACCCTGGCCCTTGGTGACCCGTACCTGTCCCCCAGTGACCCTCAATGACACTTGGGGACCCTCGGTGACCCTCGGTGACACTTGGGGACACCCAGGGACCCTGGGTGACACTCGGTGCCACCCAGGGACCCCCGGTGACCCTCGGTGACACTCAGGGACCCTCGGTGACACTCGGTGGCCCTTGGTGACCCTCGGTGACACTCGGTGACCCTCAGTGACACTTGGGGACACCCAGGGACCCCCGGTGCCCCGTACCTGCCCCCGGGTGACCCTCAATGACACTTGGGGACCCCCGGTGTCCCCCGGTGTCCCCCGTGTCCGTACCTGCCCCCGGGTGACCCTCAATGACCCCCGGTGTCCCCGGTGTCCCCGGTGCCCGTACCTGCCCCCCGATGCCGCCGGTGGCCCCCAGGGCGCGGTTGAGCGCGGCCACCTCGTGGCTGGGCCCGGTGAGCAGCGACGTCCCCGTGTCCACGATGGCCTCGCAGCCGCCCCGGCACAGGGGGGGGTCCCGGCACCCCGCCACCCCCGGGGTCCCCAGCGACAGCCTGGGGGGGCAGGGGTGCTCTGCAGCACGTAGTGCTGGGGGCCGAGCGTGAACTCCTTGCCCCCCAGGACGAAGGTGACGTTGGGCAGGGACGGGACCTTGTCACAGTCCAGCAGGTACTGGGGGGACAGGGGACAGGGACACTGGGGACACGGGGACAGGGGACAGGGGACACGGCCTCAGACACGGGGACAGGGGACAGGGACAGGGGGACACGGCCTCAGACATGGGGACAGGGGACAGGGACAGGGGGACACGGCCTCAGACATGGGGACAGGGGACAGGGACAGGGACAGGGACACTGGGGACACGGCCTCAGACACGGGGACAGGGGACAGCAGGGACCCCCACCCACAGGGGACACGGGGACAGGGACACTGGGGACACGGCCTCAGCAGGGGACAGGGACAGGGGACAGGGACAGGGACAGGGGACACGGCCTCAGACACGGGGACAGGGGACACAGGGACACGGGGACAGCAGGGACCCCCGCCCAGGGGTCCGAAGGGGTTGTGGGGGACACTTGGGGGCACTCAGGGACCCCCATCCACAGGGGACACTCAGGGACCCCCACCCAGGGGTTCAGGGGGGTCCGTGGGGGACACTTGGGGACACTCAGAGATCCCAAAAACCCCACCCGGGGGGTCCGGGGATCATGGGGGACCCTCGGTGCCCCTCAGTGCCCCTCGGTGACACTCAGTGACCCTCGGTGACATTCAGGGACACTCAGTGACCTCCTGTGCCCCTCGGTGACCTTCGGTGACACTCAGGGACCCTGAAGGACACTCAAGGACCCTTGGTGACACTCGGTGACACTCGGGGACCCTCAGGAACACTCTGGGACACTCAGGGACCCTCAAGGACACTCAGGGACACTCAGGGACATTCAGGGACCCTCGGTGACACTTGGGGACACTCAGGGACCCTCAAGGACACTCAGGGACCCTCGGTGACCCTCGGTGACACTCGGTGACCCTCAAGGACACTCAGGGACATTCAGGGACCCTCAAGGACCCGCGGTGACACTCGGGGACATCCAGGGACCCTCGGTGACCCTTGGTGACACTCGGTGACCCTCGGTGACACTCGGTGACACCCAGGCACCCCGGTGCCCCGTACCTGCCCCCGGGTGACCCTTGGTGACCCTTGGTGACACTCAGTGACCCTCAGTGACACTCAGGGACATTCAGGGACCCTTGGTGACCCTCGGTGACACTCAGGGACACTCAGGGACCCTCGGTGACACTCGGTGGCCCTTGGTGACCCTTGGTGACACTCGGTGATCCTCAAGGACACTCAGGGACATTCAGGGACACTCAGGGACCCTCGGTGACACTCGGGGACATTCAGGGACCATCAAGGACCCTCGGTGACA
>NW_024368075.1:49322-58333 GCF_014805655.1 Passer montanus
AGGTGACACAGGTGACACAGGTGACACAGGGGTGACAGTCTCACCTGCAGCACGTAGTGCTGGGGGCCGAGCGTGAACTCCTTGCCCCCCAGGACGAAGGTGACGTTGGGCAGGGACGGGACCTTGTCACAGTCCAGCAGGTACTGGGGGGACAGGGGACAGGGACACTGGGGACACGGGGACAGGGGACAGGGGACACGGCCTCAGACACGGGGACAGGGGACAGGGACAGGGGGACACGGCCTCAGACATGGGGACAGGGGACAGGGACAGGGGGACACGGCCTCAGACATGGGGACAGGGGACAGGGACAGGGACAGGGACACTGGGGACACGGCCTCAGACACGGGGACAGGGGACAGCAGGGACCCCCACCCACAGGGGACACGGGGACAGGGACACTGGGGACACGGCCTCAGCAGGGGACAGGGACAGGGGACAGGGACAGGGACAGGGGACACGGCCTCAGACACGGGGACAGGGGACACAGGGACACGGGGACAGCAGGGACCCCCGCCCAGGGGTCCGAAGGGGTTGTGGGGGACACTTGGGGGCACTCAGGGACCCCCATCCACAGGGGACACTCAGGGACCCCCACCCAGGGGTTCAGGGGGGTCCGTGGGGGACACTTGGGGACACTCAGAGATCCCAAAAACCCCACCCGGGGGGTCCGGGGATCATGGGGGACCCTCGGTGCCCCTCAGTGCCCCTCGGTGACACTCAGTGACCCTCGGTGACATTCAGGGACACTCAGTGACCTCCTGTGCCCCTCGGTGACCTTCGGTGACACTCAGGGACCCTGAAGGACACTCAAGGACCCTTGGTGACACTCGGTGACACTCGGGGACCCTCAGGAACACTCTGGGACACTCAGGGACCCTCAAGGACACTCAGGGACACTCAGGGACATTCAGGGACCCTCGGTGACACTTGGGGACACTCAGGGACCCTCAAGGACACTCAGGGACCCTCGGTGACCCTCGGTGACACTCGGTGACCCTCAAGGACACTCAGGGACATTCAGGGACCCTCAAGGACCCGCGGTGACACTCGGGGACATCCAGGGACCCTCGGTGACCCTTGGTGACACTCGGTGACCCTCGGTGACACTCGGTGACACCCAGGCACCCCGGTGCCCCGTACCTGCCCCCGGGTGACCCTCAATGACACTTGGGGACCTCGGTGACCCTCAGTGACAGGGGACATCCAGGGACCCTCGGTGACCCTTGGTGACACTCGGTGACCCTCGGTGACACTCGGTGACACCCAGGCACCCCGGTGCCCCGTACCTGCCCCCGGGTGACCCTCAATGACACTTGGGGACCTCGGTGACCCTCAGTGACACTCAGGGACATTCAGGGACCCTCGGTGACCCTCAGTGACACCCAGGCACCCCGGTGTCCGTACCTGTCCCCCAGTGACCCTCAATAACACTTGGGGACCCTCGGTGACCCTCGGTGACACTTGGGGACACCCAGGGACCCTGGGTGACACTCGGTGCCACCCAGGGACCCCCGGTGACCCTCGGTGACACTCAGGGACCCTCGGTGACACTCGGTGGCCCTTGGTGACCCTCGGTGACACTCGGTGACCCTCAGTGACACTTGGGGACACCCAGGGACCCCCGGTGCCCCGTACCTGCCCCCGGGTGACCCTCAATGACACTTGGGGACCCCCGGTGTCCCCCGGTGTCCCCCGTGTCCGTACCTGCCCCCGGGTGACCCTCAATGACCCCCGGTGTCCCCGGTGTCCCCGGTGCCCGTACCTGCCCCCCGATGCCGCCGGTGGCCCCCAGGGCGCGGTTGAGCGCGGCCACCTCTGTCCGTACCTGCACCCGGGTGACCCTCAATGACCCCCGGTGTCCCCGGTGTCCCCGGTGCCCGTACCTGCCCCCCGATGCCGCCGGTGGCCCCCAGGGCGCGGTTGAGCGCGGCCACCTCGTGGCTGGGCCCGGTGAGCAGCGACGTCCCCGTGTCCACGATGGCCTCGCAGCCGCCCCGGCACAGGGGGGGGTCCCGGCACCCCGCGGCCCCCGGGGTCCCCAGCGACAGCCTGGGGGGGCAGGGGTGCTCTTTGGGGGTCCCAGAGGGGATTTGAGGGTCCCAAGGAGGGTCCAAAAGGAGATTTGGGGATATTTTGGGTGTATTTGTGCATTATTAGGGGTGTATTTGGGGTTAGTTTGGGTGTATTTGTGTGTTATTTTGGGTGTATTTTGGGTGTTATTTTGGGTGTATTTCTGCGTTATTTTGGCTGTATTTGGAGATTAATTTTGGAGCATTTCTACATGAGTTTGGGTGTATTTGGGGATATTTTGGGTGTATTTCTGCGTTATTTTGGCCGGTTTTGGGGCACAATCAGTGTGTGCCCAGGGCTGCTCCAGGAGTACTTTGGGGACATTCAGGTGTGCCAGGTGTGCCCAGGTGTGCCCAGGTGTGCCAGGTGTGCCCAGGTGTATCACAGGTGTGCCCAGGTGTGCCAGGTGTGCCCAGGTGTATCACAGGTGTGCCCAGCTGTGCCCAGGTGTGCCGGGTGTACCCAGGTGTATCCCATCTGTCCCCATCTGTCCCCACCTGTCCCCACCTGTCCCCGGTGTCCCCAGCTGTCCCCATCTGTCCCCGGTGTCCCCAGCTGTCCCAGGCTGTCCCCACCTGTCCCCACCTGTCCCCACCTGTCCCCACCTGTCCCCAGGTGTCCCCAGGTGTCCCCGGTGTCCCGGTGTCCCCGGCGTACCTGCGCAGGCGGAAGGAGAAGACGTTGTTCCGGAACAGCCGCCGCTCCATCATGTTGTCGAAGACGGGCCGGGCGGGGCCGGCGGCCGCGGCGGGGAACGCCAGCCCCAGCACGCCGTCGAAGCGCGCCGCAGCGAACGCCAGCCCGGGCAGCGCCACCGCCTCGGCAAAGGTCTGGTTGGGCACGGTGACATTGGAGATCTGTGGGGACAGGCACCGTGAGGGTGTCGGTGCTCAGGAAGCCCCTCAGGGACCCCCGGGACCCCTCCCCAGGACCCTCAGGGACCCCCAGGACCCCTCCCCAGGGACCCCAGCCCACCGTGAGCGTGTCGGTGCTCAGGAAGCCCCCCAGGACCCCTCCCCAGGACCCCTCCCCAGCCCACCGTGAGCGTGTCGGTGCTCAGGAAGCCCCTCAGGCTGCCGCTGCCGTAGCTGATGGCGAAGGCGCTGCCGTTGGCGCGGTGCGTGCACGACAGCAGCGGCTGGTAGTGCGGGTGGAGCCCTGCGGGACACGCCCACCCTCCTCAGGCCACGCCCACCCACCGCAGGCCACGCCCACCCTCCTCGGGCCACGCCCACCCTCCTCAGGCCACGCCCATTCCCACCAGACCACGCCCACTCCCCAAAGGCCACTGCCCAAACCACGCCCATTCAGCCATGCCCTGCTAGGCCCCGCCCACCAGCCAATCCACGCCCTTTCTGTGCTCCTAGGCCCCGCCCACCACCCAAACCACGCCCTTTCTGTGCTCCTAGGCCCCGCCCACCACCCAAACCACGCCCATTCCCTTGCCACACCCTGCTGGGCCCCACCCACACCTTGCTAGGCCACGCCCACACCCAAACCACACTCTGCTAGGCCACGCCCACACACCAACCACGCCCTGTTAGGCCCCACCCATTCACCCAAGCCCCGCCCACCCGGTGCAGTGCCCCTTTTGGCCCCACCCCTTACAGCAGTCCAGTTCCACCCTGTTAGGCCCCGCCCACTTCCCAAAATGTGCCCATTCTGCCCTGCTAGGCCACGCCCATGCCCAAACCACACCCTGTTATGCCCCTCCCACTTACCCAAGCCACGCCCATCCACATGCCCCGCCCCTTACAGCACTTCTGCGCCACCCACCGCCTTTTTCATCCCTTTAGGCTCCACCCACGCCCTGCTAAGCCACGCCCACACCCAACTACACCCTGTTAGGCCCCGCCCTCTAATCCCTGCCCCCTTTGGCCCCGCCCCTCACAGCAGTCCTGTTCCACCCTTTAGGCCCCACCCACCACCCAAACCACGCCCTGCTAGGCCCCGCCCACACACGAACCACACCCCGCTAGGCCCCGCCCAGCCCGGCCCCGCCCCGCCAGGCCCCGCCCCTCACAGCAGGCCAGGTAGAGCAGGCAGCAGCGCCACGAGGGCACCCAGAGGTCGGCGGAGCCGGTGTCGAAAATGACGCGGAAATCCTGGGGAGGGGTCCCCAGGGACACGGTGCCGTAGTACTGCGCCTGGGGGGGCACGGTGTCACCCGGGGTGTCCCCAGGGGTCACCGTGTCACCCGGGGTCCCCAGGGAGCTGTCACACCCACCCCAGTGTCCCCAAAGGGTGGGGATGTCCCCTCCCCATCCCCAGGGACACCGTGCCGTAGTACTGCGCCTGGGGGGGCACAAAGTGTCACCCGGGGGGGCACGGTGTCACCCGGGGTGTGCCCGAGGGGTCACCGTGTCACCCACGGTCCCCAGGGAGCTGTCACACCCACCCCAGAGTCCCCATGTCACTGTCACCCCCTGTCCCCACCATGTAGTTCCGGAGCCGCGCGGGCGCCGCCGCCCCTCCCCCACTGCGGCTGCGGGGGCCGCCCCCGCCCCCCCAGAACCTGGGGGGCACCCAGGGGCCCCTCTCCAGGGGGATGCTGCGGCACGCCAGGGGTTAATCAGCACGACCGGCCCGTAATTAGCACAATTAATGGCGCTAATTATGCCAACGAGGCCACCCACCCAGGGCCGCGCCGCACGGGGCTCGGGTGGGGTTAATTAATGAGGGTAATTAGCGAGGGGCTCCCTCGGGGTTGGAAGGGTTAATTGGGGCGCGGGGGTGCCCCCCCAAAATTGCGGGGTGACCCCCGGGGTCAGAGGTCACGGGGGGGGCACGCCCTGGAGGGCGGGGCCGGGTCCGACCGGGACCGACCGGGTCCGAGCGGGTCCGACCGGCTCCCGCCCCCGCAGGGGAGGGACCGCGAACCCCAAAATCCTCCTGGGAGGGACCCGGAACCCCAAAAACCCCTCCCAAAATCCACCTGGGAGGGACAGGAACCCCAAATTCACCCCAAAAATCCACCTGGGGGGAACGGGAACCCCAAAAACCCCTCCCAAAATCCACCTGGGAGGGACCGGGAACCCCCAATTCACCCCAAAAATCCACCTGGGGGGGGCTGGGAACCCCAAATTCACCCCAAAAATCCACCTGGGAGGGACAGGAACCCCAAATTCACCCCAAAAATCCCCCTGGGGGGGGGCTGGGAACCCCAAAATCCACCTGGGAGAAACAGGGAACCCCCAAAATCTACCTGGGGCACTCAGGAACCCCAAAATCCACCTGTGAGGGACCGGGAACCCCAAAATCCACCCGGGAGGGACCCGGAACCCCAAAAACCCCTCCCAAAATCCACCTGGGGGGAACGGGAACCCCCAAATTCACCCCAAAAATCCACCTGGGGGGAACGGGAACCCCAAATTCACCCCAAAAATCCACCTGGGGGGGGGCTGGGAACCCCAAAATCCTCCTGGGAGGGACCGGGAATCCCCAAAATCCGCCCAGGAGGGACCGGGAACCCCCAAAATCCCTCGCAAAATCCACCTGGGGGCATCCGGGAACCCCAAATTCACCCCAAAAATCCACCTGGGAGGGACCGGGAACCCCAAAATCCACCGGGGGGGGGGGCTGGGGGCCCCAAAACCCCTCACAAAAACCACCTGGGGACACCTGGGAACCCCAAAGAACCCCAAAATCCCCCGGGGGGGGGGGCTGGGAGCCCCAAAACCCCTCACAAAAACCACCTGGGGACACCTGGGAACCCCAAAACCCCTCACAAAAACCACCTGGGAGGGACAGGAACCCCAAATTCACCCCAAAAATCCAGCTGGGGGGAACGGGAACCCCAAAATCCCTCCCAAAATCCACCTGGGGGCACCCAGGACCCCCAAATTCACCCTAAAAATCCACCTGGGGGAGCTGGGAACCCCAAAACCCGCTTGGGAGGGACCGCGAACCCCAAAATCCACCCGGGAAGGACCGAGAACCCCCCAAATCCCACCTGGGGGTCTCCAGGTATCCGGGACCCCCAAAAAAAACCCCCAGCCCGGAGTACCCAGGTGCCCGGGAACCCCAAACCTCCTCAACTCCCCCCAAAACTCACACCTGGGGGGTGCCCAGGTATCCGAGACCCCCCAAATTCCACCCAGGACCCCCCCAAATCCACTCCCAGGTATCCGGGACCCCCCAAATTCCACCCAGGACCCCCCCAAATCCACTCCCAGGTATCCGGGACCCCCCAAAATTCCCTCCGGGACCCTCCAAACTCACCCTGCGACCCCCCGACACGCCCCCTGCCCCCAAACCACGCCCCCTCCCATTGACAGCGATGGGGAAACCCCGTCAGGCCACGCCCCCTTAATTGGCGGCTTTGTGAGGCCACGCCCACATGGCCATAAATGGTGTAACAAGCCACGCCCACTCTAGAAAGCCACGCCCTCTCATTGGTTAAACTATGCTCGCAGCCACGCCCCCTCATTGAGAAAATAGGCCGGGTAGCCACGCCCCCTTGAGCCACGCCCATTGTAAGTATATATTACCTGGCCACGCCCCCGGGTGACGTCATGGCGGGGGCGGGGGTGACTCAGGGGGCGCGGGAACCCCAAAACCGCCCCCACATCCGGGGGGGGGCGGAATTCCCGCCAAAACAGAAATTTGGGGGCGCCCCAAAAACCGCCCCCTCCCCTGGGGACGCCCCCGAAATTTTGGGGGGGTTTTGAGGGGGAACGGTAAAATTGAGCAGATTAATTTTGGGGGAAAAAGTCACCCCGAAATGTGGGGAGGGGGCTCGGACCGAGCCATAAATGGGGGGGGTTCCCCCCAAATTAACTCATTTTGGGGGTCCCAAAATTGTCACTGCTCGGGGGGGGGTCCCCAAAATCACCCCAGAATTGGGGATCGCCCCCCAAAATCAGCCCATGGTGGGGGGGACCCCAAATTCTCCCATGAGACCCCGCCCAAAAACAAACTGTGGGGGGGGTCTGGAACTGCCCCATGGCTGAGACCCCCCCCAATTTGGGGGGGCTGTGACCCCAAATTCCCCCCACAATTTGGGGTGTGCTGACCCCAATTTCCCCCATATTTTGGGGTGGGGGTGGCCCCAATTTCCCCCCATAACTTGAAGGGTTGTGACCCCAAGTTCCCCCCATAATTTGGGGGTCTGTGACCCCAAATTCCCCCATAGTTTTGGGGGGTTATGACCCCAATTCCCCCATAAATTGGGGCGGGGGTCCCCCAAACCCGGCCCCATATTTTTGGGGGGGCTGTGACCCCAAATTCCTCCCATATTTTGGGGTGGGGGTGACCCCAATTCCCCCCATATTCTGGGTGGTCGTAACCCCAATTCCCCCCCCAATTTGGGGGGGCTGTGACCCCAAATTCCCCCCACAATTTGGGGTGTGCTGACCCCAATTTCCCCCATATTTTGGGGTGGGGGTGGCCCCAATTTCCCCCCATAACTTGAAGGGTTGTGACCCCAAGTTCCCCCCATAATTTGGGGCGGGGGTCCCCCAAACCGGCCCCATATTTTTGGGGGTGTGTGACCCCAATTCCCCCCCCAATTTGGGGCGGGGGTCCCCCAAACCCGGCCCCATATTTTGGGGTAGGGGTGACCCCAATTCCCTCCACAATTTGGGGTGGGGGTCCCCAAATTCCCCCATAACTGTGACCCCCCCAATTTGGGGGTGTAACCCCAAATTCCCCCCCCAATTTGGGGCGGGGTCCCCCAAACCAGCCCCATATTTTTGGGTGGTCGTAACCCCAATTCCCCCCATAATTTGGGGAGTTGTAACCCCAAATTCATTCCATATTTTTGGGGGTGGTTGTAACCCCAATTCTCTCCACAATTTGGGGCGGGGGTCCCCCAATCCAGCCCCATATTTTTGGGTGGTCGTAACCCCAATTCCCCCCATAATTTTGGGGAGTTGTAACCCCAAATTCCCTCCATAATTTGGGGGGGTTGTGACCCCAATTCCCCCCCAATTTGGGGCGGGGGTCCCCCAAACCCATCCCCATATTTTTGGGTGGTTGTAACCCCAATTCCCCCCATAATTTGGGGAGTTGTAACCCCAATTCCCTCCATAATTTGGGGGATTTGTGACCCCAATTCCCCCCCCAATTTGGGGCGGGGGTCCCCCAAACCGGCCCCATATTTTTTGGGGATTTGTGACCCCAATCCCCCCCCCAATTTGGGGCGGGGGTCCCCCAAATCCCCCCCATAATTTGGGGTGGTTGTAACCCCAATTTCCCCCCCAATTTGGGGCGGGGGTCCCCCAAACCCATCCCCATATTTTTGGGTGGTTGTAACCCCAATTCCCCCCATAATTTGGGGAGTTGTAACCCCAATTCCCTCCATAATTTGGGGGATTTGTGACCCCAATTCCCCCCCCAATTTGGGGCGGGGGTCCCCCAAACCCGGCCCCATATTTTGGGGGAGGGGTGACCCCAATTCCCTCCACAATTTGGGGTGGCCCTGAGATGCCTTCAAACCCCCCTGAGATGGCCCCAAACACCCAAGGAACTTCTCCAGGAGCTCTGGGAACCCCTCTGAGACCCAAAGAGCTCCTCCAAACCCTCCTGAGATACCCCCAAACCCCCCTGAGATGCCTCCAAAGCCTCAAGGATCTTTTCCACGACCTTCAGGAACCCCTCCAAGCCCTAGAGAGTTCCTCCAAACCCCCCTGAGATGCCCCCAAACCCCCAAGGAGAACCTCCAGGACAGGTTTTATGACCCCCAGGACAGGTTTCTTGACCCTGGGACCTGTTCCCGGCCCCAGCCCGTGTCTCTCACCCTGCCCAGGTACTTCCAGTCGAGCAGGTCGCTGAGGCGCTCGGTGCGGTTGCGCTGCACGATGCGCTGCCGCCGGCTCTGCTGGCAGAAGCCGTACAGGAACGCCGTCAGCTGCGCGCACGACTCCTCGGGGGCGCGGAACCGCCGGTCCACGATGTAGATCCCTGCAGGGGACACCGTGAGGGACAGGGGGACAGGG
>NW_024368076.1:0-1225 GCF_014805655.1 Passer montanus
AAAAAGACATAAAATTTTTCTTGATAGATAAATAAAGAATAAATAGAAAAATGTAAAGAGTACATGAAACTTAGTTTAAATAGAATAATACTTAAGATTTTCATTAATAATTATTGATTATACAAAAACTTTGATTTATAGACTTGAAATATTAATTAATTACCATCTAACACTATATAAACAACTTTGATTGTTGAATACAGCAATGATACAGTTCAGTTTTCTCTAACTCTAATGTTTAACATTCCTTATACCATGCTACCAACAGCAGAAGATATCTTTACTTGCCAGCAAAGGAGAACCAGAAGCAATAAAACCAACATACATTGAATCCCTTGGCACCAAAACTTTTCACTGGTCTTCAGAAATGCTGCACATGTCTAGACAAGATCTAACATAACATACCTATTGCAACTTCTAGTTTTACTTATCAACAGGATGAAAAAAATGTTTTCTAATTTGCTGGTATTTCAGTTTCTGTTACTGACAGTTACTCTACCTGTGAAATATACCTTGTTAATTTTATAGCAAATTTCACTGCTATATTTTAAAAACTGTATGATTTTACATTTAAACACCTCCAAGAAGTGGTTTTTGAGCCTTTGTCCATTTTTCCAGTGCAGGGCAGTGAATGACGGGCTATGTGTGGGACTGAGCTTCCTGCTGGAGTTAACTCACAGCTGCTTAGTCAGGTAAGAGTCTGCATTAGCTAATATTTTCTCTGCAGAAGTCTCTGGAAGTTGCTGCTAAAGTTGAATATTCTTAGGCTGGATGCCAACAGAAGAAAGTAAGAAGATAGGATTTCTGCAGGTATGCAGTGAATATGGTACGGTTCTCAAATTTTCCACTCCCATAGCAGCATCAGTTGAGGCTGGAGGGGCCTCTGAAGGTTGCCTCCTCCAACTCCCTTACTCAGGTTAGGTCACTAAAAGCTGTTTTGTTAGGACCGTGTTGAGATGGCTTTTAAAAATATCTAGGGATGGAGACTCCAGAGCCTCTTTGGGCAAACTGTACGAGTGTTGTGAGAGACTAAAGATTGATGTCAAGATATTTTGGGGTGCATGTGTGTGGGGGAAGAAGCAGGTCAGGCCTTAGCCTGGCAAGGCAGTGCCTTGCTCTGCAGTCCCCATCCCTAGAACCTGTATCCCAGCCCAGCAGTGCCTAGTGCCTGTCAATCCCTGGCATAGCAGAGGCAATGCTCCACACCTGCTTCTGGAGCCCCTAA
>NW_024368077.1:0-1225 GCF_014805655.1 Passer montanus
GGGCTACCAGGCCCAGCTGCAGGACCCTGCACTTAGCCTTGTAGAACTTCATGAGGTTTGCACTGACCCACCTCCCAAGCCTATCAAGGTCCCTTTGGATGTCACCCTTTCCCTTCAGGATATAGACTGCACCACACAATTTGGTGCTGGCACACTTGCTGAGGGTGCACTCAATCCCACAGTCCATGTTGCTGACAAAGATGTTAAGGAGCACTAGTCCCAATACCCCTAAGGAATGCCACTCATCACTCCTCTCCACTGACCACAACTCAGCCATCCAGCCAATTCCGTATCTACCAAGCCATCCATCCATAAAATCTATGTCACTCCAGTCTCAGTACAAGGATGTCATGCAGAATTGTGTCAAAGTCCAGGTGGATAACTTCCTTTATCCACCAGTGGTGTTTCTGCATTGCAGAAGGACACAATGTGCGAGGCGTAACTTTCTCTTACTGAAGTTCTTTTGACTATCATCAATCATTTCCTCATTTTCCATGTCTCTTAGCACAGTTTTCAGAAGGATCTCCTCCATAATCTTGGTGGCCACTGAGGTGACACTGACTGGTCTCTAGTTCTCCAAGTAATTATTTTTTTCATTTTTAAATTCTGAATTAACTGTTCCTATACAGTATCCAACCTGCCTTTTATTTAAAAGAAAAAAAATTCTCTGAAAGCAAAAGAAAATATATTTTACAATCACTATAACAAAGATTGATATCAGGATGTTGATCTAAAAGAAAGTTGTTATTGACTTGTAGATGGCTAACATAGGATCTATTTGATTTTGAAATAATTTTTGAATAGACTTTGATACTAGAAGTAAATAGAGATTTTTACATTTACAATGAATATTACATTTGGAAATGTGTTAAAGCAAGGAAGGATTATCCTGTTTCTGTGCATAAAAAGAATACAATTCATTGTTAATATTATTGTACTTTATTTGTATTACAATAGAATTTGGAGATTTCATGCAATATTTTGGCAGAATGTAGCACTAAACCTGAATAAGATCAATTTTCCCGCTTGACAAATACCTCTAAATTAAAGTGGAAAAATCCTTACTGCCATCTGTATCATGCTAAGACATTTCAAAGATACTACCAGTGTTTTTAATGGAGACAGACACACAGGAATGGTGAAACACTAGGAATCTCACCTGAGATGTTATAATTTAGTTGTGATTTAATGTTCAGTCTTATTTAGACCATTGTTATGATTTCAA
>NW_024368078.1:0-1496 GCF_014805655.1 Passer montanus
CATCTCTGTGCTGGCCCCTCAGCAGAGCATGGTCTGGTGCCAGGCCTAGCTGTCTCTGCCCCAATCTCTACCCCAGGCCTTCCCCCACCTCCCACTCCAGGCTATCCCTCCATCCCTGCCCCTCACCTGTTTTTGTCGCCGCCGTGAGAGCAGTGGTGGCTGCCCCTCACGGGGCAGGCCATGAGCATTCATCTCTTGCTTTTTCGACATTGTGGAAGTGCTCTGAAGAGCGCTGGCCACAATCACCCAGGTGAGCTGCTGCCTCCAGAGAAGCTGCTGCCTCCTCAGAGAGCCGCTCTCCTGGGAGTGACCACTGCAGGCTTTGGCAGCTCCAAGGCTCATGCCATGCACCCGCATCACAATGGGGACCAGGGCATTTATTGTTCTTTTGCGCTGGGCACTGGTGTGACCACACCTTGAGTGCTGTGTGCAGAAGTGGGCCCCCATCGAAGTGTGATTAGTCAGAGATGCCTCTGTGTAAATTAAGGTACCAAGGAGATCATCTATCAAATCAATAGCAGGGATTTTATTTGACAATAAATATCATGTAGAGGGATAGAAAGGGCTAGGAGGTAAGAAAGTGAGAAGGAAAGGAGAAAATCGGGGATGGGGAAGGAGAGGAAAAGTGGAGTTGGAGGGTTGTGGGGAAGAGCAGGGCTGGAGTGGGGAGGTGAAGATGTCTGACAGTGGGTAGTCCACGATGTTTGTTGCCAGCAGCATCCTCTTGGTCCTTCTTCTCCCTGCGCTTCTCTGCACTGGGGTCTCAGTGGTTCTTGTGGAGGTGAGGACACCAGGTCAATCATCTGGAATCAACAACTTTCAGCAGCCCATGTTACAGGTAAGCAGGGAGGGGTTTTCCTAGTTCCCATGTGAAAGGAGGATGGTTTGCCTTCAATTTACCTGCAGTGCTGAGGCCCAAAGTGCAATTTGTGCCTCTGGAAGGGAGGGGATGCACCTCCACAATGCAGCCTGCGCCTCCAGTCTGCTTCTGTGGGATTCTACAAGATAGCGCTGTCATCCTTCCTGAGCCAGCTCTCCCTGACCAGGCTGCCTTGATGTGGGCTTGGGGTGAGGGGCTGGGGAGGGCATCAGGACCTACCTTTGGCAAGTGGTTGCCTTGGCCACCATCCACCCATCCATCCATGCATGCCGGCTTTTCATCTCCCCACTGCCATTCCCTCTGGGCCCTGGCACTGCCCTGGGAGCTGGGAGTCCTCAGGCTGAGCCGGCATCTTTGGCCATAGTCCTGCTGCCGGCCCCGGGCTCACTCCTCTAGCTGCCCCCTGAGGCAGCTGAAGGAGAAAAGGCGGCGCAGAGCCCGCCGGGCCCTCTTGGCCATGGAGCGCCGTGGCCGTGGGGCCGGGGGCTGCGGGACGGCTGCGCTGCCAGCGGGGCCAGCAGGAACGCTGCGGGCCAGGGGCTGGGCAGGCACCGGGCAAGCTCCTGCCGGCGGCTCATCCCCGCAGGGCTTTTCCTGGGGAGGGGCGTCCTGGGCA
>NW_024368078.1:1543-3224 GCF_014805655.1 Passer montanus
GCCAAACAGGAGCCAGTGTGTGCCCAGCTGGGCAGGGAGGCCAGTGGTTTCCTGGCCTTCTGTGTCAGCACCAGTGTGGCCAGCAGGACCATGGCAGTGACTGTCCCTCTGTGCTGGGCACTGGGGAGGCCACACCTCGAGTGCTGTGTGCAGATGTGGGGTCCTGTTGAGATGGGATTAGTGAGAGATGCCTCTGCCCAAATTAAGGTGCCAAGAAGACCAAAAGATCAAAATCAACAGCAGATATTTATTTCACAGTAAATGTGGGGTACAGAGGTAGAAAGGGATAGGAAAGAGGGGAAAGAAGTGCAGGGTGGTTTGGTGGGGGGGAATAGAGGGGTTGGGATTGGGAGGTCTGGGTTGGGATGGGGAAGATTTGGGGTGGTGAGGCATGGGGAAGAGCAGGACTAGGGTGAGGACGAGATTAAACAGAGAACAGTCCCAGAGGCTGGGCTCCACCAGTGTCCTGTTGGCTTTCTGTCACTGTTGCTCTGCACTGGGGTCCCAGTGGTTCCTCTAGAGGTGAGGACTCTGGGTCATTCATCCAGGGTTAACACCTTTCTCCAGTCTATGGTGTTGCAGGTGTGCAGGGAAGCATTTTCCTATTTGCCATGTGAAGAGAGAATGGGTTTGCCTTTATTTACCTACAATGCTGAGGCCCAAGGCGCATTTCTCAGCTCTGATTCCAGGCAGGGGCAGGGCAGGGATGTCGCCTGAAAATGCAGCCTGGGCCTAAATCCAGTTCCTCGGGGATTCTACAAGGCAGCGCTGTCATCCTTCCTCAGCCAGCTCTCCCTGACCAGGCTGCCTTGCTGGTGGCTCGGGGTGAGGGGCTGGGGCCGGCAGCAGGACCTACCTTTGCCAAGTCCTTGCCTCGGCCGCCATCCACCCATCCATCCATGCATCCCAGCTTTTCATCTCCCCACTGCTCTTCCGTCTGGGACCTGCCGCTGCCCCTGGGAGCTGGGCATCCTCAGGCTGAGCCGGCATCCTTGGCCATGGTGCTGCTGCTGGCCCCGGGCTCACTCCTCTGGCTGCCCCCTGAGGCAGCTGAAGGAGAAAAGGCGGCGCAGAGCCCGCCGGGCCCTCTTGGCCATGGAGCGCCGTGGCCGTGGGGCCGGGGGCTGCGGGACGGCTGCGCTGCCAGCGGGGCCAGCAGGAACGCTGCGTGCCAGGGGCTGGGCAGGCACCGGGCAAGCTCCTGCCGGCGGCTCATCCCCGCAGGGCTTTTCCTGGGGAGGGGCGGCCTGGGCACGGCCAGCCTCCATGCCTGCTGCCTCGGCCTCCTCCGCGGCATCGGCAGGCGAGGCCCAACCCGCAAACCCCTTTGCCTCGTGGGGCAGTGCCCAGGGGAGAGGCTCGCTGTGCCCCTGATCGCTGAGGTCGCTGTCCGGACTAGAAGGTTCTGGCTCTTCGTCTTCCTCTCCCGGTGGGAGAGAGAACGGGCTCTCTGGCTCGCTGTCCCACTCTCCTGCCTCTGCTCCAGCTCGGAGCTTTCGTCCCTCCCACTTTTCCAGCCCAGGGGAGAGGCTCACTGTGCCCCTGCTCACTGAGGTCACTGTCCTGAGGAGTAGGCGCTGGCTCTAACTCTTCGTCTCGTGGCGGGATGAACAACGGGCTCTCTACATCGCTGTTCCACTCGTCTGATGTTTCTTCTAGCTCCCACTTCTCCCGGAGTTTG
>NW_024368079.1:0-1203 GCF_014805655.1 Passer montanus
CCATGATCCCACCCCATCCCTGACCCCATTACGCCCTCTCAGGTGGGTGAATCCCCACAATTCCATGATCCCACCCCATCCCTGACCCCTGTGTGTCCTCTCAGCTGACTGAACCCCCACAAATCCACCCCAAAGCCCCATCTCTGATCCCTGTGTGTCCCCCCACGTGTGTTAACCCCCACAAATCCACGATCCCACCCCCTCCCTGACCCCATTATGCCCCCTAAGCTGGGTGAACCCCCACAAATCCACGATCCCACCCCCTCCCTGACCCCATTATGCCCCCTAAGATGGCTGACCCCCCACAAATCCATGATCCCACCCCCTCCCTCCCTGACCCCATTATGCCCTCTAAGATGGCTGACCCCCCACAAATCCACAATCCCACCCCATCCCTGACCTGTGTGTGTCCCCTAAGGTGGGCGAACCCCCACAAATCCACAATCCCACCCCCTCCCTGACCCACGCGTGCCCCCCCAGGTGGGTGAACTCTCTGCAGCCGGCGCGGGTGACGCGCTGGGGCGGCATGATCTCCACGCCCGACGCCGTGCTGCAGGCCGTCATCAAGCGCTCGCTGGTGGAGAGCGGCTGCCCGGCGTCCATCACCAACGAGCTGATCGAGAACGCCCACGAGCGCAACTGGCCGCAGGGGCTGGCCACGCTGGAGACACGCCAGATGAACCGGCGCTACTACGAGAACTACGTGGCCAAGCGCATCCCCGGCAAGCAGGCCGTGGTGGTGATGGCCTGCGAGAACCAGCACATGGGCGAGGACATGGTGCTGGAGCCGGGGCTCGTCATGATCTTCGCTCACGGGGTGGAGGAGATCTGAGGAAAATTCACCTTGGGATGGCAGGGGGTGTCCTGGACTTTTTGGGTTTGTGATTTTCGTTCATGGAGTGGAGGAGATCTGAGGAAAATTCAACTAGGGATGGCAGGGGTGTCCTGGACTTTTAGGGTTTGTGATTTTCCCTCATGGCATGGAGGAGATCTGAGAAAAATTCAACTTGGGATGGCAGGGGTGTCCTGGACTTTTTCCCTCATGGCATGGAGGAGATCTAAACAAAATCCACCTTGGGATGGCAGGGGTGTCCTGGACTTTTTCCCTCATGGCATGGAGATGTGAAAAAAATCCACTTTGGGATGGCAGGGGTTCCTGGACTTGGGATTTTTGCTCATGGTATGGGGGAGATAAAAAAAAAA
>NW_024368080.1:0-1224 GCF_014805655.1 Passer montanus
TTTGGGATATTTTTAGGGGGTTTGGGGTGGTTTTGAGCACTTCAAGGATATTTTTGGGGTGTTTTTGGCTGTTTTGGGTATTTTTGGGTATTTTTGGGATATTTTTGGGGTATTTTTGGGGTGTTTTTGGGGATATTTTGGGATATTTTGGGGATACTTTTGGGGATAATTTGGGGGTATTTTTGGGGATGTTTTGGGGTGTTTTTGGGTTGTTTTTGGGGTGTTTCTGCGGATATTTTGGGGTGTTGCTGGGGTGTTTTTTGGGATATTTTGGGGATACTTTTGGGGATATTTTGGGGTGTTGTTGGGGTGTTTTTGGGGATGTTTTGGGATATTTTTAGGGACAGTTTGGGGTTGGTTTTGGGGTGTTTTTGGGCGGTTTTGGGGTCCCGCTGACCCCCCCTGCCCCCCCAGCTGGTGCCGGTGCCCACGATGGAGAACGGAGCCAAAGTGGCCTCGAGGTTCCTGCGGGAGCTCAGCGACATCCAGGTGGGAACGGGGCGAAATCGGGGGAAATCGTTGGGATTTTTTGGCTGTTTTGGGTATTTTTGGGATATTTTTGGGTATTTTTGGGATATTTTTTGGGGTTTTTTTGTGTTTTGGGATATTTTGGGGTATTTTGGGGTGGTTTGGGGGGAATTTTTTGTATTTTTGGGGCATTTTGGGGTATTTTGGGGAGTTTTTGGGGTATTTTGGGGAGTTTTTGGGGTGTTTTGTGGAGTTTTTGAGATCTCCCGGGTCAGGTCCTGGATCTCGTCCCGGAGCCGCTGCAAATCCTCCTGCAGCTCTGGGGACCCAAAAACGGCCAAAATTCACCCAAAAAATGACAAAAAAATGCAAAAAAAATCACTCAGATCCTCCTGGAGCTCTGGGGACCCAAAAACAGCCAAAATTCACCCAAAATTTCCCCCAAATCTCCCCAAAATTCCCTCCAAACAGCCCCAAAATCCCCCAAAATTCACTCAATCCCCTCAAAATTCCCCAAATTCCCCAAAAGTCCCCAAATTCCCCCAAAATTTCCCCTGAAAATCCCCCAAAACCTGCCCAAAAAAGCCCCAAATTCCCCCCCAAAAAACCAAAATTCCTCCAAAAATCCCAAAATTCCCCCCAAAAAATCCCAAGATTTCCACAAATTTCACCCAAAAGGCCCCAAAATCCCCCAGAATTCCCCCCAAAATATCTCTCAAAACGCCCAAAAATTCACCCAAAATTTCCCCAAAAATC
>NW_024368081.1:0-1224 GCF_014805655.1 Passer montanus
TTCCCCCAAAAATCCGAAAAAATTCCCAAGAAATTCCCAGAATCCCCAAAATTCCCGAAAATCCCATCTCACCGCCGCTCTGGGGGCAGAACTTGGCACCGATCAAAGCCCAAAATCCCAAAAAATCCCAGAAATTCCCCAAAAAAATCCCACAAAAATCCCCAAAAAACCCTGAAAACCCCCAGAAAATTCCCAGAAAATCAAAAAAAATTCCCAAAAATTCCCAGAATCCCCAGAATTCCCGGATTGCCGTGTCTCACCGCCGCTCTGGGCCAGAACCTGGCATCGAGCAAAGCCCAAAATCCCAAAAAATCTCCAAAAATTCCCCAAAAAACCCTGAAAAAAATCTCCTGAAATCAAAAAAAATCTCAAAATTTCCGCAAAATTCCCAAAAAATTCCCCCAAAATTCCCAAAAGTCCCCTCTCATTGCCGCTCTGGGGGCAGAACTTGGCACCGATCAAAGCCCAAAATCCCAAAAAAATCCAAAAAATTCCCCAAAAAATCCCGAAAAAATAAAAAAAAAACCTCAAAAATGCCTCAAAAATTCCCCAAAAAATTCCCCAAAATTCCCAAAATCCCCAGAATCCCTGGAATTCCCGGATTCCGGTGTCTCACCGCCGCTCTGGGGGCAGAACTTGGCGGCGAGGAATGCCCAAAATCCTAAAAAATCCCCAAAAAATCATGAAAAACCCCCAAAAATTCACAGAAAATTCCCCAAAAATTCTCAAAAATTCCCCAAAATTTCCCAAAAAATTCCCCAAAATCCCCAAAATTCCCCAAAAAACCCTGAAAAAATCCCCTAAAATAAAAAAAACCCTCAAAAATTCCAAAAAAATTCCCAAAAAATTGCAAAAAAATTCCCTAAATTTCCAGAATTCCAGGAATTCCCAAAAATTGCCTCTCACCACTGCTCTGGGGGCAGAATTTGGTGGCGAGGAATGCCCAAAATCCTAAAAAATCCTTCAAAAAAACTTTGAAAAACCCCAAAAACCTCCTAAAAATCCCATAAAATTCCCAGAAAATCCCAAAAAATTCCCAAAATCCCCCAGAATCCCCGGAATTCCTGAATTCTGGTGTCTCACCGCCACTCTGGGGGCAGAACTTGGCACCGATCAAAGCCCAAAATCCCCAAAAAATCCCCAAAATTCCCCAAAAAACCCTGAAAAACCCCAAAAATCTCCTAAAAAACCCCAGAAAATTCCCCAAAAAATTCCCAAAAATTC
>NW_024368082.1:0-1200 GCF_014805655.1 Passer montanus
TAAAAATCCCCAATTTCCTCCAATTTTTCTTTAAAAAATCCAAATATTGCCTCAATTTTTCCTAAAAATTCACTTTTTTCCTTCATTTTTCCATGAAAAATCCTGGAATTTCCTCCATTTTCCCAAAAAAATCCAAATATTTTCACAACTTTCCCTAAAAATCCAAATATTTTTCCATTTTCCCCCTAAAAATCCTGGAATTTCCACCAATTTTTCCCTAAAAATCCACATTTTTTTCTCAATTTTCTCTAAAAATCCCCAAATTTTCTCCTAAAAATCCCCAATTTCCTCCAATTTCCCCTAAAAAAATCCAAATATTTCTCCATTTCCTAAAAAAATCCAAATATTTCTCCATTTTTCCATGAAAAATCCCTGGATTTATTCAATTTCTCCCAAAAAATTCAGGAATTTTCTCCAACTTTTCCCTAAAAATCCAAATTTTTGCTCTAAAAATCCCCAATTTCCTCCAATTTTTTTTAAAAAAAACCCAAATATTTCCTCAATTTTTCCCTAAAATCCACATTTTTCCTCCATTTTCCCATGAAAATCCTGGAATTTTCTCCTTTTTTCCCTTAAATTTCCCCCAATTTTTCCTTTAAAAATCCAAATTTCTCCATTTTTTGTCTAAAAATTCCCTTTTTTCCTCTATTTTTCCATGAGAATCAGGAATTTTCTCCATTTTTCCCTAAAAATCCAATTTTTTTCTCTAAAAATCCCCAATTTCCTCCAATTTTTCCTAAAAAATCCAAATATTTCTCCATTTTCCCCTAAAAATCCACAAAATTTCTCCATTTTTCCATGAAAATCAGGAATTTTCTCCATTTTTCCCCAAAAAATCAAAATATTTTCTCCATTTTCCCCAAAAAATCCATTTTTTGTCCATTTTTCCCCAAAAAAATCCATTTAAAAACCCCCAAAATTCCCTTTTTTTCACCCACAAATATTTCCAGGAATTTTCCTCCAAATCCCAGAAAAAAAAAGGGAAAAAAATTGGAATTAATTGAGAATTTGGAAGGGTTGAAAAATGGGAATTTTGAGCTTTTTTAATCCCATTTTTTTCTACAAAAAAATAGAAAATAAATAAATTTATTCATTAATGGATTAATTGATTAATTGGAAATTCAATCATGGGAAAATTTAGGGGGAAAAGGGAAAAAAAATTGGGAATTTATGGAAAATTGGGGGGAAAAAAGGAAATTT
>NW_024368083.1:0-1245 GCF_014805655.1 Passer montanus
GGGCCGGGCCAGCGCAGGGTGGCTGTCCCCGCGTGCCGGAGCGCGCCGGGCGGTGCCTTTAAGGGGCGGGCGCGGGGCCGGCCCGGCCGCGGTCTCCCCCGGCTCCCGGAACTCTCCCGGCGCCGGCCATGGTGCGGATCGTGACCGTGCAGACCAAGCCCTACGGCGACCAGAAGCCGGGCACCAGCGGGCTGCGCAAGCGGGTGACGGTGTTCCAGAGCAATGCCAACTACACCGAGAACTTCATCCAGAGCATTCTGGCCACCGTGCCGCCCGCGGAGCGCCAGGACGCCACGCTCGTGGTGGGGGGAGACGGCCGCTTCTACATGAGAGACGCCATCCAGCTCATCGTCCGCATCGCCGCCGCCAACGGGGTAAGCTCCGGGGCTCCGGGGAGCGCTCCCCGCCAGCGCGGCCGCGCAGCGCCGGCGGAAATCGCTGGCACTCGGCTGGAAGTAACGCGGGCAGTGACACATGGGCTGGCCGGGGACAGCTCCTGGCCAGGCAGGAAAAACCCCCGGCAGCCTCTGCCCGCCTCCTGCAGCGAGTGGACATTGGCAGGGCGGAGGGATGGAAGCAAACGCGACTTTGCTCTAATTCCTCCTTCTTCTGTGGTTGGGTTTTCCAGGTAAAACACAAGGCAGCGGCACGGTGTGCAGGCGGTGAGGTGCTGGGAGCGGGCAGCGTTCCCTTCCACAGCACTGGAATGTCTCTCACGATTCCTCCGTGGGTTGGTCTGGCCCAAGGGAATCCCAGCAGGGAGTGTGATATTGATGGGGAGAGATGTGCTGAAGTCAAGTTTGCAAAGGGAGGCTTTCCCCTACATTTCCTCTTTTCCAAAGGAAAACTCTATCCCCTTCTCCTGGGGCACCAACACCAGCAGCAAACATTCTTCCTCACGGACCTTAAAGGAGAGAGGGGCTGAGGTGCTGGTGCTTAGGGTAGAATCTCAGAGTTACCTGTTTCAAATTCCCAGGTGCCCCAATGCCTCTAAATACCTGACTTCTTAGGAAAAAAAATAATAATTTGTGATTGCTGCCTTCTTAGGGCATAAAGAAGCAAATAACTGGTTTGGATTCTTTTTAAGCCATGTAGAAATTTGTATTTTGTGATGTGTGGCAGCTGCTCAACTCTGATTCCATAGCCCAGCATCCCTGGATGTGCACCTCTGGAAGTGATGGATAGAGCAGCCTTCCCTGATGGAAAAGCAGCAGGCACTGCTTTATTTATTTGTTCTGGGAGGGG
>NW_024368084.1:0-1224 GCF_014805655.1 Passer montanus
GATGAGAATTTTGAAATATTGGGAATTTTGGATGAAATTTTTGGATATTTTGGGAAATTCTTGGGAATTTTTAGGAGAAATTTGGGGATTTTGGGGCCAAATTTAGAAAATTCTGGAATTTTGGGGAAATCTTTGAGAATTTTGGGGTGAAATTTGGGGATTTTGGGATCAAATTTCAGAATTTTCAGAATTTTGGGGCCAAATTTAGAAAATTCTGGAATTTTGGGGAAATCTTTGAGAATTTTGGGGTGAAATTTGGGGATTTTGGGATCAAATTTCAGAATTTTCAGAATTTTGGGGCCAAATTTGGGAATTCTGGAGAATTTTGAGGAAATTTTTGGGAATTTTTAGGAATTTTTAGGTGAAATTTGAGAGTTTTGGTTGAAAGTTCTGGAATTTTGGGAACTTTGGATGAAATTTTTGGGGAATTTTGGGGTAAAATTTGGGAATTTTGGGGAATTTTGAGTGGAAATCTGGGATTTCTGGGTGGAAATTCGGGAATTTTGAAGAAGTTTTTGGGAATTTTTGGTGAAATTTGGGTATTTTGAGGTGAAATTTGGGAATTTTGGGAATTTTGAGGACGCTTTTGGGAATATTTGTGTCAAATTTGGGAATTTTGAGGGATTCTGGGGTGAAATTTGGGGATTCTGGGGAATTTTGGGTGGAAATTTTGGAATTTTTAGGGGACATTTGGGGATTCTGGGGTCAAATTTGCAAATTTTGGGAAATTTTGAGGAAATATTTTGGAATTTTTAGGTGAAATTTGGGAATTTTGGAGAAATTTGAGAAAAAGTTTGGGAATTTGGGAATCTTAGGGAATCTTGGGTGGAAATTTGGGATTTTGGGGAATTTTGGGGTGAAATTTGAGAATTTTGGGAATTTTGGGGTAAAAGTTGGGATTTTTGGGAATTTTTAGGTGAAAATTTGGGGCAAATTTGGGGAATTTTTGGAAAAAATTGGGAATTTTGGGGTAAAATTTGGGGATTTTGGGGTGAAATTTGAGAATTTTGGGAATTTTTAGATGACATTTGGGAATTTTGGGTGGAAATTTGGGATTTTGGGAATTTTGAGGAATTTTGGGGTGAAATTTGGGAATTTTGGGGTAAAACTTGGAAACTTTGAGGAATTTTAAAGTGAAATTTGGGGATTTTGGGGCAAATTTGGGGAATTTTGGGTAAAAATTTGGGGATCTTGCGGTCAAATTTATGAAATTTGGAGAATTTT
>NW_024368085.1:0-2885 GCF_014805655.1 Passer montanus
CAGCAGCCAAGGGCCATAATTCTTGTTCAACATTCAGTAGACATTGAATGTCTCTACAGTCTAAACAAATTATTACAATCAAGTGCAATTGCAATACCGCTAAAACTTGTAAGCAATCTAAATTATGCAGTTTCAGTTAAGGATCTTCAGTAACACAACATCCCAGTAGAAGGACTCATTTATACCTCTTCCCTGGTGTTAAACGCTCATCTTGCACTCACAATCTGATGTCAGGGGTTCTTTTTTCTTAGCTAGGATGATGTGGTCAGGGCACTATCACTGTAAATAAAATACATGTGTATCTCGTAATTCCCAGCTGATTCAAAGAGAAGAATACTCTCCCTTGAGTATTGCTACTTTTACATATGCATTATATGAATTTTGAAGACACATATAAACAGACATTATTTTAGTGTCATTTTGGTTTTGATTCTGCTTATCCATAATTTGTCTAACCTAAGAAATCATAGCTTGTGTGCTTTAAGTGTGACTCCCCATATTCCCTGTTTATACAAACAGACTGCAAAAAAGAAGATTCTCTACCAGCCCCTCTCTTAATTGCCTCTTACATGGCCAATTACATGGGCTAACTGTTGCCCAGAAACAAGACACCGTGGCTGCTATTGTACAGCTCCTTGAAGTCATCCATCTCTAGCACCATCTTGTGGTCTCCTGTAAACTGCTATCCACATTTCATTACATCATCAAGTTATAAAACGTTCTCATTTAGCTGACAACAAAAAATATATTTATTTTTTCAAACATCAATATTAATTATCAGATTACACAGAGCCTGGATCTCCTGTATGCGGAATGACTAAAGGGTGCAGACTAGCAGGTCAAGGAAGAAAACTTTTCCCCTCTGTTTGGCATTTTCAAGGCTGTGTCTGCATGTGATGGTGTGTCTCCACTTCCCCCATTTCTGCTCGAGCAATGGCCACCAGTGATGTTTGTGGTGCATCTGACTGAGGGATGGAGTAGCTCAGGGCCATAACTCTTGCTCAGCAGCCAAGGGCCATAATTCTTGTTCAGCAAGGCTAGTTGAGCACATGCCAACCCCAAGTACAGCTGTAAGTCAACCAGCCTCCTCCACAAAGAAAGGACAGCCCAGGGCCCACTGATCTCTCCCATGGGACAGCAAGCTGCAGCCAGGATCTGCCCTTGAGCAGGGATGCCTCTCAAGGTTACTCCTCAAGGCTGAGAGATTCCTTGTTGTAACACATCCTTGGTAAGTGATCAGTAGGATCCTATACTTTGAAATCCTACCTAAGTGATATAAAGGATTGATTGTACCCGTGTCATCATTCAGACATGCACCAAGTCTGGGACTTAGTCAGCATGAAGCTGCATGTGAGCTCCCCTTGTGAAGGAAGGTTAGAAAGCAACAGGGTCCTTTCAAACCTCTGAGTCCACAGCAGGATCTCAGATTGTTCTGCCTGACCCTGCCCTTTATGCAGTAAACACTGAAGAGCTCCTTGCCATCACTTCTGATTTAACAACTCTCACATTTATTATGAAACTTCGGTAAATCACTGGTTTAGACCAATAAATATGTTACTGCTTCTCCCACATTACAAGTTAAAAATGCATCACTGTGGGGTAAATTGATTGAGTGTGTCTATACATCTGTGTTTCAGTCAGCTCTGGAAATACAAGCAGATTGGTGCACTCTCTCCAGAGTCTTTACTCTGAGCAAAAATTCTAATTTTACTCTAAGCAGACTGGTGCACTCTCTCCAAAGAGTCTTTTCTAAGTGAAAAATCCACACTGAAGGAAGGATTCCCCAAATATACTGCTTCTAGATTAGAAAAAATCATACCTGTCATACTTAAGAAGGATTAGAAAATCCAAGCATTCAATACAGCAATCAATAGCCTGACCCAAAGCTTTTGGTCAAGTAAGCCTTTTATTTTTTTTTTTTGGTTCTACCTCCTGTCCTGATCTAACATTACTTTTGTTCCCAAGCCTGGTCTTACAAGACCAAAGAGGCTTAAGTCCTATTTTACCTACACTGTTCAATGAAATTAGTCTCTTGAAAGCCTAATTATATACAATTTTTATTTAAAAAAAAAAAAAAACAAAAAAAAAACCAACCAATTTCTTATCCACCTAATAATCCATTCAACAAATCCATCCTCTTCTATTCTAGAAAGAGGATGCTGTGGGGGCCTCTATCAAAGGCTTTACAAATGTCCAGATATATGACATCTGTGACATCTGTCGCTCTTTCCATTCCCACTGATGCAGTCACCCCACCACAGAAGGTCACGGGGTTGGTCCAGCAGTACTGTCCTTGGTGTAGCTGTTCTGGCTGTCCCAAATCAACTCCCCATCCTATGTGTGCCTTAACATGGTTTCTGGGAGGGTCTACTCCATGATCTTCCCAGACATGGAGGTGAGGCTGACAGGCTGGTTTTCCAGAGTCCTCTTTTATACTCTTTTTGAAGATGGGTACAATGTTTTCCTCTTTCATGTTACTCAGGATTTCACCTGACTTCCAAGACATTTTCAAATATCATGGAGAACAGCTTGGCAAATGCATCAGCCATTCCCTCAGGACTCTGGTTAGCATCTCACTGGGCCCCACAGACCTCTGTACACTCATGTTCTTTAAGTGGACATTAATCTAATCTTTACTTACAGTGGGAAGGACTTTGTTCCCCGCAGTCCCCATCCTGCTGTCCATCCTCTCAGAAGATATGGGAAGAAATGTTGCCCTTGAAGACTGAAGCAAAGCGATATTGCCTCAGCCTTCTCCTCATTCATTGTTACCAGTTTCCACCCTTATTTATCAGAGGAGGTCACCTTCTTTGGCCTTCCTTTTGTGGTTAATGTGCCTGTAGAAGCCCTTCCTGTGTTCTTTGCCAAGATCAATTCCAGTTTTG
>NW_024368086.1:0-4480 GCF_014805655.1 Passer montanus
CCTAACCCTAACCCTAACCCTGACCCCTAGCCCTGAGCCCTGAGCCCTGAGCCCTGACCCCTGAGCCCTGAGCCCTGACCCCTGACTCCTGATCCCTATCCCTGACCCCTGAGCCCCGAATCCTGAGCCCTGACTCTGACCCCTGACCCCTGACCCTTGACTCCTGATCCCTGGTCCTGACCCGTGACCCCTGTCCCCTGACCCCTGATCCCTAACCATGACCCCTGACGCCTGACTCTTGACCCCCCACCCTAAATCTGACACCTAACACCTAACCCTAATCTAACTCTAAACCACACGTCCAACAACCTAGAAACACACAAAACATCCAGAGAGATTTGAAAAAATTTTAAAACCATCCAAAACCACGTGCAAACTCATGGTGTAGAAGTGGAGGAGAAACACGCTTCAAACGCCCCTCCAGCAGCCTACAAACACACAAAAAAGCATGAGACATTTGAAAACAATATAAAAACACCTGTAAACTCTTGCAATACACAAGGACCAGAAAAACGCCGAAGACGCTCCTCCAACAGCCTACAAACACACAAAACAGCCCGAGGCTTTTGAAAACACTCTGTAACTACGCGAAAACACCTGCAATATCATGCTATTCAACAGGACCAGAAACAGGCTGAAGACGCTCCTCCAGCAGCCTAAAATCACACCAAACATCTCACGACATTTGAAAACAATGGAAAACTATGCGAAAACACCAGCAAAGTCATGCAATACGAAACGACCAGAAACATGCCTTTTACGCTACGCCAACAGCTTACAAACGCACAAAACAGACCGAGGCATTTGAAAACCCTCTGTAACTACGCGAAAACACCTTCCAAGTCATGCTATACAATAGGACCAGAAACACGCCGAAGATTCACTTATAGCAGCCTGTATATGCACAAAATGGCACGAGACAGTCCAAAATACTCTGTAACTACGCGAAAACACCTGCAAGATCATGCTATTCAACAGGACTAGATACACGCCTTATACACTCCTCCAACAGCCTACAAACACAGAAAACAGCCCGAGACTTTTGAAAACACTCTGTATCTACACGGAAACACCTGATATATCATGCTATTCAACAGGACCAGAAACACGTCGCAGACTCACCTCTAGCAGCCTGTATACCCAATAAAGGGCACGACAGTTTGAAAACACTGAACAACCAGCTGAAAACACCTGCAAAGTCATGACACAGAACAGGACTAGATACACGACTCAGACGCTCCTCCACCAGCCTACAAACACACAAAACAGACAGAGGCTTTAGCAAACACTGTGTACCTGAGCGAAAACACCTGCACCATGATGCTATTCAACAGGACCCGAAACACGTCGCAGGCTCACCTCTAGCAGCCTGTATACGCGCAAAAGAGCCCGAGGCTGTTGAACACACTGTACAACAACCTGAAAACACCTGCAAAGTGATGATATACAACAGGACTAGATACCCGACTCAGACGCTCCTCCACCAGCCTACAAACACACAAAACAGACAGAGGCTTTAGCAAACACTGTGTACCTGAGCGAAAACACCTGCACCATGATGCTATTCAACAGGACCAGAAACACGGCTAAGAAACAACTATAGCAGCCTGTATACGCACAAAAGAGCCCGAGGCTTTTGAACACACTGTACAACAACCTGAAAACACCTGCAAAGTGATGATATACAACAGTACTTGATACACACCTTAGACGCACCTCCAACAGCCTACAAATGCACAAAACAGCCCGTTGCTTTAGAAAACACTCTTTATACACGCGAAAACACCTTCCAAGTCATGCTATACAATAGGACCAGAAACACGCCGAAGACTCAGCTCTAGCAGCCTGTATACGCACAAAACAGCCCGAGGCTTTCGAAAAGACTGTACAACCACCTGAAAACACCTGCATAATCATGATACAGAACAGGACTAGATACCCGCCTTATATGCTCTTCCAACAGCCTACAAACACACAAAACACCCCAAGACATTTGAAAACACTATGTAACTACGCGAAAACACCTGCAACATGATGCTATTCAACAGGACCAGAACCACGCCGAAGACTCACCTCTAGCAGCCTGTACACTCACAAAACAGCCCGAGGCATTTGAAAACACCGTAAAACCACCTGAAAACACCCGCAAAGTCATGTAATACTAAAGGACCAGAAACACGCCTTCTACGCTACGCGAACAGCTTACAAACTCACGAAAGAGCTCGAGGCTTTTGAAAACACTCTGTAACCACACGAAAACATCTGCAATATCATGCTATTCAACAGGACCAGAAACACGCCGAAGACTCACCTCTAGCAGCCTGTATATGCACAAAACAGCCCGAGGCTTTCGAAAAGACTGTACAACAACCGAAAACACCTGCATAATCATGATACAGAACAGGACTATATAAACGCTTTATACGCTCCTCCAAGAGCCTACAAACACACAAAACAGCCCGAGGCTTTTGAAAACACTCTGTAACTACGCGAAAACACCTGCAATATCATGCTATTCAACAGGACCAGAAACGGGCCGAAGACGCTCCTCCAGCAGCATAAAATCACACCAAACATCTCACGACATCTGAAAACACTGGAAAACCACGCGAAAACACTTCCAAAGTCGTGCTAAAAGACAGGACAAGAAACAGGCCGAAGAAGCTCCTGTGGCAGTCTAAAAATACACAAAA
This sequence comes from Passer montanus, assembly GCF_014805655.1. Taxonomy (NCBI): domain Eukaryota; kingdom Metazoa; phylum Chordata; class Aves; order Passeriformes; family Passeridae; genus Passer; species Passer montanus. The sequence continues at coordinate 2,694 of NW_024368086.1, forward strand.
CAGCCCGAGGTCTTTGAAGATACTCTTTCTACACACGAAAACACCTACCAAGTCATGCTATACAGTAGAACCAGAAAAACGCCTAAAACTCACCTCTAGCAGCCTGTATACGCACTAAAGGGCACGAGACATTTGAAAACACTGAACAACCACCTGAAAACACCTGCAAAGCCATGATACACAACAGGACTGGATACACACCTTATACGCTCATCCAACAGCCTACAAACACACAAAACAGACCGAGGCTTTTGAAAACACTCTTTATACACGCGAAAACACCTTCCACTGCAACATCATGCTATTCAACAGGAATAGAATCGGGCAGAAGACGCTCCTCCAATAGCTTAAAATCACACCAAACAGTCCGAGACATTTGAAAACTGCGCGAAAACAGTTGCGAAGTCATGCTAAAAGACAGGACCAGAAACACACGGAACACGCTTTTCCAGCAGTCTAAAAATACACTAAACATTCCGAGGCATTTGAAAACACTCTTTATACACGCGAAACCACCTTCCAATTCATGCTATACAATAGGACCAGAAACACGCCTAAGACTCACGCCTAGCAGCCTGTATAGGCAGAAAACAGCCCGTGGCTTTTGAAAAGACTGTACAACCACATGAAAACACCTGCAAAGTGATGATATACAATAGTACTTGATACACGCCTTATACGCTCATCCAACAGCCTACAGCACACAAAACAACACGCGGCTTTTGAAAACACTCTGTAACTACGCGAAAACTCCTGCAATGTCGTGCTAAAAAGCAGGACAAGAAACAGGCCGAAAGCGCTTCTCTAGCAGCCTAAAATCACACCAAACATCTCACGACAACTGAAAACACTGTAAAACTACGAGAAAACAGCTGCAAAGTCATGCTATACAATAGGAACAGAAACACGAATAAGACTCAGCTATAGCAGTCTGTATACGCACAAAATGGCACAAGACATTTCAAAATGCTCTGTAACTACGCGAAAACACCTGCAATATCATGCTATACAATAGGACCAGAAACACGCCGAAGACTCACATCTAGCAGCCTGTATACGCACAAAACAGACGGAGGCTTTTGGAAACACTGTACAACCACCTGAAAACACCTGCAAAGTCATGATACAGAACAGGACTAGGTACACGACTTATACGCTCCTCCAACAGCCTACAAATACACAAAACAGCCCGCGGCTTTTGAAAACACTCTTTATACACCCAAAAACACCTTCCAAGGCATGCTATACAATAGGACCAGAAACACGCCGAAGACTCACTTCTAGCAGCCTGTATACACAAAAAACAGACGGAGGCTTTTGAAAACACTGAACAACCACCTGAAAACACCTGCAAAGTCATGATATAGAACAGGACTAGATACCCGCCTTATACGCTCTTCCAACAGCCTATAGCGCACAAAACAGCCCGCGACTTTTGAAAACACTACGTAACTACACGAAAACTCCTGCAATGCCGTGCTAAAAAACAGGACAAGAAACACGTCGAATGCGCTCCTCTAGCAGCCAACAAACGTACAAAACAGCCTGAGGCTTTTGAAAACACCTGCAATATCATGCTACTCAACAGGACCAGAAAAAGGCCGAAGACTCACCTCTAGCAGCCTGTATACGCGCAAAACAGCCCGAAGCTTTTGGAAACACTGTACAACCAACTGAAAACACTTGCAAATCATGATATAGAACAGGACTATATGCACGCCTTATACGCTCTTCCAACAGCCTACAAACACACAAAACAGCCCGCGGCTTTTGAAAACCCTCTGTAA
>NW_024368086.1:6534-53390 GCF_014805655.1 Passer montanus
ACAACCACCTGAAAACACCTGCAAAGTCATGATACAGAACAGGACTAGGTACACGACTTATACGCTCCTCCAACAGCCTACAAATACACAAAACAGCCCGCGGCTTTTGAAAACACTCTTTATACACCCAAAAACACCTTCCAAGGCATGCTATACAATAGGACCAGAAACACGCCGAAGACTCACTTCTAGCAGCCTGTATACACAAAAAACAGACGGAGGCTTTTGAAAACACTGAACAACCACCTGAAAACACCTGCAAAGTCATGATATAGAACAGGACTAGATACCCGCCTTATACGCTCTTCCAACAGCCTATAGCGCACAAAACAGCCCGCGACTTTTGAAAACACTACGTAACTACACGAAAACTCCTGCAATGCCGTGCTAAAAAACAGGACAAGAAACACGTCGAATGCGCTCCTCTAGCAGCCAACAAACGTACAAAACAGCCTGAGGCTTTTGAAAACACCTGCAATATCATGCTACTCAACAGGACCAGAAAAAGGCCGAAGACTCACCTCTAGCAGCCTGTATACGCGCAAAACAGCCCGAAGCTTTTGGAAACACTGTACAACCAACTGAAAACACTTGCAAATCATGATATAGAACAGGACTATATGCACGCCTTATACGCTCTTCCAACAGCCTACAAACACACAAAACAGCCCGCGGCTTTTGAAAACCCTCTGTAACTACGCGAAAACTCCTGCAATGTCGTGCTAAGAAACAGGACTAGATACACGCCTTATACGCTCATCCAACAGCCTACAAACACACAAAACAGCCCGAGGCTTCTGAAAACCCTCTATAACTACGCGAAAACACCTGCAATATCATGCAATACAAAAGGACCAGAAAAAGGCCGAAGACGCTCCTCCAGGAGCCTAAAATCACACCAAACATCTCACGACATTTGAAAACACGTTGTAACTGCGCGAAAACTCCTGCAATGTCATGCTATACAATAAGACCAGAAACACGCCTAAGACTCACCTCTAGCAGCCTCTATGTTCACAAAAGTGCACGAGACATTTGAAAACACCTGCGTAATCATGATATAGAACAGGACTAGATACACGCCTCAAACGCTCATCCAGCCTCCTGCAAACACACAAAAAAGAACGAGTCCTTGGAAAACACCACAAAAAACCCCTGCAAAATCATGCTCTAGATTTGGACCAAAACACCACTAAGAGGCTCCTCTTGCAGCCTAGAAACGCACAAAAAAGCACGAGATATTTGAAAACACTTTGTAACCATTACAAAACACCTGCAAATTCATGCTGCTCAAAAGGAGCAGAAACACGCGTAACACTCTCCTCCAATAGCCTACAAAGTCACAATAGAACCAGAAACCCTTAAAAGCTCTCTAAAACACACAGAAAACACCTGCATATATTGATCATTTAGAAAATTTTTCTGGGTTTTTGCAATTGTTTTCCTGGATATCGTTGAACATTTTCCAGGGATTTTAGATTGCTTTTCCACGGATTTTATGATTATTTTGCCGTGTTTTAATAACAATTTTCACAAGGTATTTAAACCATTTTCCCGGTTTTTTAAAATGATTTTCCTGTGTTTCCTTGAATATTTTCCCGGGAATTTGGAAAGCTTTTTCCGGGATTTTATGACTATTTTACGGGGTGTCAGGACCATTATCCCCAGATCTTTATACTATTTTCCCGGGTTTTTAGTATGTTTTTCCGGGGCTTTTTGAATATTTCCCGAAGCTTTGGGAATGATAGTCTCAAGAATATTTTCTCTGGATTTTCTTTTTTGTACTATTTTGTGGGAATTGTATTATATTTTTCTGGGACTTTTTCAGTCTATTCTCCCAGGCTTTTGGAACGCTTTAAACCGGCTTACTGAAATATTCCAGGGATTTCAGAATGTTTTGTAGGGTATTAAGAAGATTTTCCATGATGCTTTTCAATATACTCCCTTAAGATTATTCTGCAGAAATATGAAAATTCTAATAAATAGGGAAAGTAGTCTGAGAAATCCGGGAAAATTATCCCGGGAAAGATAGAATACAAACATACTAAAAAAAAGGAAAAACTTTCTACAAACACCAAAAAATATTCATAAAAACCCTGGAAAAGCATTTCAAAATCTCGGGAAAATATACAAAAAACAGGAAACACAATTCGAAAATCCGGGAAAACTTTCAAAAAACCACTTCAAAGGAAAGGAAAATAACCTCAAAAAATGGAGAAAATATCTGAAAGATTATTGGGAGATGCTAGGGTATTATGAGAGGATTTCTGGCTCCCTGAGTTGTTTTTTGGGAATTTTTGAGGGGAGTTTGGGGGCCGGAGCGACTTTTGGGGAATTTGGAGAGGACTTTGGGGTACCTGAGGGATTTTGCTGAGCTCCATCCATGCCGGGCCGGTCCCGGGCAGAGCTTTGGGCCATCTTGGCCACGAGAGCAGAGCCGGATCAGCAGCAGAGTGGGCGGGGCCGGTGGGAGTGGGCGGCACTGGTGGGAGTGGGCGGGACCTGTGGATACCCTAAATGCCCTCAGGAACACCAAAATCCTCCAGCCCCCCATAACTCTTCTCAGATGGGCGTGGCTTTCTGGGGGAGGGGGCGTGGCTCCAACAAGGCCACACCCCCTCCCCTGTCACTTGGCAGCCCCTGCAGGCCGTGCTGATTGGCCAGAGCCCGGAGGCAGTGCTGTGGGCGTTGGAGGTCTTGGCCAATCAGAGCAGGAGGGGGTGGGTGGGGCCTGAGTGGTTGTGAGGGGCTTCGGGAGGTGGATGGGGCTTCGGGAGGTGGGTGGAGCATTGGGAGGTGGGTGGGGCTTAGAGAGGTGGGTGTGGCCCTCGTGACTGGCCCCGCCCCCTCGGCTGAGGCCCCGCCAAAATGCCCTCAGGGACAAAAAAATCCTCCAGCCCCCCATAACACTTCTCAGGTGGGCGTGGCTTTCTGGGGGAGGGGGCGTGGCTCCAACGAGGCCACACCCCCTCCCCTGACACTTGGCAGACCCTGCAGGCCGTGCTGATTGGCCAGAACCCGGAGGCAGTGCTGTGGGCGTTGGAGGTCTTGGCCAATCAGAGGAGGAGGTGGGTGGGGCCTGAGGGGGTGGGAAGGGCTTCGGGAGGTGGGTGGGGTTTCGGGAGGTGGGTGGAGCTTTGGGAGGTGGGTTTGGCTTAGAGAGGTGGGTGGGGCTTTTGGAGGTGCGTGGGGCTTAGAGAGGTGTGTGGGGCTTAGAGAGGTGGGTGGGGCTTGAGGGTTGGGAGAGGCTGACCTAGGCAGGGGCTAAGGTGGTGGGTGGGGCTTAAAATGGCAGCTGGAATGGAAAGGGTTGTGTGGAGCTTGATGGGGTGGGTGGGTCTTAATGAAGTGGGTGTGGCCACAGAGAGTGAGGGGTGGGTGGGGCCTGAGGCAGTCGGTGGGGCTTGGTGGGATGGGAGGGACCTGAAGGGGGGGGGGGGTCTTGAAGGTGCAAGGACGGGTGGGGCCTAAGGGGCTGGGAGGGGCTTAAGGGGGTGGGCGTGGCCTGGCTGGGTGGGTGGGAGGAGCCTAAAGAGATGGTGACAGCCATGGCAAAATGGGTGTGTCTTCGTGCCTGTCAATCACAGGCATTTCTTGACTGGCCCCACCCCCTTGGCTGAGGCCCCACCAAAATGCCCTCAGGGACACCAAAATCCTAAGGCCCCACATTATTCTTCTCAGGTGGACGTGGCTTTCTGGGGGAGGGGGCGTGGCTCCAACGAGGCCACACCCACTCCCCTGCCACAAGGCAGCCCCTGCAGGCCGTGCTGATTAGCCAGAGCCCGGAGGCAGTGCTGTGGACGGTGGAGGTCTTGGCCAATTAGAGGAAGAGGTGGGTGGAGCTGAGGGAGGTGGGTGGGGCTTAGAGAGGTAGGTGTGGCCTAAAGAGGTGGGTGGGGCTTAGAGAGGTGGGAGGGGCTTAGAGAGGTGTGTGGAGCTTAGAGAGGTGGGTGGTGCTTGAGGGTTGGGAGGGGCTTAACTAGGGAGGGGCTAAGGTGGTGGGTGGGGCTTAAGATGCTGGGTGGGATGGAAAGGGTTGTGTGGAGCTTGATGGGGTGGGTGGGGCTTAATGAAGTGAATGTGGCGACAGGGAGTGAGGGGTGGGTGGGGCCAGAGGGGGTGGGAATTGCTTCGGGAGGTGGGTGGGGCTTCGAGAGGTGAGTGGAGCTCGGGGAGGAGGGTGGGGCTTAGAAAGGTGTGTGTGGCCTAAAGAGGTGAGTGGGGCTTAAGGACGAGGGTGGGGCTTAATGAAGAGGGTGTGGCTACAGAGAGTGAGGGGTGGTTGGGGCCTGAGGGTGTGGGTGGGGCTTGGAGGGATGGGAGGGGCCTGAAGGGGCGGGTGGGGCTTGAAGGTGCAAGCAGGCTGGGGAGAGGTTGTGGCCTAAAATGTGGGTGGAGCTTACGGGCACATGACTTCTTCTTCCCCTGCAAAATGGAGGCAGGGGGAGGAGCCAGGCTAGGAGGCCACGTCCCCCGCCCCCTGGACACGCTAGAAGATCTGATTGGTTGGGAATAAAAAGGGGCAGGGAAATGGGCATGGCCTCGGTCTGAGCTCAATGGGGGGGCCCAAAGTGTCACAAAATGTCACAAAACTTCACAAAATGTCACAAAGCATCATAAAGTGTCACAAAGACTCATAAAGTGTTACAAAGCGTCACAAAGTGTCTCAAAGCATCCCCAGGGCGGCCACGATGGCCCCAAAGTGTCCCCAAGGTGGCTCTGAAATGTCCCCAGGGTGTCCCCAAGGTGTCTCCAAAATGTCCCCAGGGAGTTCCTGAGGTGTCCCCACGATGTCCCCCGAGGGTGGCCCTGCAGTGTCCCCTGCGTGTCCCCAAGGTGTCAGTGGGATGTCCCCAGGGTCACCCCAAGATGTCCCCGAGGTGTCCCTGGAGTGGCCCCACCCCCATCCCTGTCGAGGGACACCGGCAGGGGGCGACCCCTGCTCCCAGTTCATCCCAGTAACTCGCAGTCCTTCCCAGTGCATCCAGTCCATCCCAGTGCTCCCAGTCCTTCCCAGTGCTCCCAGTAACAAAGCTGTTCTGTCCTGGTCCCTCCCAGTAACAAAGTGGCTCTATCCCAGTAATCCCCAGTGACCCCCAGTTCCCTCCCAGTAGAAAGCCCCTTTGTCTCAGTCCCTCCCAGTGCTCCCAGTACAAAGCTGTTCCATCCCAGTCCTTCCCAATCCCACCCACTCCCGCCCAGTAACAAAGTGGCTCTGTCCAATGACCCCCAGTGTCTCCCAGCACAAAGACCCTTTGTCCCAGTGCCCACCAGTCCCTCCCAATGTTCCCAGTAACAAAGTGCCGTCTGTCCCAGTCCCTCCCATTCACTCCAAGGCACCTCCCCAAGTCCCTCCAAGTCGCTCCCAGTCCCTCCCCCTAAAAGATGACCGTGGCAGTGCTGGCCCATTGTAAAAAGTGAGAAATGGTGCAACTTCCCCCACCAGGGATTTCTTCCAGTGCTACTGCCTTGGGGACAGAGAGAGGCACTGCAGCTCCCCCTATCTGATACGCACAGCAGTTCTTCCACCATGTGGAAAGAGAGAGGCACTGAAGCTCAATTTAATTTGCGGCCACTCGCCCTGCCCAAACCTGGCCACCCAAACAAGAAATTTCCAAATTTTGATGGATTTCTCCAAAACTCAACCACTCGCCCTGGCCCACCCTGACCACCCAACCTAAAAATTTCCAAATTTTGTTGGATTTCTCCAAAACTACAGTGGTCAGAAGCCAGATCCCAGCTCGGCCTTATATCCCCAAACGCCAGCTTTCACCTGATGCCCAGAGGTTGGGCAAATGACTTCTTTTTCCCCTGCAAAATGGCCTCTCTTTGCGGCCACTCGCCCTGGCCCACCCTGACCACCCAACCTAAAAATTTCCACATTTTGTTGGATTTCTCCAAAACTACAGTGGTCAGAAGCAAGATCGCAGCTCGGCCTTATATCCCCAAACGCCAGCTTTCACCTGATGCCCAGAGGTTGGGCAAATGACTTCTTTTTCCCCTGCAAAATGGCCTCTCTTTGCGGCCCTCGCCCTGGCCCACCCTGACCACCCAACCTAAAAATTTCCAAATTTTGTTGGATTTCTCCAAAACTACAGTGCTCAGAAGCCAGATTCCAGCTCGGCGTTATAGCCCCAAATGCCAGCTTTCACCTGATGCCCAGAAGTTGGGCAAATGACTTCTTTTTCCCCTGCAAAATGGCCTCTCTTTGCGGCCACTCGCCCTGGCCCACCCTGACCACCCAACCTAAAAATTTCCAAATTTTGTTGGATTTCTCCAAAACTACAGTGCTCAGAAGCCAGATCCCAGCTCGGCCTTATATCCCCAAACGCCAGCTTTCACCTGATGCCCAGAGGTTGGGCAAATGACTTCTTTTTCCCCTGCAAAATGGCCTCTCTTTGCGGCCACTCGCCCTGGCCCACCCTGACCACCCAACCTAAAAATTTCCAAATTTTGTTGGATTTCTCCAAAACTACAGTGGTCAGAAGCCAGATCCCAGCTCGGCATTATAGCCCCATATGCCAGCTTTCACCTGATGCCCAGAAGTTGGGCAAATGACTTCTTTTTCCCCTGCAAAATGGCCTCTCTTTGCGGCCACTCGCCCTGGCCCACCCTGACCACCCAACCTAAAAATTTCCAAATTTTGTTGGATTTCTCCAAAACTACAGTGGTCAGAAGCTAGATCGCAGCTCGGCCTTATATCCCCAAACGCCAGCTTTCACCTGATGCCCAGAGGTTGGCCAAATGACTTCTTTTTCCCCTCCAAAATGGCCTCTCTTTGCGGCCACTCGCCCTGGCCCACCCTGACCACCCAACCTAAAAATTTCCAAATTTTGTTGGATTTCTCCAAAACTACAGTGGTCAGAAGCCAGATCGCAGCTCGGCCTTATATCCCCAAACGCCAGCTTTCACCTGATGCCCAGAGGTTGGGCAAATGACTTCTTTTTCCCCTGCAAAATGGCCTCTCTTTGCGGCCACTCGCCCTGGCCCACCCTGACCACCCAACCTAAAAATTTCCAAATTTTGTTGGATTTCTCCAAAACTACAGTGGTCAGAAGCTAGATCCCAGCTCGGCCTTATAGCCCCAAACGCCAGCTTTCCCCTGATGCCCAGAGGTTGGGCAAATGACTTCTTTTTCCCCTGCAAAATGGCCTCTCTTTGCGGCCACTCGCCCTGGCCCACCCTGACCACCCAACCTAAAAATTTCCAAATTTTGCTGGATTTCTCCAAAACTCAAATGGTCAGAATCTAGGCCAATGCAAGTTCTCAGAGCCCCAAAGGCCAGCTTTCATCTGATGCCCGGACCCTCGGCGAATGGTTTCTTTTCCCCAGGGAGAATAGCCTCTCTTTGCGGGCACTCACCCTGGCTGTCCCCGGCCACCCAAGCTAGAAATTTGTATATTTTGCAGGATTTCTCCAAAACTCAAGTGGTCAGAATCTAGGTCCTAGCAAGTGCCCAGAGCCCCAAACGCCAGCTTTCATCTGATGCCCAGAGCCTGGCCAAATGACTTCTTTTTCCCCTGCAAAATGGCCTCTCTTTGCGGCCACTCGCCCTGGCCCACCCTGGCCACCCAAGCTAGAAATTTCCAAATTTTGCTGGATTTCTCCAAAACTAAAGTGGTCAGAATCTAGGTCCTAGCAAGAGCTCAGAGCCCCAAATGCCAGCGTTCATCTGATGCCCAGAGCCTGGCCAAATGACTTCTTTTTCCCCTGCAAAATGGCCTCTCTTTGCGGCCACTCGCCCTGGCCCACCCTGGCCACACAAGACAGAAATTTCCAAATTTTGCTGGATTTCTCCAAAACTCAAGTGGTCCTCAGGGAGTTCTCCTTCCCCTAGGAGAATCTAGGCCAATCCAGATCCTTAGAGCCCCAAAGGCCAGCATCCATCTGATGCCCAGAGCCTGGGCAAATGACTTCTTTTTCCCCTGGAAAATGGCCTCTCTTTGCGGCCACTCGCCCTTGTTGGGCCAGGCCACCTAAGAGAGAAATTTCCAAATTTTGTTGGATTTCTCCAAACTCAAGTGGTCAGAAGCTAGATCCCAGCTCGGCCTTATAGCCCCAAACGCCAGCTTTCATCTGATGCCCAGAGCCTGGCCAAAAAAAAACAACAAAAAAAGGAGAGATTTTTGGACAGCAAGAATATGGACCAGGATGACATGAGGTGCAGTGCAAAGGGCCAAAACATGCCAAAACTAAGCGGACAGATGTTGCAAAAGCAGGAGAAAAAATTAGGGAGCAAGACAGAACTTTGCTGGGAAGAGTTGAGTCACATGGCATGGATACTGAAAAAACAAAAACATATTTTTGCCCAAGTCAAAACCATCAAAAGTCCTGGGATTCCCTCAAGTGCAGGGACATGGACCACGGATAGCACAATTGGTCCCCATTGAAATCGCAAGATTTCGTTTCCCGGCCCAAAAGGAAATGAAATTCCTTTCGGATCGGGAAACGAAATCTTGCCAACCAGGAAAGAAAGGCTTACAAACGCTCTGGAAAGGAGATACGATCAAACGAAATGCAACTGAAAGAAACCCCCAGAAATCAGAACTTTTGGAGATTTAGTGACTACAAGAAAATGGCCTGGGAGGAAATGAGATGCAGCACAAAAGAAAAAGAGATAGAATCAGCCCAGTGCTCCTTGCTCCCCCTCTGCTGACTCATGAGCATTTTTCTGTTTTTGGGATGACCCTGGCTGTGTCAGAGGGGGCTACGTGGACACGAGACCGCCGGTCCTGTCCCTCTGGGTCCCAGCAGTGCCTCGCAGCAATCCTGCATCCACGTCAGGATGCTGGCCAAGAGACGTCATGGATGCTGAGGCCTCTGATTTTAAGCTTGTGTAGGTGCCTACACATCAAGGCCAACTGTGTTCCCTCAGGATACAGCAGTCCTGAGGGGTCTCCCTCATTCAAAGAAATCTGGCAGACAAATGCATTGTCTTCCAAAAGCCCTTTTATTGACCTGGTAGGAGGGCAGGAGTCTGCCCCCACTAAAATGTTTCTCTGCCACGTATAAATTTCAGTGGATTGATGTAGGAATCGTATCAAAAATACCATCCATCTTTACGCTGCTGAGGTGATTCAATAGGCGGGGGTTAGGAATACACTGTGTCAGATTCCTGAACTTGAAGCTGATGTCCAGGCACTGGCCAGGAGGGGTCTTGATGCCCTAAAGCAGCACAAAGTCTTCCTCATGGCTTCCCTGCACTGGGCTGATTCTGTACATGCCCTTAGTTCTTCTGGTAGACTATGTCTAAAGCTTTTTGTCAAATCACTCTCATGTCAAGTTAGGCCAGCCAGGTTTTTCTTATGCTAATTGGTGCTAAGTACTTATGTCTGTGTTAATTCCTTGTTTACTAATGTGAATTGCTTGTGCTTAATTCCTTGTTTACTAATGTGAATTGCTTGTGCTTACTTATGTCAAACAAAGGCCTTGTTTCATTGCCAAAGGTGCCTGAGGCTGCCTGCTCCTCCTGGCAGCAGTTGCTTTCCTGTGGAATGTTCTACCTCCCCTGAGGGTAAAGAGGGAGCTGGAGAAAAGAGCTTGCCTGGCTGCTCTGGATCCTTGACCAGCAGTCCTGGTTAAGCGGAGCAGTCCGAGCTGAGACAAGGTGCCAATGGGACCGCCGTGCACCGGAAGGCTCGGTGGGAAGGGTGATCCAGGAACCACAGGCCTGGCAGCCTGAGCTGCCACCGGGGAAGGCCTTGGAGCAGATCCTCCTGAGGGCCATCCCACGGCACGTGCAGGGAACCAGGGCGTCTGCTGGAGGGTGGGAAGTTCTGCAGAGGGATGGGGACAGCTGGGGGTCCTGGCAGGGTGTTGAGGGCTTCTGTGTGGGAGTTTGGGGGGGGTTGTGTTGGTGGGGTGTTGGAGAAGGCGTTGTCTGGAAGGTGAAAGGTCTTGGCTGGAATTTGAGTCAGTTTGAAGGCAGGATCTGTGGTTGGGCACAGCTTTGGTTACGGAGGGTATAAAGATTATCTGTGGCTTTTCTTCTTCAGGGCCCTGATTCTCTGCAGGGAACAAGAGGGGAGAGCTGTTCTTTACTGACCACTTAGATAACTGTACCAGGGGGAGGATTGGCCCTTTTGACATCTACTCATTTGTTTGGGCTTCTTTCGTAAGACTGAGTGGACTTTTATTTCTTAAAAGCTTTTATTCCTTAAGAGAATTAGGAAAATATCATCCTTTCAGAGAAAACCTTTGGCAAACCAAAGAATGGCCCTTTTTTTTGCCTCTATGTAGTGTTATGTTCTATAAAGTGACTCTCAGTGGATGAGGTTAAGGCAAATGAGTTGCTGCTTTGAGACCGGAAGCAAAATTCCAACTCTTCACCTTCTCAGGCCATCCCAATGAATTGGGGAAGTTTGCAATTTTTTGGAACTACTTGAGTTGAGCAATGGGAAGTAAAGCTTTCCTGAAGTGAGGATTGTTAAATGACAGATTCTTCTGTGCCTTCCCTGCTAAGGTGTTTTTGTGCTGAAGGAAATTACTTCAATGAGAAAATAACTTCAGTGTGGAGTAAGAGCTTCTGACTGAGACCAAGTGTTGCCAGCAGTGCTCCAGGTGCTCCTGCCAGCAGCCCCTGCAGGAAGGAGCACAGCCCCCAGTGCACATGGGCTTTGGCTGCCCCAGGCACAGAAGCCCCCCGGGGCACAGGTCTCTGGGGCAGGAGAGGGGCACCAGCACTGTCAGGGCTCAGGGGGTAGCAGGTCTGCTTGGGCAGGGACTCTGCCACACCTGCTGATGGCAGCGCTGCCCGGGCCCCAGGGCTCAGAGCAGCATTCGTGCCCTGGCCCACACCTTCCCTGTGCCTGTCACACCCGTGGGTTTAGGATGGCCACCAGCCAGGACGTGTCCCAGGGAGGCTGTGCCAGCTTCTGTGGAAGGCCCCGTGCCCTTCCCAGCGCGGCTGCCTCGGCAGCCCTGGGGGCTCCTTCTGCTGCCCTGAGTCCGCAGACCAGGGCAGCGTTTGCTGATGGTTTGAGCCATTCCTAAAGACCCTGTTGGGCTGTCTTAGACACTTGGGCCCAGGGATTCCTTCCAACCTGGGCCACTTTGGGTGGGCTGGGGGTGGCCCCAGGGCAGGGGGCGGTGTGGGCAGGGGCCCTTTGTGACACAGTGCAGCATGGTCACCATGGCATGGAACGGGTGTCCAAGAGCTCTTTGTGACACGTGGTGACATAGGAGCTGGTGGTGACAAGACCACGCCACAGTGCTCAGAGCACACAACGGGACAGAGCAGTGCTGTGAGGAGCCCCCACACAGCACACTCGTTCTGACTCGGAGTCTTTCCGAGGTGTTATTCCTGCAGCTGACCTCGAGGCCAGACCACAGGACTTGCTGACCCGTGGCCATCCCGAGGCTTCTCTTCTGCAGGTGCCCTCGAGGGCAGACCGTGGGACTTGGTGCCCCGGAGGCATCTCCCAAGGGCCGCCAGTGCCCTTGAGGCCAACCACCATCCTTGACAGGAGTCTCCTGCCCTTGTGGCAGGAGCCCTGGAGACCAGAGTGCAGGACTTGCTGTCCTGCAGCCTTCCTGAGGCTTCTCTCTTGAAGGTGCTTTCCAGGCAAGACTGCAGGACTTGCTGACTTGGAGCTTTTCCAAGGCATCTCTCCTGCAAGTAGCCAAAAATCCAGTCACTGACATGAAGAAGAGACTCCCGAGAATGCCCAGGCTGGCATGGGTGAAGGAGGAGGAAGAAGGCGCTGGAGCTGCCTCAGCACAGGAGACGGAAGAGGTGGTGCCACTCAAACTGCCACAGAAGGGTGAGTGGCAGAGTTGAGCTGCAGGATTGGTGGCTGTGGCCAGCTCGGCCCCATCCCATCCCATCCCATCCCATCCCTCTCATCCCATCCCCTGGGGACATACCCATGGACAGGATGGAAGAGGGGCTGGGCAGACACCCCACAGCAGCCGTGCTCCATCCCCTGGGGCATCCCAGGGCTGTCCCTGCCTGGGGAGCGCAGGGCTGGGCTGTGTTCTCTGGCCTCTCCCGCAGCCCCTCAGCTCTGGCTGCGCTTGCTGTTTGCCAGATGCAGCCGTGGGGCAGACACAAGAGCAGGACCCTGCCCATGGCCGCTTCCGCAGAACAGCACAGGTACCTGCAGCCATCCCCACCTGGGCTGGGCCTGCTGTCACCATGCTTGGAGCATTCTCTAGAACATTCCTGGCTTCTTGCCCTTCTCCTACAGCTGGTTTGCAAATTCATCAGGAGAATTCGGCAGGAAGAGACCAGCACCATGGGCACAGAGCTCAGAGCATATTCGCCCATCTTCAAAACCAAGACCAGTGCTGCCCTGCTGAATATGCTCGTACAGGAGGGGTTCTTCAATCCACAGCAAGTAAGCAGCCTGTGGCCAGGGTTTGATCCTCCCAGGAACTGCTTGGCCTCCCAAGCCACACTCGCTGGTCGCTGGAAGCCTTTGACGCCATGGCAGTGTGGTGGGAAGGGAAGCACTTCTCTGGGGAAGCTGGCAACATTCCTCCCTCTGGCACCTTTCCAAGTCTCCCCATGCCTTCTCCAGGTACCTGCCATGGTCAGATACATCCACCAGTGGCTCATGGCCAATCAGTTTGTAGAGCACAAGCTGAACAGGACCCTGCTGTATCTCACCAAAGCACATCCAGCTGACGTAGTCATGACGCTCCTGCGTGTGTCCCCGTCCTGTGACAGGTATGGGCCCACCTGCCCAGAGGGCTCAGGGCTCCCCAGCCCATCAGCCTGTACAGCCTGTCCCAGGTGTCTGAGCAACAAAGAGTTCTAGGGCCCTCTGGCTGCTCCCTTTGCCAGCCCTGGCATGTCAGTCCCCGAGCCTGCTGCCATGCCCCCTCACTGCCCCTCAGGGGCCTGTCCCCACAGGGCTGGGCTGCCTGGCTGCTGCTGGCCAGGGACAGAGGGCAGAGGCAGAGCTGGCAGCCAGCTCAGGTCCCCACTGCTGCCCAAGCCATGGTGCTGTGGCTGAGACCACCCTGAGACAGAGCTCTAACCCCACAGAGCTGCGTTGACCATGTGGAACAGCATCATGTGCTCGTCCAGGACTGCGGAGCCTGCGCTGCTGATACTCCTGGATGTGCTGAGGAGATGGCCCGAGCACAGCACGTGCACCTCGGATGGGGACAAAACGGGTGTCTTTGTCCTGGCTGTGAGTTTCTGCAACTGGCCTTTGCTGGCCCCAAAGCCGCCTCTCCAGCAGCTCTCCATCCTCCTTCCCCCACTGCATCTCCCTGCCTCAGGCGCTGGGCTGAAACCAGGCCTTGGGGCAGCTTCAGGGGCACCAGGCTTGGTGCTCCCACTGCATCTCTCCGGGCCTCTCCCTCGCCCGCTCGGGCCCGGCCACAAGGACACCTCGGCACTGAGCGCTGTTTCGGGGGCTTTGTCCTTTGCAGGCAACTGTGGTGATGTGGAAGATCCTCAACGTGCCCTGCGTCCCACATGTGGTAACTGTGTATTTCCCCCGCCTCTTTGTGCATCTGCTCTTCCAAGTGTTCTTCAGCACTGTAGATATGCCAGAGGAGGTCGATACCTTCTGGACGGGATGCCAGCAGCAATACGGCCTTGCCATCAGCCCCAACAGGTTCTCCATCCCAGTCCTCCTGTCCTTGCCACGTCCCTGGGCAGGAGGCAGTGCTCCAGCGTGACCTGGGCTTTGCTCTGCACGCAGGTTTACAGTGCGGACCCTGAAGTCCCTGCTCTGCCAAATGCAGCACGAGGATGTGGTGGTGGCGATGGAACGCAAGTGTGGCTGGGACACGCTGCTGTGTGCTGACACCCACCACTATGCCGGGGGTCTGCTGGCCAGGTGAGACCCCCTTCTCCCCGCTGCCTCTGACATTCGAGCCCTGTGCCCAGGGAGCTCCACACAGTCCCTGTGGCCATGAACCACAGGGCCTTGTCACTGAGGGACAGCCAAGCAGAGTGGGAAAGGCTGGGAGAGGAGGGTGTCCGTAAGGAGCCGCCTCCCAAACAGGCCAGGGCCCTTGCAGGATACTGGGGAAAGACCAGACCTCTGTGAGACAATCCTGGCAGAGGTCTATCCCCCAGGCCCACAGTCTAGGTTACTTTTTCTCCTGCCAGGGAGATGTCCGGTGTCTCCATCTCCTTGTGTTCCCGGATCACTCGCTACCTGCTCCGGCTGCTCAGCACACAGGAGCCATGCTGGGAGCTGCCCGCCCTGGCGTTCCTTGCGGAGGTGAGCCTGATGGCCAGTGCTGCCTTGCTGAGCTGCCTCCCAGCTTTCTGCCCTCTCGTAGCCGCAGCTGCCCACGCCCTGTGCTGCTGCCTGGGCCCAGCCCTGTGCGGTTCTGGGCTCCTGCCGGCCGGGTCTCCTGACACTGCCCTGTGCTTTCAGGCCCTTGAGTTCCTGGACTTGAGTGAACACAGTGCTAACAGAGTCCTGCAAATCTTGTCAAGGCAGCTGCAGAGCAAGTGCAGGGAGAGGCATCACCTGGCACTTAGGGCCCTTCTCGAGCTCACTGATGATCCCTCCATGGTGAGAATGGGGCAGCGACTGAGGCTGTGCTGGGGAATGCAGTCACTTGGGTTTGGCTGGGCTCTGGGCACTGGGGCAGCTGCTCCCAGCTCTCTTGCCTCCTGGGTCAGCTGCACGAGTGCTTTGGGACAGGCCTTTAGCCTCTGGGCCCTGTGGCAGCAGGATGGATGGCATTTCACAAATTTGTGTTCCACACAGAGCGAAAAAATGTGGAGCCTGACTGAAAGTCTTGCGGAGCTCCTGTGGGACGCAGATGGAGAGATAGTTAGCATGACAGTCATGTTACTCAGCTTTATCATCTTGGAAAATGACATGCTGATACCCAGCCCCATGGCACTGCAGCTGGTTGAGGCGCTCCTGCCACTCTTTGACCACGTAAGGCTTGCTGCCCCCAGCCACGGCCACTGGGTGCTGCGTGGACACTTTGTGCCCTTTGGATTTACAGGTCTGTGCCAAGCTGAGCTCTGTGCAGCCAATGCTGAGGTCTTTTTTTCTTCCTTTCATACAGGACTATAGCCAGGTGCAACTGCTCTCTATACTGCTCTTCCGAACATTGGTGACTATTCCACAGGGAAAGGAAAAAAAAGTCCTGAAGACACACCTGCGCCGGAGCTTGCTGCCACTGTTCTTCCACTGCCACAATGAGGATCAGCATGTGGCAGAGGTGAGGATTCATGGGCTGCTGCTGTCCCCCTGGGAGAGAGCTCGGCTGCCTCCTGTCCTGGCGCCTGCCAGGCTGCAACCTCGTTTGGGGCTTGGCACAGGGACGCTGGTCCTATGCCCTGGGTTGTGGGGCCATCTCCGCGTCTCTGCTGCTCTCCAGGCCTCTCACGAAACGCTGCTTTGTGCGTTGGAGATCCTGAAGAGAAGTGATCTTGAAAAACTGGTGAAGGACAAGGAGCTGTGGAGGTTCACTGAGTGCCTGGTAAGGATGGGCTGGAACCCCCAGCCTCAGCCTGGAGAAGCCCCCTGATGAGCGTGGTGCTCAGTGTGCGGCGCTGGCAGCTGTGCCCCTGCCCGCTGCTGCACCCCGAGCACCTGAGGTGGAAGAGGGAAGACCTCCAGTTCATCTGCAACAGTGAGTGAGGGCAGCGGGCTGGCAGCGGGGGCTGGCGGGGGCCCCTGCGCGCCCTGCCCCGCCTGCCGAGGGCTCTGCTCCCTGTGCGGACGAGGGGCAGCGTGGGCAGAGCACACAGACATTTCAGGGCCATTGGGGTATTCATGGCCAGCAGCTTCGGGCTGATCCTGTTGCTCCCTCCTGGCCATGGCTAGAGTGGGCTAGGATAGCCCTGGCAGGGGGCTCTCCTCCGGTCCGTGCAGATCCGGGATCTGACCGTGGTTTTGTTCCTCTCTCTTTCAGCCCTTGAAAGTATGGGAAATGACATCAGCATCACCGTTGGAAACCTGGCAATTCAAACACTGTATGTCCTCCAGGCAGTAGAGAGAGGTCGATATTCCATCTTCGACAACCTGCATAATCAGCTCCGCAGGGCATGGAGAACACGGCCTCATCTGTCTGGGCTCAGTTGGCTGCGCTGCTGGAGCTCTGCAGAGAGCTGATCCCAGAGGCTTTGTCCACCTGAGCCAGCGGGAATTTTTGATTTTTTTAACATTGTTCTTTCATACTTTTAGTTCTGTTTTAGCACATAAATATAGGATGTGTTGCAATAGACAGACTCCCCGGAGCTCTCTTTTGCTGCCCAGGGTCTGCAGGTCATACGGGAAGAGGGGGCAGAGGGTGCTTCGACTCAGCAAGCTGCCCAGGCAGTGTAGCAGGGAAAATAGCCAGAAGCCCCTTAGCCTTTGGTGATTCTGCTGAAGCCTTTGTGCTGCCAACAGAGCAGGTGGGCAGGGCCGGAGCTGCAGGGATCCCTGCGAGACTGGTGCCTGGAGATGGCCACAAGCCCTGTCCCAGGCAGGAACCGCCATCCGTGTCCTCCTGCCCGTGTGTTGCTGGCTGCATTGCTGAGGGCTCCCAGGTGCCTCTGGATGGGGCTCCTCTGGATCTCCTGTGGGGCTGCAGCGCTGCTGCCGGGCAGCTTGGCCGGGCTGGGGGAGACCCTGAGGGGACAGGGCCACAAAGGGATGAGGAGCTGCGGAAGCCCTGACAGGACAAGGCAGCGGGAAGGCACAAGGCGGGTGGGTGAGGGACTGGGTGGCTCTAACGTTGGCCCAGGGGTGGGAGTGGGTTGGAGACAAAGAGACCACTCACCCTGATTTGCATGTGGCAAACAGAGAGTGTTTATTCTCAAGCCCTTCTTCATGAAGGGCCTTTGAAAAACCAAGTCTGGAAAATGTCATTGGTCTGATCTCTACACCCCTTCAGATTCTGGCCAGGCAAATGCTGCAGCCTTGGGAGAGATGTGACTGGGCGAGGCCCTGTCAGTCACACCAGGGGCTGGTACAGTCACACAGTACAAGCCAGCCTGCGCTGTGACACACAGCAACAGAGTACAAGGCACAGCTCCGGGTGCTCCCCATGAACCTCAGCTCTGGGAGCACTGTCTGCCCCAAGCTACAGGGGCTGCAGTGGGAGCCCGGCTGGGCTCTGCCCTGGGGCCATCCTGCAGGGACATAAGTGTCAGGATGTGTCCCTAACCTTGAGGCCTAGCCTTCCTCATGGAGAGGGGCATCAAGGAAGGCACCAGTGTGATGGTGACTGCAACGGGTAGGAAACTCAGTGGGAGAAAAGAAGGAGCAGCTGGGAAGTAAAAGGCAGGTGGGGGAGAGAGCTGTTCAGAAAAGAGCTGAGCTACAGCTTGAGCAAGCTGAAAAATGTCATTTGGGGTCATCCCAAATTAATTTAATGTCAGAAGCTATTGAAAAAGCTTCA
Source organism: Passer montanus (assembly GCF_014805655.1). NCBI lineage: Eukaryota > Metazoa > Chordata > Aves > Passeriformes > Passeridae > Passer > Passer montanus. Next base: position 23,854 of record NW_024368086.1, read on the forward strand.
TTCTGGGAGATGTCATGTTTTCCCTTGCAGGTGTCCACGCTGCAAACTTGAGCTGTGTTGCCGAAATGCTCAAGCAAGTCAATATCCTCAGCCTGCGCCAAAGGGCACGGCCCATCCACGCCACAGCTGGTCCCAAGCACTTCCCGATCCAGACTGGACCCCACCTGGAATGCTTCCTCTAGAAAAACAAACAAAAAATTATTGAAAATAGATTACAGACAAAAAGGGGAAACAAGACAAAAGGTAAAAAATCTTATCTGTATCAGGGGCTTGAGGAAGGCCCAACCCCTACATGCTAGGGAAAAACCCACCCACGGTTGAGGGAAGCCCAGGCTTTCTCCCTTCCCCCTGCACTGCTCCCCACAATAACGGTGATCCCAAAGCAAACAAGGGCAGTGGAGCAGCCCAAGCCCTTCCTTGCCTGCACAGCAAAGCAGCCCTGCACAGGTTCTGGCGTCCCATCTCTGCTCCCACCACGGGGGTTTGTGTTGGGCTGGCTGCCCCAGCCCCAGCCCCAGCCCCAGCCCCAGCCCGGGGCTCCCATTTCATACCCACCCCAGCCCATGCCCCCAGCCCTGCCAAAAGCAGCTGGGCAGCCAACTGAGGGATCAGCTGCATCCACCCCAGCAGAGGGGGGAACCTTTGGTTCCTGGCCTGGCTGTGCAATGCCCAAAACTGGGAGCATCCCACTGCGTGTGGACTCGTCTGTAAATTTGCTGTGGAGCCAGGTGCCGCACTGCTGTCCCAAATCCTTCTCTACTCCCCCGGGCAGGGGAGGAGATCGCACCGGCCAAGCTGAGACACAGCAGCTGACAGCGTGGGGGCACTTCCCAGATGCGCCTGGGGCGTCCGGGGAGCGCCTCGGCAGGAGGCAGCGATGGGCAGCAGGTAGACGAAGCAGAAGTAAAGAAAAGAGGGACTCTTCTCGGGGGCACAGTCCAGAGGCTCTATTTGCCTCCAGGGAATCCAACCGGGAAGAGACCAAGAGGAAGGCGGTACAACACAATATAAAGGGGGTGGAACACTCGGGTGGGGCGAATACAATGACCAATGGGAGAAACTCTGGGAAGGAACAAACTTGTGATGGACACATTGTTGGGTGAATAGGGATGGCAGAGAGGAGGGGCCCTTGTTCCTGATCCAATCACCCACTGGCAAGGGAAGAATTTTCTGGAAGGAAAGGAGAGGCCAGTAAGTGATGGACAGGAATTCGGGGAGGGATTGACAGGGGATATCCGGGGTAACAGGGGAGAAGACAAAAGATTGATATGACTCTTATGCTGGGGAGGGGCAGACCAGAGGGAGAAGGGGGATTCCAGACTGAACCATAGCAGACAGTGGGGGTAATGGGTTAAACCAACTTCAAATAAGAAAAGAACACCACAACAGCCAGGCTTTGAAGAAGGTGCCAGAATTGAAGTCCATCATATTCAACTTGCCAGTGGCCAGGTCCAGGGAGAGGCTGCCATCCTTGATGGTGTCCTCGCTGTCTCCAACAGTAGCAGCCCCACCTGGTACAGCTTCTCCAGGGGCTCCTTCTCCTTCCCTGGGCTGAGACCAGGCTGTCAGGTTTCTGCCCAGGGCTCCAGCTGTCAGGGAACCAGGACAAGCAAAACCAGCTCAGATGGTGGCCACCAGTGCTGGGCAGAGCAGCTCAGCTCCAGCACAAGGGCTGTGTGCTCCCATCTGATGAGCCCTGGGCAGTGACCCAGTCAGGACAAAAAAGTCTGGGTTCCTTAGCTTCTGATGGCCAAGGCATGTGTGGAGCTGTAACTTACCGGGCCCTGGATCAAAGTGTGCCTGTGGCTCTCTCCCTTCTTCTAGGCTAGATGAATATCCTGCATCCAAGGATGACAGAACACCTCTTCTAATGAGGGCCTTTCAAAGTCCTGCATGGATAAACAGCACCTGATCAGATCTTGGCACTCTGGGCAGAGAAACCAAAAACCGCCGGTCAGTTGGAGAAGGCTCCCTGTTGGCTTTGCCCCACTATTGCCTGCCCAGGCCATGCTGGATGTGCTCAGAGCTGGGCCTAAACCTTCCCACCAATTCCCTGTTTTGGAGGAGAGCAGGAGAGCAAAACATGTGCCACCTCCTCAGCAGCTGCCAGAGCGGGATGCTCCCGAGCCCGCTGCTGTCTCCCTGCACTGGTATTCCCCCCATGCCCAGAGATGAGGATCCACCTGGAGAGAGCCATTGTGGCAGCGAGAGCTGATGATCCCAGCTGATGTTCTGGCCCCTCCTGAAAGGGTGCTCCCCACAGACCATCTGGTGCAGCACAATGCCCAGGGACCAGATGGTAGCTGGCTTGTCATAGTACCAGCCAAAGTGAGTCCCTTCCAGGGGGCTGTATGATGGTGTTCCTATGGAATACAGATGGAGTTCATCAGGGGGATGCTGCTGCTCCCAGAGCCTGGCCCCAGCATCCCTGGGTGTGTGGGGGCTGCCCCAGTGGCACACAGGGTGACCCGCTGCCCTCTCGCCAGCACCTGGGACTTGTGTACAGACTTGGGGTTGGAAAAGAAGCCACTGCTGTTGGAAGAGGGCAGCAGAAGCCCTGGCAAGGCTTAACCATGACAGAATCACACTTAGTGCTAAGGGAAAACCATGCCTTCATCCTCCCTGCCTGCATTGCCGCAAAAAACATTATGAACCCAGAACAAGCCAGGTGAGTGAAGCAGCCCAAGCCCTTTCTCACCTGCACACCAAACTGGCTGGGGCACAGGTTCTTGCCCCCCCTCTCTGCTACCCTCACCCACGGGTGTTTTTGTTGGGCTGGCTGCTCCAGCCCCAGTCCTGGGCAGAGTGGTGGGCCAAGGCTGACAGCAGGGCTGGAAGCTGGGTCCCAACCCAGCACTGCTCAAAAGAAACTCAGCTGAAAGCTCATTGCCATGAAGGGCAGCAAAAGGGAGAATCCCCGCAGCCACACCCAGCTTGAGCTGTGAGATCTTGGGCTATGGGATGCCAGAACTTGGAGCACACCCCTGCATTGGCTCACCTGCAAAGTGAATGTAGGCTGTGTCTTGCAGATAGGTGCCACAGCCAAAGCCAATCAATTTGGCCTGCCCGGTGGCCAGGTCAACCAGGATGTTCCCTGGTTTGATATCCCTGTGCAGGACCCCGCAGCTGGTGCAGTGCCGCACGGCCTCCAGCACCTGGCGGAACAGCGGCCGCGCCACCTCCTCGGACAGGAACCCCCGTGCCCGAATGAAATACAGGAGGTCCTGAGAGTGCTTTGGGCACTCCAGCACCATCAAGATGTTGTTGATGGGGAGTTCAACCTACTCCAGCAGCTGGATGACACTGGGGAAGCCATTGGACACCTTGTCCAGCAGCACGATCTCCAGGGGTGCGCTGGTGCCGTCGGGCTGCGGGAGAAGCACAATGCCGTCAGTGGGGCTGATGCCCTGCCGGGGGTCGGGAAACCCTCAGCCAGCCCGGGATGCTCTGCGCCCTGCACTGGCCCCACACCTGCTCTCCCTCGAGGCGTCCTGGCAGCTCCCAACCTGCCGGGCCTGGACTCATCGCTGCCTGGCACGGCCCGGCTCCTCCCTCTGGCCCCGCTCACTCACCAGCTGGCCCCAGTGCTGGACGTGGTTCCTTGGCACCCTTTTGATGGCCACCTGCAAATCAAGGGCAGCAGTGGGCTCAGCTCACCGCCCGACCTGCCCGGCCCCATCCTTCACCCTCCTCCTCCTCCATCACCCCCTCCTCCTGCGCCCACCACTGGCCCCGCCACTCACTGAGGCGCCATCCGAGAGCCACGTTGCTGTAAGAACTCTGCCAAAGCCGCCGGCCCGGCATGGGGAGAGAGAGCCTGGGAGAGGAGGGGACACCGGGAAAGGGAGAGCAAGAGAGGTACAGGACGGCGGGAGAGGGAGAGGAGAAGGGAGTCAATAAAAGTTCCTCCTTTCGCTGCTGCTGCCACTGCTGCTGCTGCTGCAACTGAAGCTCCGGGGCCGTTTGTCTCCGTGTCCGTTTGTCCGTTGCCCGCTCCCTCCCACCCCGAGCCCCACATTCCCCGAGGGCAGCCCCTGAGCCTGTCCAAACACGGGAACTTTGCCGAGTTCAGCCAAGACCCACAGTCTGGACTCCTGCGCAGTGGCTCAGGAGTACCTTGGCTGCTGCTGTGCATTGTCCCTGCTGAGGGTCAAACACTATCAGAGCGCATTCCCTGAATGCACAATTTGTACCTGACACAAACACTGCACTTACCTCTCCAGCATTGCTTTCAAGGAAAGCCAGGGGAAGGCAAACTGTGTGTAGCTCATGGTATCTTACTATGTCTAAAACTGGCCAAGTAATGGATCTTAGATGTAAAATCTATTTGGAATTAATGGGAAGGAGAAGTAGTGCAAGATGGATAAGGGGAGCATAAAAATAAATCTAGAAAAACGTCTTGAATTGTTTCAATTTTAATTTAATTTCTTAAAAGCTCTTTCAGTTTTTCCAGAATCTTCTCCTCAGTCCTGTTTGTTTGTTCCAAGAACCTTTCCTGGAGAATGAGGTGCAGCTTCTGTCACAAGATGTGCCACCAACTGCAGCTTCTCTTGGCTTTCCACACTGTGTGTGCAGCACGACTCTTGCAGCAAAGCAGGACAAATATTTGAAGAATTTGACAGCTTGTTCTTTTCTTTTCCTTGTGGGCTGGGAAGTTGTGCCATTGGTAAGGTTTTCATTGGTAAGGTTACTGTTCTACCCTAAGAAAACACAATGGGCTACCAGGAACTGTTAGGGAATGCAAGCCTGACTGAGTTCAGAGGAAGAATCTGCAGAGCCTGCAGCCAGAAGTGGAGAGCTGTGTGATAATCATCCCAACACCCCCATGGACATCTTGAAAGTGATGTAGAAGATGAAAATGGGCTCACAGAAGGGAGTTTGTTTCTGTGTTCAGTTCAGATTCTGCTACACCTGACATCAAGACTACAATCTACATCTAAATCAAGAGTACAATCAGTTCATGAAAAGCACCAGAACAAACTGGATCTCTCAGGAGATGATCAAAAGAATGTGAAAAGGAGAAATGCATTTCTCAGCACTGCAGTATTTGCCTACATGAAACCCTCCTCCATTTCCCCCCCATGCCTGGATCTGGTGATGACAGTTCTGTATTCACTGTTGCCTCCAGCCCTGAATTCCCTCATCTACAGCCTGAGGAACCAGGAGCTCAAGGCTGCAGTGTGGAGACTGATGACTGGACATCTTAGGAAGCATTAAACTGATTGCCAATTTCTGCAAATCACTTGTAATAAAAGTAATCTTTGATAGTTCTGTTGGTTTGGTTCTTTGATTTCCCTGTCTTTTCTTTTTAAATATTCTTCCTAAAGCTAGGCCATTGTTTCTGCCATTTCTGACTTTGTTTCTCTCCACCTTTGCTGTGGCCCCAGATTGTGAAAATGAGGAGCTGCGGTCTCAGTGGCAGTAAATGAACTAAAGGATCTCCCAGCAGAGTTTTTTGCAGAGATCCCTCTTTAGTTGCCTTCTCTGGAGCTGCAGTAGCAGCAATGTCTGTGTGCAGAGCTGGGGCAGATCAGTGCTGGTACAGCAGCTGTGCCCAGCAGCAGCAGCAGCACTTGGTGTTGACAGTGCTGCTGCCGTGGCCCTGCCCCGCTGCCCTGGTGGCCCTGGTGTTGCTGCAGGGCCTGAGTGCTCTCGGGGCCGGGCACAGTCCTGGGGGTGGCAGTGCCGGGGCTGCAGCAGGGACAGGCCATGGGCACTGCTGGGCAGCGCTGACGCCTCAGGCCAGGCCCTGGGGGCTCCAGGCTCCTTGACCAGGCTCTCTCAAGAACACGGCCAGGCCAATGCTCAGCACAGAAAAGCCCCAGGGTGAGCAGCCCCAGGCTGGCCGTGGGCAGGCTGGGGGCAAACAGCATGGCTGGGGCTCTGCAAGGGCCCTGGGGGAGACGGGAAGGAGCAGCAGAGCAGGGGCTGATCCATCCCCAGTGCGCTGCACAGCCCAGGGCAGCGTCCCAGAGCATCCTCATGGAGCTGCCAACAACATCCCCCCTCTGCAGCCCTGGCCTCTCCCCCAGCTCACAGAGGTGCCGCATCCTTGCAGGCACAGCCACGGCAGCACTGGCTCAGGAGCCCCTGTTTGCATTGCACAGAGCAGGCGGGAGCACCCCCATGCTGCTGCTGTGGGGACATGAACCTGAGGGAGCACAAATGCCATCAGCCCCTGGGGCCAGCAAGGGCTGGGGGACACCAGGGAAACCACTCAGGTTTGTCATGGCCTCTGCAGTCAGACAGAAAGTTTCTTCTCATGAGGTGGGAGTTTCCTGTCCCAGTGCAGACACTGTTGCTCAGAGCCAGGGCTGCCTGGCAGCCACCCCCAATTGGCCACAAGCATTTCCTTTGTTTCACTTTTGCTTTCTTTACCCATCCCTGATCCAGATTTCTTCCTATTGCACATTCCTGTCCCTCTGTCTCTCCCCAGCAAAAAGCCCATCCCTGTTTGCCCTTTCCTCTCTGGCCCCACTCCCCATTGCAGTTCCTGACTTGGCACCATGGGAACGTCCCTTGCACAGCAGGATCATCCTCCAAGTGCTGCAGGAATTGTCTGCAGGCTCCTGCAGTGCCTGGTGCTGCTCCCTTGCCAGAGGCACCCCAGGCCAGGGGGGCACATCTGGGCTGCTGTGTCTGCCTGTGGGGCTCCCTGTTCTGGGCAATGAGGAGGAGCTGCAGAGGCTCTGCAGGACTGACAGGATGGGCTTTGGGGCTGGCAGGAGAAGCTGAGGCACCTGGGCTGCTGGAGCTTCTGAAGAGGAGGCCCAGGGCTCATCCTGCAACTGCTCCAAGGGTGGTTTCAGAGAATCACAGAATCAGCAAGGCTGGAACAGTCCTCAGAGATCATCAAGTCCAACATATGCCCTGACACTTCGTTGTCTCCCTGAGCCTCCTCTTCTCCAGGATAAGCAACCCCACAATTCCACAGCCACTCCTCCTAATGCTTCTATGCCAGATCCCAATCCAGTACCTACTCTCCCAATAATTAACCCAGTTCCTCCCTCAACCTCTCCCTCTGCCCCAACCCCTTTGTCAGGCACCTCAGCAGAAAATTTAGTCCCTCCTGCAACCTATCCCTCATCCTCAACCGCTCTTTTAACTTCACCTCCTTCCAACATTCCTAACCCTAAACCTGAGCCTTCGCCTATCCCTATAGTTACTCTTTCATCCTCACCCAGTCGTGATACATGTACGCCACCCTCTGTACACCCTCCATTATTATCTCCAAATATAGCTCCTGATGTTAATACTATGAATTTACCTCCCTCTCCCTCACCCACATCTATTCCTTTACCACCCACCAATTGGAACCTGAGTTCATCCCCTTTATCGGTAACAAACAGGACTCGGTTTTTCAGGTGACCACCCAAACTGACAATGGTATTGATGGCCCTTGGTGTAACACTGGGTCAAAGACATCAAAGCCTGAAAAAATGATGCCTCTCAGGGAAGTCCCAATGGGTGGGATGATAGGAGGGGTAGGATTTGTAAATGCATCACTCACAGCTTCGGAGGTCCAATGTTTCAAGAAAGAGTTAGGAAATTTAGTAGAAGACCCAGTGGGCATTTCAAACCAAGTGGACCAGTTCCTTGGACCCAATATTTACACCTGGGGAGAACTGAATTTTATACTTAATATCTTGTTTTGTCCTGAGGAGGTCAGGATGATCAGAGCAGCGGGAATAAGGATTTGGGAGAGGGAGAATAGAGTTGGACCTCCTGGAGACCTTAAGATGTCTTTAGTAGATCCAGGATGGGATCCAAATCGAGAGGAGAGCACGAGGAATATGAGAGATTACCGGTCTCTGATAATTAAAGGTATAAAAGAATCTGTCCCTCGTAGTAGCAACACCAAATTGGCTTTTGAGGGTACCCAAGAGAAGGATGAGACTCCAGCAAGCTGGCTTAATAGACTGAGGAGGAATTTTCAGCTATACTCTAATATAGATCCCGATAGTCCAGAAGGACAAGTACTTTTAAAAGTGCAGTTCATTACCAAATCTTGGCCTGACATTAGGAGAAAGTTGGAAAAAATTGAGGATTGGCAAGACAAATGTATAAATGACTTGCTAAAAGAGGTTCTGAAGGTTTACTTAGGGAGGGAAGAGGAAAAGGCCAAGGCAAAAGCTAAAATAATGGTAGCCGTGGCTCAGGAAAGGGTTGGGGCGGATAGCAATCCACCGGTATGGTCCCCGGGAATAGACCAAAACAAGCCAATTCCGTTGGTAGGACAATATTGGGAAAAGCCGGAATTTGGAAAGGATGGAGAAAGACCAAGGAAGATAGAAGGAGTACCCAGTGATAGGACCTGCTATTATTGTGGGGAGGTTGGACACTTTAGGACATATTTGAAGAAATTGCGACTAGATGAAGAAATTGCGCAAGAACAGGAAGCATTGGAATGGGTCTTGAGGGGTGATGACTCGGGGTGTCAGGGGCTTTATCTATTAGGGGATCCAATGAGACACCAAGAAGAGCCCCTGGTAAATTTTAATGTGGGTCCCCAAGATGAAGACTTTGAACTCCTTGTGGATACAGGAGCTGATAGATCAAGTATTAATAAGCTGCCAGTGGGGATGACTCCTGGAAATAAGATCTGTGAAATATTAGGAGCAGAAGGGAAACCGTTTTTAGCACCAATTGTTGAAAATGTAGAAATAAAAGGAAATTCGAGACAATATATAGTGGATATTATCTATTTACCAAGACTAGAAACCAATTTGTTAGGAAGAGATTTACAAGTCCTGTTGGGAGTGGGGATTGTACCAGAGAACGGAAAGATGGTTGTTAGACTCATGAGGTTAACTGAAAGGGACTTAGAGGACATTCACCCCGAGGTGTGGGCTGAAGAGGGAAAAAAAAATATGGATATTTAGCAATATGTAGATGATCTATTAATCTCTGGGGAACAGGAAAGCGAAGTCAGAACTGCCAGTATACAACTATTAAATTTTCTAGGGGAAAAGGGGCTGAAGGTATCGCGAGATAAGTTGCAATTTGTAGAATCTGAAGTCACCTATTTGGGACACGTGATTGGAAGGGGGTATAAGAAATTAAGTTCTGAAAGAATTACAGGAATTATTTCTATCTCAGCTCCAAAAACTAAGAGGGATGTGAAAAAACTCCTGGGATTATTCGGGTATTGTAAATTGTGGATAGATAATTACACGCAGAGAGTAAAATTCTTGTATAATAAATTGGTAGATCAGTGTAGGGGTGCATCAGTTTTAAGTTGGTTTATTCCTGTACCCCCCCAACGCTCCGTCCGGAGCCGCCGGGGGGGGGAGCTGAGGGCCGGAACCCGGAGCCGCCAGTCCTCTCGGCGGCCCCGGTCATTTACCATCCCGGGGGGGAGGGGAGGACCCAGCCCCATTGGGCCCCGTTCCCACAGCATTCGATAAAAGAGTTGTGCAAAGCCCAAAAAGATTTCTCCCGGGAGAGTGAATATTTCCGGGGAATTCTCTTACCTTACGGTCCCTTGCTACCCCCTTGACATCATATGTAAAGATCGTACAAGAACCTAATGAGTCCTTTTTAAGCTTTGTTGAGCGCCTTCGCAATCAAAGACCCCGAGACCTGGAGGACGGAAGGACCCTTTGACCTTGTCACCTGGGGGAGGGGATACGCTTGCGTTTCCACTCCCTCGGGTCCAAAATGGGTCCCTTCAAAATGGGTCAAGCCATACACTGCCTCCAGTCAAGTTCCAACTAAAAAAGTGGCACAGGTTGAAGAAGCCTGTTGGAGGAGAAAAAAGAGGCCTTTTGAAGGAGGGGGCAGGCATCCCCCCTCGCCTTCTAGGAGGCCCGTGTACATTTGGACGGCTGACGCTGTTTGCTCCCAACAATTCCCAAATTAAAGATTGGAAAAAGAAGATTGTCGCACACAATTCGGTCCGCGTAGCAAGAGATCTTAAAGATTTAAATGAACAGTGCGACTCCCAAATTGTTCATTGGTCAAAGCCAGAAGGTATCGCATGGACAGTGTTTCTCCCGTGGGTGTCTATTGTGAAGTCTCTAGGTGAATTCGCTCAGGAAGTCTCTCTGCGGGAGAGTGCCCTTCCCCCTTCAGTACTGCCGGCGGCACTGGCCGCAGCAGCCGGGAATCCAGAGGCCAGTCACTGCCGCTGCAGATCAGGAACCAATCAAATGGACAATAGATGATGACCGGCAATTACAAGACCTAAAGAATAAATTATCTTCAGCCCCCGTACTAAGTTTGCCCAATTTTAGTAAGGAATTAGATCTCTTTGTAAGTGCAGAAGAAGGAATCGCCTATGGGGTACTTACCCAAGAATGAGGAGGATCACGAAAACCTGTAGCATTTCTGTCCAAATTACTAGATCCTGTAGCCCGGGGGTGGCCCACTTGCCTGCAAGCGATTGCAGCGGCAGCAGTTTTGATTGAAGAGGCCCAGAAATTAACATTACAGGGAAAAATTAAAGTGCACACACCGCATGATATTAGAACGGTTCTTAGCCAAAGGGCCCAACAGTGGCTCACGGATTCTAGGATTTTAAAATATGAGATCATCCTAATAGATACTAAGAATCTGGACATTGCTACCTCTAAGTGTCTTAATCCTGCCCAATTTCTTTTGGGAGAACCTGTGGACAATTTAGAGCGTGATTGCCTAGAGTTAATACACATGCAAACAAAGGTAAGAGAAGATCTTGGGGATGTACCCTTACGTTATGGGAGAGTCTTGTTCACAGATGGATCCTCTAGAGTAGTCTCTGGGAAAAGAGCTTCTGGGTATGGTATAATAGATGGTAAAGATATAGAAGTTGTAGAAAAGGGGAAGCTGTCTTCGAATTGGTCAGCTCAGTGCTGTGAAGTATTTGCATTAGAAAGGGGACTAGATCTGTTAGAAAATGATTGTGGCACTATATGTACAGACTCGCAATATGCATTTGGCATAGTACACACATTTGGCAAAATCTGGGAAGAGCAGGGATATTTAAATTCTAAAGGGAAAAATCTAGTACATACAGAACTAATAAAGTTAGTATTAAAATCTTTACAAAAGCCAACAAAATTGCAATAGTGCATATAAAAGGACACCAGAAAGGAGATAATTTTGAGATAAAAGGAAACAAACTTGCTGACTAAAAGGCTAACGAGGCAGCCTTAGAAATAGGAGAACCAATTAAGATCTTCAAACTAGAAAGGAAAGCCAGACAACAAGAAGACGAAGTAAGGCCAATCTTTAGTGAGAAGGAACGAAAGGCGATAGAGGAATTGAAGTTACACTAAGGGGAACGTGGTGAATGGTTAACCCAAGATGGGAGGAGGTTTCTAAACCAGGCATTAGCACAGAAGGTATTAACAGAAATACACGAGTTAACACATTGGGGAACCCAGGGACTATGCGACCATTTCTTAAGAGAAAACATATGCATTGGAGTGTATGAATTAGCTAGAGCAATAACCAAAGGGTCTGTCAAAAAGTTACTAAAAAAGTAATGAGAAGAATAGAACCTAGAGGAAGAGAATTGGCTATAAGACCATTCCAAAACATATAGATAGATTTCACTGAAATGCCCCTAGCACAGGGATATAAGCATCTATTGGTAATAGTAGACCACCTCACCCATTGGGTGGAAGCTTTCCCCGCCAAAAAGGAAACTGCAGAGGTGGTCGCAAAGATAATCCTGGAAGATATCATTCCCCGGTATGGTTTAGTAAACACGATTGATTCTGATAGAGGGCCCCACTTTGCTGCTCAGGCCTTACAGCGAATAATTGGAGCTTTGGGGATGAAATGGAGACTACATACTCCATGGCATCCCCAGAGCTCGGGCAGAGTTGAAAGGATGAACAAAACACTTAAAAATGTGTTGACTTAATATCTGAGACCAAATTAAATTGGCTAAAGTGCTTGCCCTTAGCCTTATTACGTATTAGAACAAGACCCCGAGCAGACATAGGGGTCTCCCCATATGAGATGATGTTTGGGCTTCCCTTCTTATTGTCCCCCTACAGTACTGGAAATTATCTAGATGGAGAAGAAGCTACACGGAAGTACTTAGGAGCTATTGGGAAAACGTTAGAAGCCCTCAGAAAAAAGGGATATATACCCCAAACCTCTTCTCACAATACAAATGTTCATGATATTCAACCCGGGGATTGGGTACTAATTAAATCATGGAACAATATGCCTCTAACGCCTAAGTTTGAAGGTCCCTTTCAGGTGTTGCTGACTACTCACATGGCGATACCGACTCAAGAAAAGGGTTGGACACATATTACTAGAGGCCAGTAACACCTCCCAGCGAAAGATCCAATTCCCTTGATCCGCCTACAGGACCAGTAGAAAGACCCTCATCTACCAGTTCGCGAGAATGGACTGTAATCCAGAATCCAACAGATCTAAAGATAACTCTTAAGAAAAAAACCGAGGACTGACAAAGACTGAAAGTGAAATCAGAGTTATGTCTATAAAAGTTCAGAAATTTGTTGTAATGTTATAAGTGTTCTAAGAGTTAAAAAGTTAAAATTATTCTCTCTGGAAATTTAATGAAAATCAAATTCTCCTACTGAGCTTTGCTAAAAAGGGGCAGTAAAAATTAGTAATTAGAGGGTGAAACAGCCAGTGTAAAAGGACTCTTATCAGACCCCTGAGAAGACCTTAGATCCAAGAGGCAAGACCGGAGGGAGCAAGCAGGGGAGGAATGGCCCCTACTGGACTCTTGGGGAAACTAGTGCTGGTACTAGTGATGAGTGCTGCTCTTAGCAGAGACGATGACCCTTGCACCAAATGTTATCATCCCATCTATGATGGGGAAGACCTGAGGTCCTTCTTTAGAGTCCATACCAACATAAACCCGAGCTGTTTTAATTACCTGTTGAGACCTATTGCCTAAGAAATCAGGAGCACACTTAGGAGTCCTGGTATATGATGACTTACAGAAGAATAATAGAAAAAAAAGAGATGTAATTGACATGGGAGGTACACAAGTATGGAGAAGTAAAGTATGGACTCCAGAAGAAATTATTCAAACATATGGGCCAGCCACATGGGCTCAGGATGGATCCTGGTGCTACCATACCCCCATCTATAATCTATATATTAAATAGGATAATCAGGCTCCAAGCAGTACTGGAAAAAGTTTCAAATCGAACAGCGCTAGCATTCGAACATATAAGTGACCAATTGTCCCAAACGAGAACAGTAATTTATCAAATTAGGTTGGCAGTAGACTACTTATTGGCAGATGAAGGAGGAATATGTGGAAAATTCAACTTGTCTGAGTGCTGCTTAGAGATTGACGATAAAAGTATAGTAATAAAAAACATTTCTAAGGAAATCCGCAAACTGGCCTATGCTGGAAATCAGGAATGGACACCTCTAATAAATAGTAACTGGTGGGATGAATTCTGGTCCTTTAAAGGGACATGGTGGGAAAAGGCTGCATTTATAACCGTCTGTTCAATAACCAGTTTGGTGTTTTTACCTTGTCTGTTCCCTTGTTTAGTTAGAATACTAACTTCCACAGTCCGAGCAAGTATTCAATGTCTTGAAGTAAGTAATCAAAAACAAACAAAAATAATGTTAATAGAAAGCCAGAAGCCAAACCACAAGATGGCAAACGAGATATATAATAAATATAAAAAACTTAGGAAATTTTATTTCCAAGAGCAAGAAACAGCAAATTGATGTGGGCATCAACCCTATCAAAGGAATAGAGGGGGGAGTTGTGATGGACAAGTTTATAAGTTAATGCTATTGAAATTGTTACTGTTAATGTGAAGTTGCAATAAGTGAAGTGTGTTAATTATGTTGTTGTTAAAATGTAAAATCTTTAATGTTACTGTTGACCTGAAGTTGTAATAAGCAAAGTCATTGTTACGATGTTAAACCTGTTAGTTACCTCCACTGTCAATCCCCACATTTCACAGCTACCCTTGTTACCCCCATCAAGTGCTGCCTCCACTGCTCTCTAAAATGGCGCCGAGAAAACTACCCCGGGAAATATGCAAATGAAGGGGAATTCAAGGGAATCTGATTAAAGACCCTAAAACCAACAAACTAAAACAAAATTTAAGAAACCAAGTGAAGGGTTCCTGCAGTGGCCCAGTGCAGCTTGGGCTGATGATCCACCCTCACAGCTGGCCCAGGGCAGCTCTGCAGTGGTTTTGGTGGCACCTTGGGCTGGCACACACCTGAGGAGTGTGTCTGTTTTCAGTGGGGAAACTCACCAGTTTTAGATTACTTCAAAAAATACGAAAAGGGAAAACCACTCTTAGGCTGAGTGCAACCAGCTCTCCAAGCACAGCAGGTCCCAGGCGAGTGAGAACAGATAGGATGGGGCTGGGGAATGTGGAGTAAGGTTGTCCACACTGGGTCAGAGCTCAAGGCACAGCTTCTCTGAGCAGGCCAGAGCTCCTGAGGAGAGACCCTGGGTAATTATCAATCACAGAATGCTGCAATCACATCTGTTCTAAAGAGAAATGTAATAAAATACATCTTTTGAAATAATGTGTATTTTTTACAAACTTTTTGAACTATTTCTCCATAACTGGACTAGGAAAATTTTAATGATCCTCTCAGGGCTTTGGTGTTGTTTACATCAGACTCAGTTCCTGAGAGTGTCTTCAAAAAACTTCTCAAGAAGTCAAATTGAACCTTCCCACACAAAGCCTTGGGCTCATCCAGACTCCTTCTGGGGGACGTGCTGCACCACAGCCCTGCCCTGGGAGGGAAATTTATCTCTCCTTGTTTCCATTCTGGGTCTTCACAGCTGCTCTGGGTGACATTTTGTCTATCTCAGGCTCATTTCTACTATGAAGAGGTCCTATATATTTGCATCCACCTTTGTAGTCCTCCATCCTTTTTCTGTCCTCAGTCTCCACAAAACTGAACCCAGGACTTCCAGCTCCCATATAGTGATCATATAGTGATCATGTTCTTGGGGTCTCCAAAACACATCCTGGGAGATCTCTGGGCCCTTTCAAAGATGTTCAGCCTTGGAGATGTTGTGATTTAAGCCCAGGAATGGCTGAGTACCCTGTTCCCCAAAGGTTGTACTGGGAATAAAATACAGAATAATACACTGTGTCTTTTAACTGACTGAGGGCAGATTTAGATTTTCTGTAAGGATGAAATATTTTACGATGATGGTGGCAAGATACTGGCACAGGTTGCCCTTGGAATAGAAACCCCATCCCTGGAATTGTTTAAGATCAGGGGCTTTGTACAACCTGAACAAGTGGAAGTGTTCCTGGGTAATGGAAGGGGAGTTTTACCAGAGGCTCTTTTAGCTTGCTTCTAACTCAAACCATTTTACAATTCTTTGATTCTTATATCCCAACTGCTTCTCCACAGGCTACCTACGCACACCATGCCAGCATTTTAATCTGGCCTAATTCCCAACACTTCCTTAAAAAGGAAAGAATTGCCATATCAGGGACATGAATTTCCATGGTTATGGAGGAACCATTAAAATACCAAAAAGTAAAGAAACTTTAAGGTAGTTGGAAGTTGGAAGGACCAACATCTCAGTGTGACAGATTCACCAAGTGGGACAATGGCAGAGACTCTGATGGTGACCTCCCAGCTGAGGATGGGGGTTTCTACCTTGGGGTCTGAGTATCAGGATGGAAGGTTGCTCCCAGGAGGAGTCCCTGTGCATTTCCCTCCCCCATGCTTCTGCCCTTCCTGATCCAGCTGCTGTGGGGCAGCAGAGCTGGGGCAGTGCAGGGACAGGGCTGGCTCTGACAGGGCTTTTGTGGTTTAGGAATGGTGCTCTCCAATTTACTGCTCCCCCTACAAAGATCATATGTCTCCCCAGACTGATATTCCCACCATTGTCCCCCACACCACAGGGGCTTTGCCCACCTGGGCCTGCTTGATCTCAGCCACATTTCACAGTCAGGAATAACTTGGAGATGGTGTCCATGGTTAAATCCACCCCTTGCTCACGAGCCCATCTGGAGGTTGCATCTCTGCCCTGATGACCTGAGGTGTCCAGAAATAACTCACCCTTGTGTGGCCAGTCCAGACCCAGCTGAGACACTTTAATCATGGCAGCCCCATCCCCCTGTCCATTGTTTCGATGCTCTTCAGTGCCTGACTCTTGGGCACGTGAGCATCCATAGGAGGGACTTTCACAGCCCACTTCTCCCCCAGGCAGTGAAGTCTTGCCCCAGTCCAGCAGCCCAGATGGGTTTCCCTCTGCACTGCCAATTGTCCCTTTTCCATCATTCCAGCCACCCCACAGAGCATTTCTCTCTATCCCCGAGTCAGTGCAGAGGTGCAGCACTGGCCATTTCTCTGCCTCAGAGCGCCGGGTATGGTCCCAGTGCTGCAGTGACTGTAGGAAAGGGGACCCACAATGGGACATTTCTTGGTCAAATACAGACAGAAAGAGTGAGAAACTATGACTTGGGTTTTGGCCTCACAGCCCCTGCCGTGGTTTGCAGGGAGCTGCAGTGTGGCACAGCCCTGGCTGTGCCCTGCAGTGCTGGCCTGGGAGAAGGTGTCGGTGCCAGCTGGCCCAGGGAGCTGCAGCGTGTGGGGAACGAATCCCTCCTGGCCTCCTGCCCCCGGGTGACACTGCAGGGCCTCATGGAGCCAAGGGGCCATTGTAGCACTTCAGGGCCCCATGGAATTAAGGGGACTATTTGGACATTGCAGGGCCTTGTGGGACTGAGGCCATTGTGACACTTCAGAACCAAGGGGCCACTGTGAAACTACAGGCCCTTGTGGAACTGATACTGAAATTGCCCAAATAGAAACTTTCTAATACAGTTTCAGTATTAAGAAGCAGCCATTCTTTACTGCAGTGCTGATTACTAGGAGGATCCTTCCTCCATTTGAGTGCCCCGAGCATCAGGTGAGCAAAGGTTTTATCATACATAGTGATTACATATTCATGAGCTCATCCTTTGTGGTGGCCTATAGCTGGCCTGTAGGCCTCACAGTATAAACAATTCCAACTTTATAACTGAAATAAGTGATTTATTATATAATTACCTTACTTATGTTACCATTATATAATTACCTTACTAATGAGCAGTAAGAGCAGGCCCAGGCCGCTGGGGACTTAGGCTTCTATCGGCTTGTTAGCTGAATAGTAACTGCCTCAGCCAATGAGGAATAACCTCATGGGCCTTCTTATCTATATAAGGAAGTGAGATCTCAATAATACTGGTTGTTGCTGCATGAACACAGAGTGTCAAGTCACCTGTCTCTGAAACTGTGACCTTTGGTGACTGTGGTGTTGCATATTTTTAAATGTTATTGTTGTTTTCTTTTAGTTTGAAGATGGTTTAATCCTCTGTTCCCCTCATTTAAGTCCCTCAGAATGGTTTCTCCCTAAGTTGTTTACCCCATTTTTCCAGCCATTGCGTTGCCCCTCAAAGTGATTGATCCCCTGCTCCTCCCCTTATGCCCTTATATGTTTGTGTCAATCCTTATGGTACTGCCCACTGCCCCTGCCTGTCATTGTAACCACCCCCCCCTTCTTTTGAGAAAATTCTGCGTCAATCATTCCTAGTCTAGTCCATGATTTGTCTCCAAGGCTTCTTCCCTCCCCGGTGTAGTCCTCATTGGTTCTGCCATGTCTTATATTCTTCCCCTTACCTTTGCTTATTGGTTACCTTGTGTTTCCACCCTTTATGCCCGCTCCCATTATAAGAAACTCCCCAGACCCTTTTTCCCCGACACGTGCCCATGATCCTGTGTTGGAATAAAGCTTCCTTGGCATCCATACAGATGAGCATTCTCTTGTTCCTTTGCCTTGGGGCTTTGCAGCCTGCGCTTGTCTGTGTCACCCATGCCACAGCCTATACCACTACCCGGGTATTCCCAGGGAGAGAGCCTGGGAGTGGCCGCTGTTGTGGCCCCCTCCGGTCACGTGAGGAGCAGCTAGCCGGCGCCTCTCTGCTCCAGTGGCTGCAGTGTGAGCTACAGGTGAGCCCAACGTGATAACAACAGCTGCCACCGACAGAGCGGGGAGATGGAGAGGGCAGCCAAGAGGAGCTGCCCACAGCCTTTGAGCTGTGCAGAGCGGCGACCAGCGCCGCGGGGCAAGCAGGAGGAGTTGCCCACAGCCTTTGAGCTGCAAAGAATGGCGTAGAGAGCCATGACTGGTCCGGGTTTCCCCTTTTTTTTTCTCTTATTCTTTCTCTTTTTGTAAGTGGAAGACACCACCAGCATGGGAGCAGGGGTTTCAACAATGGAGGACCCCCTCCATTGGACATTGCAGGTGTGGACTCCTATTTTAAAGAAAAGATTCGAAAAATATTATGAATGGGCTTTATTAACCCTAATAATGTGGTGTGAGAGCCATGGACTGGACGTATGGGAAAGGGCTGCCCTAGTTTTATGCCCTAGATATAAAACTTAGGAGCGGGCTGGCCGACATATCCTCACATTTGCCTTTACAGGAGATGACTCTACCATTAATGTTATTAAACCTTGGAGACTCGTAATGGACATGATAAAATAGTTGCAGAGCAAGCGGGTGGTGAGGACGGCAGACGCAACGCAGCTGGTGCCGCCTACCAAGGTGAACGGTGAAAGCAGGCCACTGGGGGAGGTGGCAAGAAGAAAAGATGCTTTGCTGGGCAAGCAAGGCAAGAGGATGAGTTCAGAAAACACAGGGTGCTGGGAGGCCACTGGGCAGAGCTGTGGAGCTTCCCCAGCAGGGTTGACCTGCCTGAGGAGCACCCTTACGTCCCCTGGGACTGGGCTGCCGCCCCTGGCAGGAGTGTTTGCCCAGTAGGATGTCCCCCAGTTGCCCAGGCCGTGCCATGCCCCAGGCGGGAGCGTGTTGTCAGCAGAGTACGCCATTTCTGGGGCCAGCAGCAGAGACGCCCCAAGCAGCTGCACTGTGTTGAATGGGCACCCTGCAGCCCGTCTGTGCCCTGCCATGGCTGCTGAGACCCCTGAAATGCCTGGCTGCTTTGCTGCTCTCTGCTCTGCTGCCCCTTGTTCTGCCATGCTGGCAGAAACCTCTGCAACCACCCAAGACCAGCACACATTGTCAACGGAGCATGGTGCTGCCAATCCAGAGGGTGGAGAGACGCTGTGTTGCAGACCCGCGTTGAGCAGCAGGCACTCTGCTGCTCCCCCACGCCCTGCTGCACCAGCTGGGACCCCAGAAGCAGTGCTTGGGAGTTGCAGGGAGGCACTTTGCCATTGCTGCCACTGTAAGGCACCCAGCCATCCCTGCTGTGAGATGCCTTGCCCCTGTGGTAGGATGCCTGGCTGTGGATCAGGGCTTGCTGCCATTCCACCAAGTCCTGCCACACCAGCTGAGATCACAGAAGCAGTGCCCGGCCCCTGTGAGATTCCAGCTCTTCTGTGCCATGCTGCACTGGTTGAAACCCCTTTTAGCCATCTCTGCCTGCAGCAGATCCAGCTCTTCGTCGAGTGACACGGAAACACAAGAGGTTTCAATTGTGTTTCCAGGGGAAGCCTATGGTGCAAGGGGGGACTCCTCTCTCCCTGATGGATTTGAGGGTTGATTACTTGAGGGGTGGTGATGGATTGGAAGTTGATTACTTGAGAGATGGTGACTGGGTGGAAATCTAAACTGTTATTTCATTCTGTGGAGAAAAGGGAGGGGGGAGGAGGAATATATTTGGAGGGTTTTCATTTCCTAGATTTGTGTGTGTGTTCCTTTTTAGATATTGTAATTAATAAAGTGTTGTGTTTTTCCCTCCATCCCCAAGTGGGAGTCTGCTTTGTTCTGTTTCCGGGTCACATCTCACAGTAACCATTTTGGAAATACACCTTTTCATGGGGGCCCTGGCATTGTGCCAGGGTCAAACCATGACACCCCCTAGAAAATTTCCTGTATGCAAAGGTATGTCCCAGACAAAAGCTCTGGCTGGTCTTGGCCTTTGGTGATCACATCTCATCTGCCTCAGAAGCACTGGGGCTCTTTGCCTTCCTTCCTATGAAAAAGAACTGACCTTCTTTTCCAGGGCCCATTGCAGAAATTGAAATTTGTTTGCCAAAATTTCATCTATCCCAGGAGCGCTCCCAGACAAAAGCTGCCAGGTCAAACAGCTCTTCCTGGCCTTGTCCTGTGATGATTTTCTTAGACTATGAGCAGAATATTTTCATCTGAAAGCACTTTGGAAAGTATCCAAAGATCTCCCAGGCTGGGGTTTGCAGGCTTCAAAAACATAACCTATATATGGAGGCTGATGTGCCTGGGCTGTGGTTGTGAAGAGATTGAGGACAGAACAGGAGTGGCCTGAGAGAGCTTGAAGGGATTCAGAAATGGGGGAGCTCTTCTCCATAGTGAGAAACAGCCAGATAGAGAAATGATACCACAAATGCAGCTGGGGAGGTCCAGACTGGACACAAGAAGAGAGGAATTTCCCCCCTGCTTTCTCAGTCGTGTCCCTCAGTGGGACCCATTAAAACTTCAAGAAACTTCAGAGTTTCAATTTAAGTTTGAATTCTTGAGAAGTTTCTTGAAGACACTCTGAGGGACTGAATCTGATATAAACAACACCAAAGCCCTGAGAGGGTCATTAAAGTCCTTGTGCTGTGTCTGTGCTGCTGAGCTTTAAAGGAACAGCTCTTCCCAGGACCAGCTCCTCTCCCAGCCCAGCAGGGCTGAGGGCTCTGCCTGCAGGCACTGAGGGGACAGGAGCCTGGCAGAGGCAGGCTGAAGACAATCAGGATTGGGAAGACATTGAGCTGAGCTGAGACTTCACTTGGGGAACGATCTTCACAGCCCACTCCATGGTGAGTCTGTGGATGCAGGGCAATGTCCCCTGTGCTCCTGGAGGGATCTCCTGAAGCTGGCACACCCCACAGCCTGGGGAATGTTCCAGGAGGACTCTCCCCATTTCTCTGTGGCAGAGGAGCAGGAGGAGGAGGAGGATGATGTGCGGCACAGCGTGGCTGCCCTGGGCACCGTCAGAGGGACAGGGCAGGATGGCTCCTGCTGCCACGGATGGCTGCAGGGGGTGAAGCTGGGGTTGCAGCCAGGGCTGCCCAGGGCTGTCCTGCAGAGCAGGTCCTGCAGCCCTCACGGCTCTTGGCCAGCTCAGGGGATATGCCCATGGACACTGCAGGGGAGAAGCTGGAGTTGGAAGGAGTGACCCCCATCAGGGCAGATTCCTCCTGCTGTGGAGATGGTGCTGCATGGCCAGGGCTGCTCTCAGCTTTCTCCTAAAGGGAAGGGAAAGGGGCTGTCAGCTTTGGCTGTGTCACTGAGACTCTTGCACTGTCAGCCTGGTCATCAGCAGATGTGCCTCAGATCTCCCTCAGAAAGTGCCTCCTCAGCCTTCTCTCCCTACAGACAGCAGCAGCAGCACCTTGGCTTGCAGCATCTCTGTTTGTCCTGCCCTTAGGGCCCTGCTGCCAGATGCCCCTGGGCAGTGCCCTGTGCTGGGAGGGGTCTGCAGGGCAGAGCTGAGCCCCCAGGGATGGGATGGGCTCTGGCAGCACTGGCAGGGACAAGGCTTGGGTAGAGAGAAACAGCTCCCAGTAGGCACAACTCCAGCAGCAGAGAGCCAGACCAACCCTTGTTACACCTTCCTGTTCAGGTGCACAGGGAAAGAGAGAAGTCTTTAGAGAAATTGACTTTGAAACCGAAGTCTTCAAAATGTCCACTTTATTTTTCAAGCATGTTTTAAGTTGGATCACCCTGAACATTAAGGAGGTGTAATGAGGAACGGACACCTTTGTGGTTCCAGCAGGTCGGACTGCACAAGGGCACAGGGAGCCCTGTTTTGCCTCTGGGCTCCCCAGTGTCCAGGCTGACAGCAATGCTGAAGATCAGGCAGTAACTCAACAGCACAAACCTGAACTCAAAAAACGATTAGGAAAGTTCCCTCATAGGAAGAGAAGTAGTTTTGAGGGGATTTCAAAAAAAACCCCATAGGATTGACTCCAAGAAGTTGGTCCCAGTTTGTCAATGTCTTCTTTCAACAGTCCACGATTTCCAGAATGAAGAAATGTCCAATCTGGCACTACCATTTCCTTCCCAGACAGGTGTTAATCCTCTCTAAATACCCATACCAAGGCTACAAATGTCCAACAGCAGCTCCATCAGCCAATTCCTCCTGCTGGCATTGGCAGACACGCGGCAGCTGCAGCTCCTGCACTTCTGCCTCTTGCTGGGCATCTCCCTGGCTGCCCTCCTGGGCAACGGCCTCATCATCAGCACCGTAGCCTGCGGCCACCACCTGCACACGCCCATGTTCTTCTTCCTGCTCAACCTGGCCCTCAGCAACCTGGGCTCCATCTGCACCACTGTCCCCAAAGCCATGCACAATTCCCTCTGGGACACCACCACCATCTCCTACACAGGATGTGCTGCACAGCTCTTCTTCTTTGTATTCTTCATTTCAGCAGAATCTCCTGACCATCATGTGCTACGACCTCTACATGTCCATCTGCAAACCCCTGCACTACGGGACCCTCCTGGGCAGCAGAGCTCGTGCCCACATGGCAGCAGCTGCCTGGGCCAGTGCCTTTCTCAATGCTCTGCTGCTCATGGCCAATACATTTTCCCTGCCCCTGTGTCATGGCAATGCCCTGGGCCAGTTCTTCTGTGAAATCCCCCAGATCCTCAAGCTCTCCTGCTCCAAATCCAGCTTCAGGGAACTTGGGCTCATTGTGGATATCTTTGTTTAGGACTTGGCTGGATTTTTTCATTGTTTTCTCCTATGTGCAGATCTTCAGGGCTGTGCTGAGGATCCCCTCTGAGCAGGGCCGGCACAAAGCCTTTTCCACATGCCTCCTTCACCTGGCTGTGATCTCCCTGTTCCTCAGCACTATGATGTTTGCCTACCTGAAACCCCCCTCCATGTCCTCCCCATCCCTGGATCTGTCACTGTCAGTTCTGTACTCGGTGGTGCCTCCAGCCCTGAACCCCCTCATCTACAGCTTGAGGAACCAGGTGGTCAAGGATGCCCTGAGGAAAATGATGACTCTCTCTTTTCAGAAGCAATAAACTCTCTTTTTGTCTGTTCAGAACCTCCATAATGTAACTCTTTATAATGGGCCTTTTTTCCTTATTTGGACATTTCTTCATTGGGAACTCTTCTTATTATTTTTCTAGTCTTATAATGTTTTTTATTAAATCCTGTAGTACTACTCCAAGCATTTCTACATGAACTTCTACTTTGCTTTTATAACAAAGAATTTCAGGAGGCTTGTTCTCTCTGCATTTGAATAAAAACAAGTGGCTGTCCTGACCTGTGTGTCCAAGGCATTTCCTCAGCCCTCCTCTGGCTCTGCAGGGGCAGTGCCTGTGAGCAGAGGTGGAGGGAGGGGGCTCCCAGCACAGCAGCACGGCCAGGGACAGTGGCCCTGCCTCTTTCCACATCTGCTCCTCCTCAGGGAACTCCCCCAGGAGGATCCAGGGCAGCCCCAAGCCCCACTGCCAGCCCAGGGACAAGGCAGGCACCTCTGAGCCCCCTCCATGGCCCCCAGAGCCTGTGTGGGAGGGGGTGAGTGCAGGGAGCACCATCAGCTGCCTCTGTGTGCCAGGCTGAGCAGCAGAGCCCAGCAGAGGCAGCCCAGGGCCCCGGGCAGCACAGCCCCCGTGCTCTGCAGAGCAGCAGCCCCAGCTCGGGGCTCTGGAGAGCAGGGCAGGGGCTGCAGCAATGGCTGCTCGGGCCAGCACAGACGGACCTGTCTCAGCCGGGCCGGGCCGGGCGGCTCCTGCCGTGGGGCCGGGCCCCTTCCCAGGGAGCCCCCAGGCCCCATCGGCTGCTGGGCAGGGGAGGGGAGGCCGTGGGGCCAAGGCCGGGCTGGGCCATGGCAGTGGTTGCCAACACCTGGGTGCTACCGAGCCCTGCCCTGCCGCCAGCCCAGGCTGAGCCAGGATCCTCTGGGCCCCAGGAGCAGCCCCGGGCCAGGCCGGCTCAGCCAAGATTCTGCCACCCTTGGGGTTCACCCGCAACCCCTGGGCAGGGGGAGGAGAAGCCATCAGCCCCGGCCGTACTGCTGCTGTGTTCTGGCCTGGCTGCTGAGATCCTGGCTCTCCCCCAGCGTGGCCCATCCTGACACAGCCCCAGCGCAGCTGCTGCAGAAACCTCCATTGAAATAAATGGGCAGGAGATCTTTCTCCTTTTTTAATGCCTTTATTAAGAAGAATCAGCTCAGGTGGGGAGAAATCGACGGGTTGCGCCCACGCCGCCACTCCTCCCAGGCGTGGCACGGAGAAGGAGGATGATGAAGCTTTGTCTGCTGGTCTGCAGACAGAGCTGAGGATTCCGTCCTCACGGGAGAGTCCCAGATTCCTAGTTTGTTTGTTTAACAACCCGGGGTGTCTCTTTAATCAGTATCTTTTCAGGTTAGGGTGAGATGCAAAAGGGTCTAAGCCGGTACGGGACTATGCTCCCATCCTTAGACGTCACTTAAGTCACTTGTTGGCTCGTGATTTTAGGGGTTTTTCTTGTAAAAACTGTAAAACTGTAAAAATTCAGGGCGCAATGCATTTCTCATCTGCATACTGGCTCTGATGTCACTGCCTATTCTCTTTACCTTGGAGGGTCTGTCCTGGTGTCTTCTTGGCAAGCGGGCAGCATCAGGGAAACAATAGTTAATCACCGGCCATTAACAGGTAATTTAAGGAGCCCCTCTCCAGCAGCAAAACCAAAGAGGTCTGACTTGTTTCTAACTCTGAAACTCAAAAAAAATACAAGTTTCTATTCATAACATCCATCGTAAAACAGCTCCGGCCGCAAGGATCAAGCCCGGCCGGTGTCACAGAACCATCTGCAGGCCCCGGGAGAGATATTAACTCTTTCAGTGCTTCCATCCTCCCTCAAGTGAGAGAAAAGAACAAAGTGCAGGCACATAGAGGAGGAACTGAGATCAGTGAGGAGGAAGATGAGTTCCAAATGGGAGGGATTATCGGGGTTCGCTGTTGTTTGTCTCTGCCCTGATACAGGAAAAGGTGGTTTCGGGTGGCTGCACAGTGAAGGACGAGTCTGGACTCTCAGGTTTTCTGTCTTCAGTCTTGTTTATTAATTCTTATCTACAATATTTTCTCTCTGCCCAGCCGAGGTCCACTCAGCAGGACAGCCAAGTGCACTCTCCCCCGCCCACGGGACAGTTGTGTCTTTTATAGTGAAAATTACGTCTATCATATTTACCTTTAATTCCCAATACTTTTCACCCTTATTGACAAGTGTACCTTCACCATGAACCAATCCAAAAGTGCCAACATCACCACAGAAGTGGAAGACATGAAGAAGAAAGAAGAACCCAGGACCATGCCCTGAATCCTCCATGTTGTCTTCATGACCCCCCTGTACCTAAATTCTAAAATTTATACTTCACCTTGCAAACACACTATTCACACTCTAAAACTTTCCATTTCCTCATACACAGATGTTTCATCTCTAGATGGATCAAAGTCAAGCCACCAAACACTTTTGACAACATTCCAGGATATCCGAGCCCCCCCAAGGGTTCTCTTGGCGACTCTGGACATTCAGAGTGATGTGTTGAGTTCCCACATCTCCCCCTTCTGTTTGCACCAAAAGCACCTTTTTTACAACTTGACTCATGATCTGCTTTATACAGAAAAATATACATGGCACTAGAATCAAGAGAACAATGAGAACTATCAAAATCTGAAACCCTATCTTCAAAAGTCCTCTCCATAAGGGAGAAGGATCAAAAAACTCTACTACATCGTCAATCCAAGACCCTGTGATTTCGCCGAGTCTCTTTATACTGTCTTCTATTTTTTGTATATTTTCATGAATTGATTTTGAGTGATCAGAGAGATTTATGCAACACATTCCCTCAAATTCTTGACATCCATGATCATGAGCTAGCAAGAGATAATTGGTCGCCAGTCTATTTTGTAGAGTTGCCTGTCTTACACTGTCCATGTCTTGCAACATATCACTCAGTGCAAGAGAGACTGATTGAGCGTGCTTGCTCAGCCAACAACCCATACAGTCTGATTGAGTCAAAGCCACCCCTGACGCTGCCTGAGGTGAGAAAATTGCTATCGCAATTCTCCTTGCCTTGTCCCAACTGTAGATTTCATCATTACAATTTGCATCATAGTGTCTTAAAGCTCTTTTCTCTTTACGTTTTTGTTCTTTCTGCAACTTCGAATCTGGTGACAATATTGAAATCTTTCCAATGCTGCATGGACTTCCCTTGGCATTTGCAGGAATGCCGTGCCAAATCCTATCTCCGCAAATCAAAAAGAATCCCCTCGGCAACTGCACTGGAACTTGGAGTGACCCTCTGGTTATTATCTCAATGTTTTTGCACCAAGCTGATGCATTTCTATAAAATTCTTGATTTGGAGTGACATTGATGGTTTTGTTTGCTTCTTTTGCATTTGAAATTTCAAACTCCATGCACATGTCCATTTTCATGGATCCGAAAATCTTCATTTCCTGGGGTTCAGTAGAAGCCACAGGAAGAAGATGTGTCCAAGCACACCACTCATTCACAGGATCTTTAACGACCTGCGAAATCTCAATTGCAGTGTGTCCTGGAATCGGCCATTCGCTCACTGGCAACCCAATCATGCATGCCAAGAACAGTTTTCCTGGTCTGGAGTGTGTCAGGCAGATACTATCTAAATTTACTGCCTGCGCTAAAGCCTCCCAAACATTTCGCTCCGGCTGATCAATAGGTAAATTTGCCTTGCTGTTCACAGCGATTGACAATGAAATTGAACACATGAGCATTGTGAAGCTCATAACTCCACCTTCGTGAACAAACATCACCATCTTTTCACTCAAAATCCCAATGAAAAACCCCCAAAGTTTTTTTATTTCTATTGTTCTTTTTCTTCTGAGCTGTCATTCGTAGCCTGGATCTTCTCCTCTGTTTGAGTGCTCGTCTCTCTGCTTCTGGGATCAGCGCTTTCTTGTTCTTGTTTTCTGAATGGCTTCACATGTCACGCCAACACCCACTTTGGACCTTGCCCTGTGGAAATACAAGCGAAACCCTTGCCCCCAGTGATTAGTTTGAAAGGACCTTCTATTTGTCCTGACTCTGGGTTTCTGATCAAGACCAAAGGATTTTCCCTTAGTTTTGCTGTGAACTGTTTGAAAAATGTCTCAAGATTAGTGGATTGGGTTCTGAAGATGAACTATTTAGAAAATTCCACACACACAATGCTTTATTTAATTTCATGTGTGGTGTTGCTTCTGGCTCCCCTCTTTTTTGCCTGTCTAACAAAGATTTTAAGGTATGATGTGTTCTCTCAATGATTGCTTGACCTGTGGGTGAATATGGAATACCAAATGTGTGTCTGACACCCCATTTTTTCAGGAATTTGTCAAGCACCCTGCCTGTATACGTTGGACCATTATCTGTTTCTATTTCTTGTGGCACGCCTAATGATGCAAATGCTTGCAGAAAATGTCGACAAGCATGATCTGCTGTTTTCCCTGCATGTGCTGAAGCAAAGACTGCTCCTGAGAATGTATCTACTGAAACATGAACATTTTTGAGCTTCCCAAATGATGGATACTTTGTGATGTCTGCTTGCCACAGCTGAAGACTTTGCAGTCCTCGCGGATTGACCACACCTGCGGAAGCTGGTGGGTGTACAAGTTGACAAACTGGACAAGCACTAATGATTTCTCTCGCTTGAGTTTTTGTGAGACGAAAGGATTCCATCAGCGCTTCTGTATTCTGATGAAAAAATGCATGACTTAATTTTGCCTGCTCAAAAATGTCTGGAAGTGTTTGTGAAATGGGCATTGCCAATCTGTCTGCTCGAGCATTCCCTTCTGCTAAAAATCCTGGAAGTGTTGTGTGAGCTCTGATGTGTGTGATGAAATATTTGTGCTCCCTACTTTCCAACAATGTTTTCATGCCTGCCAGATATGAGTATAATTCTTCATTGCTGGCCTCTTTCAAAAGTGAACCCTCTAATCGTCTGACCACACCCGCGACATACGCGGAATCTGTGACCAAGTTGAGAGGTTTCTTGAACAACTCAAATGCTTGAAGAACTGCTGCCAATTCCACAATCTGTGGAGAGCCTTAAACCATCTTCACGTTTGATTCCCATTCCCCTGTCCTTGAGTCCCTCCACGTGATCACTGACTTGTGTGTCTTTCCTGAGCCATCAGTGAACACTGTGATCCCATTCAGAGGTTTTTCACTTATTCTTGGCTTTGCTCTGTAACATATTTGTGACTGCAACAGTCTGTGCTGTGGAAAATGAATTGTACAAGTTCCTGGAAAAGCTAACAATGCGATCAATAAGTCTTTTGATTTCTGCATCGCCCATTCAAGATAATCTTTTTTCAAAGGTAAATGAATGATTGAAAATTCCTGTCCTGTCATTGTCAGCAATCTTGTTCTTCCCTTGATGATGATCTGTGCCGCCATCTCTAAATCTGCGAGAATTGTTTTCAAAGGCCTGTATGGTAGGAAAATCCACTCTATGATTATTAAAGAATCTCTTTGAGATGGATCCCATTGAAAGATCAAACCATGGAACTGTGTCTTCTTTCCCAACACTGCCAACTCAAAAGGCAATGATTCAACAAACCGATGTGCTTGTCATTTCTGAATGGCATCTGTGATCTTTTCCAATTCTTTCTTTGCCTCTTGCATGAGTGTCCTGGGAAATAAAATGTCTGTGTCCCCTCTCAAGAGATTGAGCAACGCTGGAATGTCGCTGTTTGTGATTCCTAAAATTGGTCTCATCCAGTTGATTTCCCCTAGAAGTTGTTGTAAATCATGCAGATTATTGACTTTTGTGCTGATCTCCATCTTTTGAGGTTTTATTGTTCTCTCTGAGATCTTCCACCCTAGGTATTTCCAAGGTGCGATCTCTTGAATTTTCAAACACTGATCTCCAACCCTGCCTTTTGCACCTCTGCAATCACACAGTCATGAGCCTTTTGCAGCTCTTGTTGTGTTGATGCTGCAATGAGCAAATCATCCATGAATGATCTTCACCTTCGGGAATTTCTTTCTCGCTGGTGACAAAACTTGTGCCACGTACCATTGACATATTGTCAACGAGTTCTTGAGGCCTTGTGGAAGTACAACCCAATGGTATCGCTGCAGCGGTGCTTCCTTGTTGACACTTGGAACTGAAAAGGCAAATCTTGGCGCATCATCTGGATGAAGCAGAATACTGAAAAAGCAATCCTTGAGACTGATGATCACAAGTGGCCAGTGTCTGGGAATCATAGAAACTGATGGAAGTCCCAATTGAAGAGGTCCCATGTCCTCAATGACTTCATTGATCCTTCTGAGATCATGCAACAATCTCCATTGGCCTGATAATTTCTTATTAATGACAAACACTGGAGAATTCCAAGGACTGTTTGTTGTCTTGATGCGTCCTTTCTCCAATTGATTTTGGACCAGGTTCTTCAATGCACTCCTTTTTTCTCGTTCAAGGGGCCACTGATCCACCCAAACTGGATCATCTGTTTTCCAAGTCAGCTTCAGTGTGACAAGTGCCGCAGTGACCCCGACTAAAAATCCAACCCAATTTTTGTGCCCCATTGTGCCAACAAATCTCTTCCCCAGACTGTGATTGGTTTTTGTACAACAAAAGGACAAATGATTGCTATGGCCCCCGAGGGCAGAAGCCCAGC